>NC_069500.1:981338411-981938411 GCF_027579735.1 Bombina bombina | reverse complement strand
CTTGATGGAGATATTCTTGTCTAAACAAAGATGAATAAAATCCTTGGTAATATTGGACAGATTTCTGGATTTTGTGCCACCTAGTCGATTGAGATATCTCACAGCTGAAATGTTGTCCATCCGAAGAAGGATAGAAGCAGGGGATAGAGATTTTGCAAAGCTTTTTACTGCAAAGGACCTGGCTAAAAGTTCCAAACAATTTATATGAAGGCCTTTTTCTTCTGCGGACCATTTCCCTCCGGTAATGGATGGACCGCAGTGGGCACCCCAGCCCGAAAGGCTGGCATCGGATTTGATGATTAAATCTGGGTATTTCCCAAAAATAGCTCTCCCATTCCAAGCTTCCATTTGGGAAAGTTACCATGAAAGCTCCTCTTTGGCTTCCAATGATAATGGAATGAGGTGAGAATAAGAGAAACCTTTTTGAAGGTAGGAAATCTTTAATCTTTGGAGCTTGCGATATAGAAGGGAAGCCGGAAAGATAGCCTGAATAGAGGATGAAAGTAACCCAACAATCCTGGCTATCTGTCTGACCGAGACAAATTGTTTGTTGAGAGTTTTGGAAATTTCTTTCTTGATGTTCTTTATCTTTGAGAGAGGTAAGCTTAAAGTAGCTTTCACAGTATCTATAAGAAAACCAAGAAAAATTATAGATTTGGAAGGGAGAAGGACTGATTTTTCTTTGTTTACCAGAAAACCTACATTTTCTAAGAGGTTTATTGTCATGGCTAATTGGGATTGAAGAGAAACAAAGTGTTGATTCATAAGAAGAATATCGTCCAGATAGATGATCAGACGAATTCCTCTGAGTCTCAGTAAGGATACTACTGGCTTGAAAAGTTTTGTAAAGATCCATGGAGCAGAGGAAAATCTGAAAGGGAGACAAGTGAAACTCCAAATCCTCCCTTCCCAAGAAAAAGTCAGATATTTCCAGTGTTCTGGAACTGTGAGATAGGCATCCAACAGGTCTAACCTGACAAGCCAATCGTTGTCTAAAAGACAGTCCCTTAGAAGATGAATCCCTTCTAGTTTGAAGTGATTGTAAACTACATAAGCATTGAGAGTTCTTAGGTTTATAACAGGTCTGAACTGACCGTTTTTCTTCTTTACTAGAAAAAGGTTGCTGAAGAAGGCTAAATGAGGATCTGGATTTGGGGAGATCGCTTCTTTTTTAAAAAGATTTTCTATCTCCTTTTGGACTAAAAGTTTGTCTTTTTGAGAAAAGTGAATGGGTTTTGGAAAAGAAAGTTGGATAGGAGGGGATAAGAAATCTATTTGAACCCCTTGAACTGTGTTTAAGATCCAAGGATCTGAAGATATGAGATTCCAATTGTGAGCAAAGGAGGCTATTCTTCCCTCAACTTTTAGTGGGAAAGAATGAGGAGGAGGAAAAAGAGGAAATTTTACCTGTAGAAGGGCGAGATCATGTTCTGAAACGTTGACCTCTTTGTTGCCAGGGTCTAGAGCATTGTGGGAAAAAGTTGTAACTTGAATAGGCTTCATTGTTGTATCTGGAAGGTTGGTATTGAGAGGAGTAATTTTGTTGAAATTGAGGTCTTGAAAATCGAGAGGAATGGCCAGGAAAGCGACCTCTACCTTTCCCGGCCCTGTCAGAGAAATTTTGTGTATACATCATCTTGAGAGTGGAAAATGTATTTGCGTAAAGGTTCAAATCTTTTAGAAAGGCGTCTCCGAAGAGAAGACCATCTTTATCAGATTGTAATTCGCTGTCCACAAAGTCCCAGATTTTTGGGCCAATTTTTCTTAGGATATTTTTTCTGAGCTCAATAATAATAGCAGAATTAGTGTTACCAACAAAGGAGAGGATGCGTTGAACCCACTCCCTTATGAGAGAAGGGTCCATAGGGGATTCTTTTAATACAGCCTCTTCCGATAATTTGAAAAGTTTTGTAATCGGGCCAATGGTATCAAGGAGTTTATCCTGGCAATTTTTCCAGGCTTTATCCAAGCCTTTTTTAATCTTATACCCCAGGGAACCAATACACTTGAGAACTTTGGGGTCAATATCAGGGGTAATATTACAATTTTTGGGGAGAAGGGGTCTGGGGCATTCAGCTCTCATATTATTTCTGGCCCTTTTCTTGGGGGTCTTTTTGAGTTGGAAATCTACAAAGGATGCAATTTCCATAGGGGGAAACCACTCGGAAGACTGAGGATGATGTAAAGTGTTTGCATTAAAGCGGGGGTTACCAAGGGCATCAGTGAAATTAAAATCATCTTCATCAAGATGTTTGGATTTTTTGGTATATTTTTTGAATTTTTTGCGTTTAGGCTCAGAGTCAGATGAAGAGTCTGAATCAAAATTGTTAGATGAGGAGTTATCTGAGTCCTCAGACAGATTATCTGAATTATATGAGGTGGAAGAATCTGAACCTTTTTCTTCGGAAATTATTTTAGATATTTTCATTGAAGCTCCCTTTTTATTCCCCTTGGGAGTAAGGGGTCTTTTGGCGGATGTTTTACTTCCTTTGCCGCAAGGAAGATTAGACTCTGCAAGAGTGTGTTTAGACTTACTGACTAGTTTTTTGCTTATTTTAAAAGCACTGGAAGGAGCCTTCCTTTTAATTGTTTTCTTTGCAGAAGTTTTAGATATGAGGGAAGTCATATGGGACATTAATTTATTTAAGGAATTATCTATCATCATTTGAACAGATTGCTCTGTTAAGGGATTGAGAGAAATGTCAAGGGACATATTGAATTAATTTGATAAAAAACACAGGTTAGAAAAAACTTTTGAGGTAAAAATAAAATAATAATATTTTTTTTTTTTACTTTTAGCAAAGAACAATATAACAATAAAGTTAAATGTGTGAGAAAAAACTTTTTGTAATTTTATTGAAATAAACAGATATGTAAGCAAAAGGGATTTAAACAATTAAACTTTCTGACAGGAAAAAGTTCCAGTGTAAAACTAAAAGGACCACCGGAGGGCAGCAGATACCTAAAAATGAGAGAAAATGAAGAAAATTAGCAACAGGAGATGAAAGAAAACCGAAAGTAACAAAATTACTTGTCCGGTGATGGAGGCGTCTACAGCACTACTGAGGCAAGAAGGAGGGGGCTGTGACGTCAGGAAGTGAAACGCCCACAAAATGGCGATGGACTTCGTCACAGGGAGAGGAGAGTGAACAAGAGGGGAGAAAAAATGCAGCAGAGAAAAACGGATAAGGTAATAGAATAAAATTTTGCAAAAGGGGAAAAACAGAAGGAAACTGGGACTTATATTTGAAACAAGGGAAAAAACAAGCAATGGGAAAAAATGAGCAGAGTGACAAAATATGTATTAAACATAAATGTCACAGAAAAAGTTGGAAAAAACAGATAAAACAGAAAACGAAAGTAAGGAAAAAGACAATATAGAAAAAAATAGAAAAATATTTATAATAATACAGAATAATAATACAGAATAATAATACAGAATATTTATATAATAATAACTGTCAAAATTCAAATATGTTAGAGAGTTATTAGGCACACTTATCTTGTTGCATGAGCAGCAAAAGAAAGAGGAAGATGGGGTGCACATTGGTCTGTTTATGGTCAATATGGGTCATCTGATTGGTCCATTTTCTCTCTTGTCTCTAACCTAGCATTCTCATTGGCTAGCTATATAGACACTTTTTTCTCTGTTTTATTTTAACTGTTTATGTGTTTTATGCACTTTTAAAGTTGCACATGAGTAGTAAAAGGAAGTAATGCAAATATGAAGTATCTGGTCTTGTAATAAAATCAAAGCACAAGTCTACCAGTTACACATTATACAAATGCAAATGACGAATACAATGGCCCTTCAGCATGAATATCCCTTACAATACGTAAGTGTTTACATCGATACCATTGCACAATGTAAAAAACAACAATTTGTATTGGTGAATGTAAGCATTTTTGTTTGCAAAAGAAAAACACAACTTGTAAATGCATTAGTCATATATTTGAGCTGGGGCATTATGAGTAAACAGTACACATGTCTATGATGTGTAATTTATTTGCATTATATTTTAAAAATGTAATGCATCTTTGCAATTTCC
The DNA here is from genome assembly GCF_027579735.1 of Bombina bombina. Classification (NCBI taxonomy): domain Eukaryota; kingdom Metazoa; phylum Chordata; class Amphibia; order Anura; family Bombinatoridae; genus Bombina; species Bombina bombina. The sequence goes on along the minus strand of NC_069500.1, from coordinate 981,934,362 downwards.
CTCTACCAGCCAGGATTGCTTTAATGCAGTTGGTACAGTGAAATTGCAAGGTGGTTGGTAGAGTGAGATTGCATAAACACAGTTGGTACAGTAAGATTAGATAAATACATTTGGATAAGTGAGATACGGTTTTGGGGCTTCTCATTTTTAATGGTAGAAATGGCGCCCTTTTATAAAACACATTTTACAGAGTTAGAAAAGTTTCAAAACACACAGGAAAATCTGCGGCCATTTTATTATGCAAGATATTAATTTCCATACTAGTAATTTTGTTTCTAATCCAAAAACGCACATCTAGACCATTGTATATTAAAGGGATAGTGTACTGTAAACCCCTCTCCCCATAATGTGTTTCAAATTATCTATTTCACCTATTGGAGTGTATTAAACTGTTTTAATTTATTTTGTCATTTGAAATAGCTTCTTGTGCCTGTTGTAGTTACAATTATACTATAAATTTCAATACTTAAGTGCTTTCACTAAGGAAGAAGAACTCAAGCTCCCAGTAGATGAACAAAGAAACAATGAAGTACTGGTCTCACTGTGTACACAGCAAGAGAAAATATAAGGAGGTTTTGCGTCAAAATAAAGATAAGCTAATTAGATGGGCTTTCCCTACAAGATAAACCAATTTGATAAGGTTGATGTTTTAAATAGAATCAACAATTTCATATACAAAATATACCTTAAAGAGACAGTCTATTTAAAATTAAACTTTCATGATTTATATAAGGCATGCACTTTTAAACAACTTTCCAATTTACTTTTATAATCAAATTTACTTTATTCCATTTTATATTCTTTGTTGAAAGCTAAACCTAGGTAGTCTCATATGCTAATTTCTAAGCCCTTGAAGGCCACCTCTGCATTTTGACAGTTTTTCAAAGCTAAACACTGCAAGTTCAGGTGTGCCATATAGATAACTATCAGTTAGATTATGAGTTTTGCGTTATGAGTGAAAAAGCATCGTTATGCTTCATAACGCTGCTTTTTCCCTAATGCCGCTATTACAAGTCTTGTAGGTAAAGGTGTACCGCACACCTTTTTGGCCGTCACACAAAGTCAGAACCACACTTTTTAAAAAGTCCTTTTCAATGGGACTTCCATAGCGCCGCTATTATGAGTTTGCCTGGGAGGCCAAAAATTTTGCGCTACACCCTATAACCACAAGATCCGTACCTCCATCTAAAGTCAGTAGTTATGAGTATTACGTTACAAAGCTGCACCATAAAACTCATAACTAAAGTGTTAAAAAGTACACTAACACCCATAAACTACCTATTAACCCCTAAACTGAGGACCTCCCGCATCGTAAACACTAAAATAAAATTATTAACCCCTAATCTGCCGCTCCGGACATCGCTGCCACTATAATAGACCTATTAACCCCTAAACCGCCTCCCTCCCGCATTGCAAACACTATTTCAAGATTATTAACCCCTAATCTGCCATCCGCCCACACCGCCACTATAATAAACCTATTAGCCACCAAACCGCAAGCCCCCCACAACTAAATATACTTAAATAAATTATTAACCCCTAAACCTCTGACCTCCCACATCACTAACTCTACATAAATATATTAACCCCTAAACCTAACCCTAACATAACCCTAAGCCTAAGTCTAACCCTAACACCCCCTAACTTAAATATAATAGTTATATTGTAGCTAGCTTAGGTTTTATTTTTATTTCACAGGTAAGTTTGTATTTATTTTAACTAGGTAGACTAGTTAGTAAATAGTTATCAACTAATTAATAAGAGAAAAAAAGAAAACACAGTGCATCCGTGATTCACAGCATCGTTTTATTCATAGCACACAGCTCCACGTAAAATGGCACACTTACAAGATAAAGGATAAAAACTAGCACTTAGCCCACTGGCTGATGAGAAGACCGCCTGTAGTAGTTACTGCAAAGGATCACCTGGACGCCGACCAGCAGCACCTGGAGTTACACTTCTCCTTGTCTCACAGAGCGGTAATGGATCAATTGCATATAGCAGTCCCTTTACCCAACTAATTAATAACTACCTAGTTAAAATAAATACTAACGGCTAGATTACGAGTTTTGCGTTATGAGCGGCTCGGTGCTAACTTGCAAGTTATTTCCACCGCTCACCTCCCTATAGCACTGCTATTACAGGATTTCATAAACCCGGCATTAGCAGGCAATATTGCAGCATTGAGCAAAATTGAACTCCATACCACACTCAAATACCAGCGCTGCTGTGAGCTGGTTTTACGTGCTTGTGCGCAATTTCCCCATAGACATCAATGGGGAGAGCCGGCTAAAAAAAAGCCTAACACCTGCAATAATGGAGCGTAAAGCTATGTAACTCAGCCCCATTGATTCCTATGAGGAAATAAAAAGTTATGTTTACAGGGGGAACTTCTGGGCGGCGGCCATGATAGGTCACAAGACTGTCTTTTACTCCAAGTCTTATCATAGTTCTGAACATAATCGCCTCTGAAACACTTCATCAAGTATCACTTTCTGATAAAAATTATATTACAAAGAAAGCTCTTTCGAATGATACACCTATTTCTGGAGTTGGAGTCATATTCAGCCTACCGGAGCATCTTAAGGGTTGCAGCACTCTACATAACCCCCCGGCAGATAAGCCACATGTCTGTCATTACGGTGCAGTGTAGGCCTGCAAGACACTGCAGGACCTTTGTAACCCCCGTTCTTCTGGGTGAAACAGCTTGTTGTGTTGTACAAATACCTTGTCCCTTACAAGAGCTTCCTACACAAAAGAGCCACTTTTACAACCAAATTCTTTAAAAAGTTCTGCCATCAGTTTGCAAGATAAACTAACATGGCGCCATACACGCAAGAACTAGAAGTCTAAACTCTTCAGCTCCTAGAAGATCATTTCCAGAATCTTTGCAGACTTATCGTAACCTGTTTCTATTTAGAGTCAGTCTCCCAGAGAGAGGATAATGGAGACTTACCCTCGACACACCGTGCGGCCTTGAGGTCGACGATGAGAGGGGTGACCAGCTTGGAGGATAAAGAGGACATTGGCTTGCATGTGGAAGTTAAAGTGCAGGCATTCCCTATGGAGAGAGAGACACTAGAAGAACCAGGTTGTCCGGCAACTCTCTGCAGTGTTATCCACAGACCGATTGGCAACCAGATTGATGCGGCAGATGTATACAAGATGGTCCCGACCATGACCCCCCTCTTGTTACTTGGAGACCGACGACAACACCCAACGAAGCAGGACTCCTTTACCCACATTCTGGTAGAAGCTGGGAACCAACATAGTGTTACCATCAGCGATCCCCAGACCACAGTATTTTTGAATATGTCTCATGGGACTTTGTCAAAAACGTGTACCCCAGTCATAAAGTGGATGCAACTGTTCATCAACTTAATTAATAACTCGAAAAAGGAAAATGACCGCTCCCCAACATGGCGTGAGCCTAAAACAGATATCGGATAATGTGGACAGTCCACTCTGCAAGGGACTATCGGCTAGATTTAGAGTTTGGCGTTAGCCGTCAAAAGCAGTGTTAAGGGGTCCTAACGCTGCTTTTTACTGCCCGCTGGTATTTAGAGTCAGACAGGAAAGGGTCTACCGCTCACTTCAGGCTACCGCAGATTCCCTTACGTCAATTGCGTATCCTAACTTTTCTATGGGATTTGCCTAACGCTGGTATTTGGAGTCTTGGAACAAGTGAGCGGTAGAGCCTCTACCAACAAGACTCCTACCGCCAAAAAAAGTCTGTAGTTAAGAGCTTTATGGGCTAACGCCGGAACATAAAGCTCTTAACTATTGTGCTACAAAGTACACTAACACCCATAAACTACCTATATACCCCTAAACCGAGCCACCCCCACATCGCCAACCCTCTAATAAATTTTTTTAACCCCTAATCTGCTGACAAGACACCGCCGCCACCTATATTATGGCTATGAACTCCTAATCTGCTGTCCCTAACATCGCCGACACCTATATTATATTTATTACCCCCTAATCTGCCCCCCCCAACGTGGCCGCTACCTTACCTACACTTATTAACCCCTAATCTGCCAACCGGACCTCACCGCCACTATAATAAATGTATTAACCCCTAAACCGCCGCACTCCTGCCTCGCCAACACTATAATAAATTTTATTAACCCCTAATCTGCCCTCCCTAACATTGCCGCCACCTACCTACAATTATTAACCCCTAATCTCGTGCCCGCAACATTGCCGCTACTATAATAAAGTTATTAACCCCTAAACCAAAGTCTAACCCTAACACCCCCCTAACTTAAATATAATTTAAATTAAATGAAATAATATTCCTATAATTAAAAAAAAATATTCCTATTTAAAACTAAATACTTACCTATAAAATAAACCCTAATATAGCTACAATATAACTAATAATTACATTGTAGCTATTTTAGGATTTATATTTATTTTACAGGCAACTTCGTATTTATTTTAACTAGGTACAATAGCTATTAAATAGTTAATAACTATTTAATAGCTACCTAGTTAAAATAAGTACAAAATTACCTGTAAAATAAATCCTGACCTAAGTTACAAATACACCTAACACTACACTATGATTAAATTAATTAAATAAATTAACTACAATTAGCTAAACTAAAATACAATTAAATAAACTATTCTATAATACAAAAACCCCCCACTAAATTACAAAAAATAAAAAATATTACAAGAAGTTTAAACTAATTATACCTAATCTAAGCCCTCTAATAAAATAAAAAATCCCCCCAAAATAAAATAATGCCCTACCCTATTCTAAATTACAAAAGTAATCAGCTCTTTTACCAGCCCTTCAAAGGGCTTTTTGCGGGGCCTTGCCCCAAAGTAATTATCTCTCTTACCTGTAAAAAAAATACAACCCCCCCAACATTAAAACCCACCACCCAAACCCCCCTTAAAAAAAAACAACGCTAACGCCCTGAAGATCTCCCTACCTTGAGTCGTCTTCACCCAACCGGGCCGAAATCTTAACCCAAGTTGCGCAGAGGAGGTCCTTCATCCGGTAGAAGTCTTCATCCAGGCGGCGTCTTCAATCTTCATCCATCCAGAGCGGAGCCATCTTCAAAGGAGCCGACGTGGAGCCATCCTCTTCAACCGACGACTGAATGACGAATGAAGGTTCCTTTAAGTGACGTCATCCAAGATGGCGTCCCTTCAATTCCGATTGGCTGATAGGATTCTATCAGCCAATCGGAATTAAGGTAGGAAAAATCTGATTGACTGATGCAATCAGCCAATAAGATTGAAGTTAAATCCGATTGGCTGATGCAATCAGCCAATCGTATTGAGCTTGCATTCTATTAGCTGATTGGAACAGCCAATAGAATACAATCTCAATACGATTGACTGATTGGATAGAATCCTATCAGCCAAGCGGAATTGAAGGGACGCCATCTTGGATGACGTCCCTTAAAGAAACCTTCATTCGTCATTCAGTTGTCGATTGAGGAGGCTGGCTCCGCGTCGGTTCCTTTGAAGATGGCTCTGCTCCGCTCCGGATGAAGATTGAAGACGCCGCCTGGATGAAGACTTCTACCGGATGAAGGACCTCCTCTGCGCACCTTGGATGAAGAATTCGGCCAGGTTCAGTGAAGACGACTCAAGGTAGGGAGATATTCAGGGGGTTAGCGTTAGGTTTTTTTAAGGGGGTTTCGGTGGGTTAGAGTAGGGGTATGTGGGTGGTGGGTTTTAATGTTGGGGGGTTGTATTTTTTTTACAGGTAAAAGAGCTGATTGCTTTGGGGCAATGCCCCGCAAAAAGCCCTTTTAAGGGCTGGTAAAAGAGCTGATTACTTTTTTAATTTAGAATAGGGTAGGGCATTTTTTTATTTTGGGGAGATTTTTTATTTTATTAGGGGGCTTAGATTAGGTGTTTTTTAGTGTTTTTTTTTTAGTATTATAGAATAGTTTATTTAATTGTATTTTAGTTTAGCTAATTGTAGTTAATTTATTTAATTAATTTAATGGTAGTGTAGTGTTAGGTGTATTTGTAACTTAGGTTAGGATTTATTTTACAGGTAATTTTGTACTTATTTTAACTAGGTAGCTATTAAATAGTTATTAACTATTTAATAGCTATTGTACCTAGTTAAAATAAATACAAAGTTGCCTGTAAAATAAATATAAATCCTAAAATAGCTACAATGTAATTATTAGTTATATTGTAGCTATATTAGGGTTTATTTTATAGGTAAGTATTTAGTTTTAAATAGGAATAATTTATTTAATTATAGGAATATTATTTTGTTTAATTTAAATTATATTTAAGTTAGGGGGGTGTTAGGGTTAGGGTTAGACTTCAGTTTAGGGGTTAATAACTTTATTATAGTAGCGGCGATGTTGCAGGTGGGAGATTAGGGGTTAATAATTGTAGGTATGTGGCGGCGATGTTAGGGAGGGCAGATTAGGGGTTAATAAAATTTATTATAGTGTTTGCGAGGCAGGAGTGTGGCGGTTTAGGGGTTATATAACATTAATTTTAAGCTTTACTGTCCCTTTAAGGGTGCGCTGGAAAAAAAAGCAGCGTTAGCTACGCGGGTCTTTACTGACAAAACTCTAAATCTAGGCGAGTGTTTCTTAGAGGATGAGGGTGGGCTGAGAGCCCTGCAACCATCTCCGTAAGGAACCTTTGTCAGTAAGGAGTTAACCCACAATAATTACTCTATTAGTTTTAAGTGTGGTTCCCTAGTTTAACATAGATGTGTTTATGTTCTATATAGTGTTACTCAAAACAAAAACTTTCAGCATTTTTTCTTAATCATACCTCTATGCTACTGTAAATGTGGGAACTTTATTTGATGACCACTGTTGTTTGATCTGGCACAACTTCATATATTCTGTCTATGAGATCCCTTTTATATTTTAGAGAGTAATACATGTAAAGGGTTGCTAGTATGATCCTTCCACAATATTTGCTTACATCAAAATCGACTTTTATTGTTAGAACCCTCATATAGTATACGTGACTCATTTGTGACTATCCTCAAAGGCTCAAACATTCATGAAGACTTAATTGTCTGATATCCCAGGTTGTATTTGGATTGGTGTGATTCTGGGATATTACTATCTTTGCTACTATTTGAGTACTGATAAGCTGTTAAGTATGTGTGACAAGTAGCAAATAATGTTATCTTAATCTGTAGGACAACTTCTGCACTTAAGCTAAGCCCCATATTATACTACATCAGTAATATAGCGGGTTCCTTATGTTACCTCTGTGCCACCACAGTTTTTTAGCCCACCAATACTTTCTTCAATGCATATTTTCACCCGCAGAAACCTAAAGGTGCTTAATATTCCCTAATATTGTCTGCGGTTCTTTTATCAAGCTATGCCATAACTTCACATAAAATGTTATAGATTGCATTTTGCTGTCAGCCTATATATGATAAATCCCCCATACCCCATACCCTATTAAAGTGTTATTTACTTAATCAGTTATAATATTATTTGTGTTATACTGTATTTATATCAAAAGAGAAAATAGAGGTTTTTCTTTGAGACTCAAGAGTAGTCTCTTAGTGTGTATGATAACTCTCTCTAGCTCCATGTGCCACTTAGAGAGTTCCCAGTCCATGTGCCACTTAGAGAGTTCCCAGTACAATTGGCAATGGCAAGCTGTATGTCACAATATATTCCATTGTCAGGTGAACTTAATCTGTGTGTCATGTTTAACGTGTATACATAACATGTTTGGAAACTATTTCACTGTACAATTTTTTACTGACACGCTTGGATTGTATGCCTTGTTTTATACCTCAATAAAAGAAAAAAAAAAGTTATGTTTACACCTAACACTCTAACATAAACCCCGAGTCTAAACACCCCTAATCGCCGCCACCTACATTACACTTATTAACCCCTAATCTTCCGTCCCTGACACCGCCGCCACCTACCTACACTTAACCCCTAATCTGCCGCCCCTAACATCGCCGCCACCTACATTACACTTATTAACCCCTAATCTGCCGCCCCCAACATCGCCGCCACCTACCTACACTTATTAACCCCTAATCTGCCGCCCCTAACATCGCCGCCACCTACATTACACTTATTAACCCTTAATCTGCCACCCCCAACGTCGCCGCCACAATACTAAAGTTATTAAGCCCTAAACCTTACCCTAAGTCTAACCCTAACACCCACTAACTTTAATATAATTAAAATAAATCTAAACAAAAATTTCTATCATTAACTAAATAATTCCTATTTAAAACTAAATACTTACCTGTAAAATAAACCCTAAGCTAGCTACAATATAATGAATAGTTACATTGTAGCTATTTTAGGTTTTATTTTTATTTCACAGTAAGTTTGTATTTATTTTAACTAGGTAGACTAGTTAGTAAATAGTTATTAACGATTTACTAGCTACTTAGTTAAAATAAATACAAATTTACCTGTAAAATAAAACCTAACCTGTCTTACCCCTAACCTTACACTACAATTAAATAAATTAAATTAATTAAATACAATTAACTAAATTACAAAAACAAACAAACAAACACCAAATTACACAAAATAAAAAAGAAATGATCAAATATTTAAACTAATTACACCTAATCTAATAGCCCTATAAAAATAAAAAAGCCCCTCCATAATAAAAAAAAAACCTAGCCTGCAATAAACTACCAATGGCCCTTAAAAGGGCCTTTTGCAGGGCATTGCCACAAAGAAATCAGCTCTTTTACATGTAAAAAAAATTACAAACAACCCCCAACAGTAAAACCCACCACCCACAAAACCAAACCCCCCAAATAAAATCCTATCTAAAAAAACCTAAGCTCCCCATTGCCCTGAAAAGGGCATTTGGATGGGCATTGCCCTTAAAAGGGCATTTAGCTCTTTTTCTTCCCACACCTTTAGCTAAAATTACAACCCACCCAATAAACCCTTAAAAAAACCTAACACTAACCCCCGAAGATCCACTTACTGTTTTTGAAGACCGAACATCCATCCTCAACGAAGCCGGGAGAAGTCTTCATCCAAGAGGCAAAAAGTCCTCAATGAAGCCGGTAGAAGTCTTCATCCAAGCGGCAAGAAGTGGTCCTCCAGACGGGCAGAAGTCTTCATCCAGACGGTATCTTCTTTCTTCATCCTTCAGATGCGGAGCAGCTCCATCTTCAAGACATCCAGCGTGGAGCATCCTCTTCTTTCCACAGATCATCAAGAATTAATTATCCTTTAAATGATGTCATCCAAGATGGCGTCCCTTGAATTCCGATTGGCTGATCCAATCAGCCAATAGTATTGAGCTTGCAGTCTATTAGCTGATTGGAACAGCCAATAGAATGAGAACTCAATCCTATTGGCTGATTGAATCAGCCAATAGGATGAAAGCTCAATCCTATTGGCTGATTACAACTGCCAATAGGATTTTTTCCCCTTTAATTCCTATTGGCTGATAGAAATCTTTCAGCCAATAGGAATGTAAGGGATGCCATCTTGGATGACGTCCCTTAAAAGGAACCTTCAGTTGATGCCGATGACCGTAAGAAGAGGATGCTCCGCGCCAGATGTCTTGAAGATAGACCCGCTCCACACCGGATGGATGAAGATAGAAGATGCCGTCTGGATGAAGATATCTTCTCACTTGGATGAGGACTTCACCAGATGGATGAAGATCGAAGAGGCCTCCTGGATGAAGACTTCTTGCTGCTTGGATGAGGACTTCACCAGCTGGATGAGGATGGATGTCCGGACTTCAATAACTGTAAGTGGATCATCGGGGGTTAGTGTTAGGTTTTTTTAAGGGTTTGTTGGGGGGAGTTTTTTTTAGCGTAGGATTCGGGCAATTTTTAAAGAGCTAAATGCCCTTTTAAGGGCAATGCCCATACAAATGCCCTTTTCAGAGCAATGGATATTTTAGGATTATTTAGATTTTTTATTTAGGGAGTTGGTTGGTTGGGTGGTGGTTTTTACTGTTGGGGGGTGTTCGTATTTTTTTTACAGGTAAAAAAGTTGATTTTGGGGGGGCTTTTTTATTTAATAGGGCTATTAGATTAGGTGTAATTCGTTTTTATTTTTGATAATTTATTTTTTTATTTTTTGTAATTTAGTGTTTATTTTTTGTAATTTAGAAAATTGTATTTTAATAATTTAATTTATTTTATTTTATTGTAATGTTAGTTTTTAGTGTAAGGCAGGTTAGGTTTTATTTTACAGGTAACTTTGTATTTATTTTAACTAGGTAGTTAGTAAATAGTTAATAACTATTTACTAACTACTCTACCTAGTTAAAATAAATACAAACTTGCCTGTGAAATAAAAATAAAACCTAAGCTAGCTACAATATAACAATTAGTTATACTGTAGATAGCTTAGGTTTTATTGTACAGGTAAGTATGTATTTAGTTTAAAATAGGAATTATTTAGGTAATAATTGTAAGCTTTATTTAGATTTATTTTAATTATATTTAAGTTAGGGGGTGTAAGGGTTAGGGTTAGACTAAGGGTTACGTTAGGGTTAGGGTTATGCTTAAGGTTAGGATTACATTAAGGTTAGGGTTAGGTTTAGGGGTTAATCTATTTATTTATTGTTAGTGATGTTGGAGGCCAGAAGTTTAGGGGTCAATAACTTTAGTACAGTGCAGATTTGGATATATAGGAGCGCCACTGGCTAAGATATACCACAGGAAATAAATTGTTAGATATAAATCAAGTATCCTACAAGTACCCTTAAAAGTAATATATACCCTTAAAAGTGATCCAAAAATCACAAATTATTGAGTCACCAATATTTCATTACGTATAAATATATTTATTGAAATCCATATGTTAAAACCACAAAAAACAAAAAAATTATTTTCTTTTGGCAATAAGATAAAAAAAAAAAAAAATGAATATTTAAACAATTATATAAACAATTAAAGTAGACCCAAGTGAGTTGAATCTGTTAAAACAGATACGACTTCTTAATTGATATTGAATTGATTTTTTCAAAAGATTTAGTGGATAGGGGTAAATTAAATCTGGTTGTTAAGACCAGATCGAATATCTTGGTAAATTACAATGATGTATTCAGCATGTGTGACCCTCAGTCTGTAAATGTTTTAAGGATTAATGGAATTATCAATTGAATGACTAATTACTCCTAAAAATATTTGTGACGAAAACAATGATCAATAGTACTTTAACAATTCACAAGTGAGAAAAAACAATCTGATGATTATACAAATATGAAATCATACTAATTATGATATATTAAAATCACTGAGTGTATCACTTAATTATATTTTTTCTCTTTATATTTTTTCTCTTTATATTTTCACTTTTTGGTTTGATGTATACTTTATATCACCACACATATTGATTTTATTTTTGGCCACTCTTGGCGTTTTTACATTGCACATCTCCTTCAACACTGCTCCTTTTGTATGATGCTGTTTAATATATCATAATTAGTATGATTTCAGATTTGTATAATCATCAGATTGTTTTTTCTCACTTGTGAATTGTTAAAGTACTATTGATCATTGTTTTCGTCACAAATATTTTTAGGAGAATTAGTCATTCAATTGATAATTCCATTAATCCTTAAAACGTTTACAGACTGAGGGTCACACATGCCGAATACATCATTGTATATTCGATCTGGTCTTAACAACCAGATTTAATCTACCCCTATCCACTAAATCTTTTGAAAAACTCAATTCAATCCCAATTAAGAAGTCGTATCTGTGTTAACAGATTCAACTCACTTGGGTCTACTTTAATTGTTTAAATAATTGTTTAAATATTAATTTTTTATTTTTATCTTATTGCCAAAAGAAAATCATTTTTTGGTTTTTGTGGTTTTAACATATGGATTTTAATAAATATATTTATACGTAATGAAATATTGGTGACTCAATAATTCATGATTTTTGGATCACTCTTAAGGGTATATATTACTTTTAAGGGTACTTGTCGGATACTTGATTTATATCTAACAATTTATTTCCTGTGGTATATCTTAGCCAGTGGCGCTCCTATATATCCAAAGCTGTACTCTACATTTAGACCTATTAGGGGGTCTTCTTTATAGTGAGCAGATATCGATCCTAGGCGCTAGTTGCTTAACCCCATTAGTATACTGAACTTTAGTATAGTGGCAGCGACATTGAGGGCGGCAAATTAGGGGTTAATAACTGTAATGTAGGTGGTGGCGATGTTAAGGGCAGCAGATTAGGGGTTAAATACTGTATGTAGGTGGTGGCGAAAAGTGTATTTAGGTGGCGGCGATGTTTGGGGCAGCAGATTAGGGGTTAATAACTGTATGTAGGTGGCGGCGATATTGGTAGCAGCAGATTAGGGGTTAATAGTTTTATTTAGGTGGCAGCGATGTTAAGGGCGGCAGATTAGGGGCTAATAACATTATGTAGGTGGTGGCTATGTCGGGCGGCAGATTAGGAGTGTTTGGACGTGGTTTTTATGTTAGGGTGTTTCTTCCCCCATAGACATCAATGGGGCTGCGTTACGGAGTTTTTGTTTCCGCGATCGCAGGTGTTAGGCTTTTTCTTTGCCGGCTCTCCCCATTGATGTCTATGGGGAAATCGTGCACGAGCACGTCAAAGCAGCGCTTGTATTTGGGTGCGGTATGGAACTCAATGCAACCATATCACCCGAACAAGCCTGCTTTTTCTAAACTTGTAATAGCAGCGTTATAGGGAGGTAAAATAACGCCACTTTTTTGGCGGTCTTTAATTTCCCTATAGTGCTCAAAACTCGTAATCTAGCTGATTGAGCTCACTCCCGTAGAGTTAACTAGGAATCAGTACTGATTGGCTAAAATGCAAGCCTATCAAAAGAACTTAAATAAGGGGGCAGTCTGCAGAGGCTTAGATACAAGGTAATCACAGAGGTGAAATGTGTATTAATATAACAGTGTTGGTTACGTTAAACTGGGGAATGGGTAATAAAGGGATTATCTATCTTTTTAAACTATTCTGGAGTAGACTATCCCTTTAAGGAGGAATTCCCCAAATATTTTAAACTCTGCAGCAGTGTTTAGTGGAGTATGACTAAAACGTTTTTATGCTTATGTACCTAAAAGTATACAAGAACCCTAGACTCCATTTATAGTATTTCTATGATAAACAAATGCACTTATTGAAGCAACCTTTTGCATTTAAAATGGTGCAATAATTAGTATATTTGCACTGTGGCTAAAAATGAGAGAGGAGAGAGAAGAAAGAGGAGAGAGAAGAGAGAGGAGAGAGAAGAGAGAGGAGAGAGAAGAAAGAGGAGAGAGAAGAAAGAGGAGAGAGAAGAGAGAGGAGACGGAGAGAGAGAGAGAGAGAGGTGTCACTTTAAAAAATTAGGAACTGATTGTGACTTAAATAACTTTCTTAAAGGACAAATAAATACTATATAATTGCATAACCAACAATTCCACAATAAATAGAAAACTTCAAAATTGACCTCAGTTTAGTGTCCTCTTGTGTCATTTGACATCCATCAGCCAATCACAGACTCATATATGCATACACTGTCAACTCTTAAACATGCTCAGATGGAGCTGGTGCCTCAGAAAGTGTGCATAAATTGATAATGGAAGTGAATTGGAAAGTCTCTTAAAACTGCATGCTCTATCTGAATCATGAAAGTTTAGTTTTAAATCTAGTGTCCCTTTAGTCAGAGGATTTTTAAATAAGTTAAAAGTTCAAACTTATTTGTACAACGTTAAAAACAAAAACAACATACATTATCAATCCCTTAATACACTCATCTAATGGGCCCCATGTATGAAGCCGGGTGCGGAAAAGATCACTGTTTGCCTGGCTTTGTGGCAAACAAACAGTGGACACTGTACGTCAGCTTACTGGATGTCTCATTACACACACACTAGCATGTGCAAGGATGCCCTCTGTCAATGACCCTAAATTAATGTGTTTTGTTCTTCTATATGTGTGTTATTAGCATAAAGTAAAGAAAGTCAGATGAGCATGCTTTGGGATTTACAATGTGTATATTTCTGATATTTTTAATGTTTATACGAATACATATGGCCCTTCAGCTTGTCCAAACTGCCTTTGATTAGTGACATGATTTATCTTGATGCTAATCACTAATTCTTGATTGAGACACCTGTTTCAACCATTAACTCCAGTGGCGTCACTAGGGTTGGTGTCACCCGGTGCGGTAAGTTATGGTGTCACCCACCCCCCAGTAATTTATTTTTTTTTACTGCAAGAAGAGGATTTCATAGAAAAGCCAAACTTCTCCAATGGACAGAAAGCGGGCACACATAAACACAAAAACACACACATACAAACACTCAGACACAAACACACTCAGACACACATAAAAACACACTCAGATGCACACCCAAACACTCGGAAACACACTCACACACACACACAAAAACACTCAGACACACACAAACACTCAGACACACACACAAAAACACTCAGGCACACACACAAAAACACTCAGACACACACACAAAAACACTCAGGCACACACACAAAAACACTCAGACAGACACACACACACAAAAACACTCAGACACACAAACAAAAACTCAGACACACACACATACAAAATATGGCCTAGATTTGGAGTTTGGCGTTAGCCGTGAAAACCAGCGTTAGAGGCTCCTAACGCTGGTTTTAGGCTACCTCCGGTATTTGGAGTCACTCAAAAAAGGGTCTAACGCTCACTTTTCAGCCGCGACTTTTCCATACCGCAGATCCCCTTACGTCAATTGCGTATCCTATCTTTTCAATGGGATCTTTCTAACTCCGGTATTTAGAGTCGTGTCTGAAGTGAGCTTTAGAACTCTAACGACAAAACTCCAGCCGCAGGAAAAAAGTCAGTAGTTAAGAGCTTTCTGGGCTAACGCCGGTTTATAAAGCTCTTAACTACTGTACTCTAAAGTACACTAACACCCATAAACTACCTATGTACCCCTAAACCAAGGTCCCCCCACATCGCCGCAACTCGATTAAATTTTTTTAACCCCTAATCTGCCGACCGCCAACTACGTTATCCTTATGTACCCCTAATCTGCTGCCCCTAACACCGCCGACCCCTATATTATATTTATTAACCCCTAATCTGCCCCCCTCAACGTCGCCTCCACCTGCCTACACTTATTAACCCCTAATCTGCCGAGCGGACCGCACCACTACTATAATAAAGTTATTAACCCCTAATCCGCCTCACTAACCCTATAATAAATAGTATTAACCCCTAATCTGCCCTCCCTAACATCGCCGACAACTAACTTCAATTTTTAACCCCTAATCTGCCGACCGGAGCTCACCGCTATTCTAATAAACTTACCTGTAAAATAAATCCTAATATAGCTACAATATAAATTATCATTACATTGTAGCTATTTTAGGATTAATATTTATTTTACAGGCAACTTTGTAATTATGTTAACCAGGTACAATAGCTATTAAATAGTTAAGAACTATTTAATAGTTACCTAGTTAAAATAATTACAAAATTACCTGTAAAATAAATCCTAACCTAAGTTACAATTAAACCTAACACAATACTATCATTAAATTAATTAAATAAAATACCTACAATTACCTACAATTAAACCTAACACTACACTATCAATACATTAATTAAATACAATACCTACAAATAAATACAATGAAATAAACTAACTAAAGTACAAAAAATAAAAAAGAACTAAGTTACAAAAAATAAAAACATATCTACAAACATAAGAAAAATATTACAACAATTTTAAACTAATTACACCTACTCTAAGCCCCCTAATAAAACAACAAAGCCCCCCAAAATAAAAAATGCCCTACCCTATTCTAAATTACTAAAGTTAAAAGCTCTTTTACCTTACCAGCCCTGAACAGGGCCCTTTGTGGGGCATGCCCCAACAAGTTCAGCTCTTTTGACTGTATAAAAAACATACAATACCCCCCCCCAACATTACAACCCACCACCCACATACCCCTAATCTAACCCAAACCCCCCTTAAATAAACCTAAAACTAAGCCCCTGAAGATCTTCCTACCTTATCTTCACCATACCAGGTTCACCGATCCGTCCTGAAGAGCTCCTCTGATGTCCTGATCCAAGCCCAAGCGGGGGGCTGAAGATGTCCATGATCCGGTAGAAGTCTTCATCCAAGCGGGGCAGAAGAGGTCTTCCATCCGATTGAAGTCTTCATCCAAGCGGGGCAGAAGAGATCTTCCATCCGATTGAAGTCTTCATCCAGGCGGCATCTTCTATCGACATCCATCTGGAGCGGAGCGGCAGCATCCTGAAGACCTCCGACGCGGAACATCCATCCTGGCCGACGACTGAACGACGAATGACGGTTCCTTTAAATGACGTCATCCAAGATGGCGTCCCTCGAATTCCGATTGGCTGATAGGATTCTATCAGCCAATCGGAATTAAGGTAGGAAAAATCTGATTGGCTGATTGAATCAGCCAATCAGATTTAGCTTGCATTCTATTGGCTGATCAAAACAGCCAATAGAATGCAAGCTCAATCTGATTGGCTGATTGGATCAGCCAATCGGATTGAACTTGATTCTGATTGGCTGATTCCATCAGCCAATCAGATTTTTCCTACCTTAATTCCGGTAGGAAAAATCTGATTGCTACAATGTAATTATAATTTATATTGTAGCTATATTAGGGTTTATTTTACAGGTAAGTATTTAGCTTTAAATAGGAATAATTTATTTAATAAGAGTTAATTAATTTCGTTAGATTAAAATTATATTTAACTTAGGGGGGTGTTAGTGTTAGGGTTAGACTTAGCTTTAGGGGTTAATACATTTATTATAATAGCGGTGAGCTCCAGTCGGCAGATTAGGGGTTAATAATTGAAGTTAGGTGTCGGCGATGTTAGGGAGGGCAGATTAGGGGTTAATACTATTTATTATAGGGTTAGTGAGGCAGATTAGGGGTTAATAACTTTATTATAGTAGTGCTCATGTCCGCTCGGCAGATTAGGGGTTAATAAGTGTAGGCGACGTTGTGGGGGGCAGATTAGGGGTTAATAAATATAATATAGGGGTTAGCGATGTTAGGGCAGCAGATTAGGGGTACATAGGGATAATGTAAGTAGAGGCGGTTTACAGAGCGGCAGATTAGGGGTTAATAATAATATGCAGGGGTCAGCGATAGCGGGGGCGGCAGATTAGGGGTTAATAAGTGTAAGGTTAGGGGTGTTTAGACTCGGGGTACATGTTAGAGTGTTAGGTGCAGACGTAGGAAGTGTTTCCACATAGCAAACAATGGGGCTGCGTTAGGAGCTGAACGCGGCTTTTTTGCAGGTGTTAGGTTTTTTTTCAGCTCAAACAGCCCCATTGTTTTCTATGGGGGAATCGTGCACGAGCACGTTTTTGAGGCTGGCCGCTTGCGTAAGCAACTCTGGTATCGAGAGTTGAAGCTGCGTTAAAAATGCTCTACGCTCCTTTTTTGGAGCCTAACGCAGCCTTTATGTGGACTCTCAATACCAGAGTTATTTTTATGGTGCGGCTAGAAAAAAACCGGCGTTAGCTACGCGGGTCCTTACCGACAAAACTCTAAATCTAGCCGTATGTAAGCTGCACTGCATTAATTATAAAGCTCATGCCTAGAGCTGCTCCCTGGCTCAGCAGAGCATCAAATTAAAGATAAACAGTGCACTATAAAAATAAATCACTAAAGAAAAGGTTTAGGCACGCAAACTTCTGCTCTCTGACTCCAAGTCTGTCAGTGCACAGCCCCAATCCGCGTGCCTACTGCTTCTTATGGCCAATCACCTCTGCACTCTGCCCACCCCCGCCCTCCCCTCCTACCTCTTCAGTGTGCACTTAGTGTACCATAACCATATCAATCTGGTGGGCATCATACGCGGCTCCTTCACTTTAGAGACAGTGTCAGACAGTCATGTGGTCAGGTGCCATGCATTCCCCTCACGATTTCCCAGTTCCCATTTAGAGAGACAGCACAGCAGTGAGTGACTCCACTGCTCCACACGTCACTGATCAGTGAGCACAGATAGGCAGGCAGGTTTAGGCTAGCAGCGCAACTTCACAAGCCCCATGGCATGCCCACAACATTTATAGTGAAATTGGGCAGGGAAGGAGCAAAGTACAAACAAGCAGAAGCAGCCAGGAAAACTATTTGTGTAAATTGCGGCGCAGGCTCAAGGGGTAAAAAAATTAAGTGTGTCTACAACTTCCCCAGTCCTACTAATGTTAACAACTGCTGGCCCTTCTAATTAAAAAAAACTATACATCTCTACATTATATTTCTTTGAATTTCAATAAAATGTAAAAAAAAAAAAAATCTTTGGCTGGTGGTGTCACCCCCTGGAGGGTGTCACCTGGGTGTGGTCTCCACCCCCCCCCCCTAGTGACGCCACTGATTAGCTCTTGGTGCTTTCTTTTTTTAAAACAAAGTACATGACTTGGATGGATTGTGTGGGGACCTGTTTGATCAAGGTCTTGACAATAAGCACAAGTAAAATTGCTCAATTATTATTGTGCATATACATCACCATGGTTCTCAATGGAAGGGAGGTGAGTGTTATTAACCTCCTTAAAGTAACAAGTCTAAACGTTCAGCAATAACTATGTGCAATAGAGTTTCTGCAAGACTAAAATTAATGAGGAATTCTGTATTCTTCTATAGGTTATTTTTACTTACATATCATCCTCTTTGCCCTTCATTATTCTGTTTAAAAAAAAAAAAAAACTGTTCACATTCATCTCTAAGTATGATATACTTTCAGCTGTTGGTTGTGACACCACAGGGAGTCTTAACATCCGGATTTAGTATAATTGTAAGCAATTTTTTTCTTACATTTTGCCACGCGCAACTTTGAATTTTAATGAGAGTTGACAGTATTTTTTTAGTAGTAGAATATAGTACTATAAAAGTTTAAATAAAGCTTTTGTAAATTAAATGTAATTATATATATATATATAATTTTATTTTTTTAAATATGGAAGAATTACTTTCAACACACACTAATAAAACAGATATGTCGTTCTATCAAATATAAAAATAACCTCTTATTTTCCCTTAAATGCAGGTCACATATTTGTTTCCATGCCAGCTTTGCATTCTGCCTTCTAATCAATCACTATTAAGAATATGATTTAGGCGTTTAAACAAGTAGCAAAGCCATTAAAACTGTTTCATGTTATGAGCGGCTTATTACATATGTGATCACTTTTAAAATGAATTTTCCTAGCTATGAAAATAATCTTTTTTTTTTTTACTGCAGAGAATTGATTCATATATAAATCTGTAAGTGTCATTACACCAATACAGAGTATGTTACGCATATGTGCTTAAGTCATAGAGATAATAAACATAAGACCCATCAAAACTAAATTATTATTATTTCTGCACTACTTATGCTGAAAAAATCCCAATAAAATTTAAAATATGTATAATTATTCACAATATTGCTTGAATTCTGTTACACAGATAGAAAGTACAAATGTATATATTGTTAAGCTTATCTCATACACTCAGTCTTTGCACAGATCTATATTTTGGACATTTAATATAGTTCTACCAACTGTATTAGGCATCCTGTAAAACAGTGAAATAATCCTAACATCCTCTGGTTCTGCTTTAAAGGATTATTAGGTAGCTACCCAATTACTGCAGTGTGCAAAGGCTTTAAAAGTCAGGGAGAAAGGGTTAAAGGTGTGAGTGGTTGAAATGTAGTCTCACCGGGAGTCGTGCCAGTGGGACATTAAGGGAAATCAATCCTACTCTTCGACACAGAGTACCTTAGCAACACATTCAATGCAGTTGATGACACAATACATCTGCTCATCTCCCTCCCTCTCACTACTGAAAGATGCAATACAATAATTATAGGCAGCCAGCTATATTTATGACTCTGCATAATATAGATTAGTTATTTGACTTGCTATGTTAATTTCCTTTTTGATCATTTCTTTTTTTTTCCCTTCATATTCTCTGATTATTTATTTTTTTATTCTTATCAGAATTGTAAATTTAACAACATAATAAAATGTCATGCAGATCAATGGGCATCAGACACTCTCTTGTGACATATTCTTTGTTTCTTTGGGGAGTGAAGTCTTTAGGAAAATACAATAAACCGGTGGTCAGAATCACAGTATATATCTACAAGAGAATCTGCAGACAAATTGCACACACTTAATATGCTCAAATTATGTACAGCATTCAATAACAGAGAATATAGTTTAAGATTTATAGTAATGTTAAATTAAGTTTAGCATTGTTAATAATACTCTCAACTATATTACGAGTTTTGAGTGCTATATGGAAATTAACGACCGCCACAAAAGCTGCAGCATTTCCCCTCCCTATAGCACTGCTATTACAGGTTTGAAAAAACCCGGCTTGTGCGGGCGATATGGTGGCATTGAGCTCCATACTTCACCCAAATAAAAGCAGTGTTTTGACGTGCTCGTGCACAATTTCCCCATAATCATCAATGGGAAGAGCCGGCAAAAAAAAAAAAAAAGCCTAACACCTGCGATTGCGGAATGAAAAGCTCCGTAACGCAGCCCCATTGATGTCTATGGGGAAAGAAAAAAATATGTTTAAACTCAACACCCTATCATAAAAACCATGTCTAAACACCCCTAATTAGCCACCCCCGGCATCGCCGCAACCTACATAATGTTATTAACCCCTAATCTGCCGCCCCCAACATCGCCGCCACCTACATTACAGTTATTAACCACTAATCTGCCGCCCCTAACATCGCTGCAACCTACATAAATGTATTAACTCCTAATTTGCTGGCCCTAACATCGTTGCCACCTACATTACAGTTATTAACCCCTAATCGTAACTAGGTAGACTATTAGTAAATAGTTATTAACTATTTACTAGCTACCTAGTTAAAATAAATACAAACTTACCTGTCATATAAAACCTAACCTGCCTTACACTAAAACCTTACATTACAATAAAATTAAATACATTAAATTAATAAAATACAATTATCTAAATTACAAAAAAAAATAAACACTAAATTACACAAAATAAAAAACGAAATTATCAAAACTATAAACAAATTACTCCTAATCTAATAGCCCTATCAAAATAAAAAAGCCCCCCAAAATAAAAAAAAACCTAGCCTACACTAAACTGCCAATGGCCCTTAAAAGGGCCTTTTGCGGGGCATTGCCCCAAAGAAATCAGCTCTTTTACATAGCAATTAAAAATACAAACATCCCCCCAACAGTAAAACCCACAACCCACACAACTAAATCCCCCAAATAAAATTCTATCTAAATAATCCTAAATTAATCATTGCCCTGAAAAGGGCATTTGGATGGGCATTTCCCTTAAAAGGGCATTTAGCTCTTTTGCCATGCCCTGGAAAGGGCAATCAGCTCTTTTACGAAGTGCCCAAACCCTAAGCTAAAAATAAAACCCACCCAAAAAACCCTTAAAAAAAGCTAACACTAACCCCCGAAGATCCACTTACAGTTTTCGAAGTCCGGACATCCATCCTCATCCAGCCAGTGAAGTCCTCATCCAAGCGGGTAGAAGTCCTCATTGAAGCAGGCAGAAGTCTTCATCCAAGCGGGCAGAAGTCCTCATCCAAGCGAGCAGAAGTCTTCATCCAGACGGCATCTTCTATCTTCATCCATCCAACGTGGAATGTAAGGGACGCCATCTTGGATGATGTCACTTAAAGTTAACTTCATTTTACAGTGACGATCGGAAGAAGTGGTTGCTCCTTGCCGGATGTCTTGAAGATGGACCCGCTCCTCGCCGGATGGATGAAGATAGAAGATGCCGTCTTGATGAGGATTTCTGCCCACTTTGATGAGGACTTCTGCCCGTTTGGATTAAGACTTCGCCGGCTGGATGAGGATGGATGTCCAGACTTCAAAAACTGTAAGTAGATCTTCGGGGGTTAGTGTTAGGTTTTTTAAGGTTTTTTTGGGTGGGTTTTATTTTTAGCTTAGGGTTTGGGCAATGTAAAAGAGCTGGTTGCCCTTTTAAAGGCAATGCCCATCCAAACGCCCTTTTCAGGGCAATGGTTAGCTTAGGTTTATTTAGATAGAATTTTATTTGGGGGGTTTGGTTGTGTGGTGGGTGGTAGGTTTTACTGTTGGTGGGCTGTTTGTATTTTTAATTGCTATGTAAAAGAGCTGATTTCTTTGGGGCAATGCCCTGCAAAAGGCCCTTTAAGGGCCATTGGCAGTTTAGTGTAGGCTAGGTTTTTTTTTTATTTTGTAGGGCTTTTTTATTTTGATAGGACTATTAGATTAGGAGTAATTTGTTTTTATTTTTGATCATTTCGTTTTTTATTTTGTGTAATTTAGTGTTTATTTTTTTTGTAATTTAGATAATTGTATTTTATTAATTTAATGTATTTAATTTTATTGTAATGTAAGGTTTTAGTGTAAGACAGGTTAGGTTTTATTTGACAGGTAAGTTTGTATTTCTTTTAACTAGGTAGCTAGTAAATAGTTAATAACTATTTACTAACTAGTCTACCTAGTTAAAATGAATACAAACTTACCTGTGAAATAAAAATAAAACCTAAGATAGCTACAATATAACTATTAGTAATAATGTAGCTAGCTTTTATTTTACAGGTAAGTATTTATTTAGTTTTAATAGGAATTATTTAGGCAATAATTGTACATTTTATTTAGATTTATTTTAATTATATTTAAGTTAGGGGGTGTTAGGGTTAGTGCTAGGCTTAGGGTTATGTTAGGGTTAGGGGTTAATATATTTATGTAGTTATGTGGGAGGCCATAGGTTTAGGGGTTAATAATTTATTTTAGTATATTTCGTTGTGGGGGGCTTGCGGTTTAGTGGTTAAAAGGTTTATTATAGCGGTGGAGAGGGCGGACAGCAGATTAGGGGTTAATAATCTTTATATAGTGTTTGCAATGCGGGAGGGTGGCGGTTTAGGGGTTAAGAGGTTTATTATAGTGGCAACGATGTCGGGGAGCGGCGGAATAGGGGTTAATACATTTTTTAAGTGGCAGTGATGTCCAGAGCGGCAGATTAGGGGTTAATAATTTTATTTTAGTGTTTGCGATGCAGGAGGGCCTCGGTTTAGGGGTTAATAGGTAGTTTATGGGTGTTAGTGTACTTTGTGACACTTTAGTTATGAGTTTTATGCTACAGCTTTGTAACGTAAAACTCATAACTAATGACTTTAGATGGCGGTATGAATCTTGTCAGTATAGGGTTTACCGCTCACTTTTGGCCTCCCAGGCAAATTCGTAATACCGGCGCTATGGAAGTCCCATTGAAAAAGGACTTTTTAAAAAGTGCGGTACTGACGTTGCGTGACGACCAAAAAAGGTGTGCGGTGCACCTATACCTGCAAGACTTGTAATAGCGGCGTTAGGGAAAAAGCAGTGTTATGAAGCATAGCAATGCTTTTTCACTCATAATGGCAAACTCGTAATCTAGCTGAATATAAGGGTCTTATATGCATGTTCACTAATTATTTCTATCACCAAGATGAGATTTAAAGAGACTGCAGCCAACAACACAATGAGAAAATGGTCTATGTGTTTAACCCCTGCAAACCTGGGATCTAGCTAAATTAGCCAATGTCAAAAGGCATATTAATGCAGCCACCAATTACCAACTAGGTCCAGTGAGTGCTCTGCTGTTCTGAGCCTACCTAGATATGCTTTTCAACAACAGATACCAACAGAACACATTAAATTAGATGACAGAAATTAATTGAAGTATCTTAAAATTGTATAATCTCTCTGAATGATGAAAGTTTTTTCTTGTGTGTCACTTTAAGGAACTTTAGTAGTCTTACATACTGAGTGACTGGGAATGTAAGTATGCTTAAATATAATGATGTTTCCTAGTTGTAGTTGCCATTTTAATAAAAGAAGAGGTTAAAAAATTAAAATGTGGGGGGGCGGAGCCAACAGCGCAGCAGTGCAGTCGCACATTTCAGGAGCTCCAACAATTTTACATATAAAGTGTAATTATAGAGGCCGCTCCAGCTCGCATATTGGTCCCTAAATGAAGATCGGTTGACATGGGAGACCGATGCACCTAATCCTTAAGAGATCTACACTATATTGATGAAAACTGGTGATTCTGAAGTGTATACCGCTGACACGCAGTTTCATAGTCAGCCATCTTGGGCCTACCGCTACTGTGCTCTCCTTAAGTGGGCTGTTTTCTACAATCGGCATTCATGAAGTCTGGAGATCAGATATTAGAGGAGATGTACCTCTTTCTGGATGGGTGTAGTGGCATGTTTGATTGCTTATTTAACCTATCGCCCCACCAAACAGCTAACAAACTTGAGGCCCATGGTTCCCACGTGCCTGCTGGTATGGCCGCTCCTGGGGGTGGTGGCGCTTTGGGGCCCCGGCGCCCTTCGCCTCCTGGGGAGGCTGTGTTGGGAGCGCAACCCGAGATTACATTGACTTACCTGCCCTGGAGGGAACCCGAGAACAAAATTTCCCTTGCCAGATGCCCAACGCCCTTAGACAACTCAACGTCTACCTGCGTGCCACCAATGATGAGAAGCCGATCTAGTTCAGCGCAACAGATGCCTCTTGCCATGTCCGGTAGCTGCAAAGGGGGATTGTTACCTACAGCTGAAGACGCTACTCATGTAGTTACCCTGCCGCTCACGGAACTCTATCTGCTTACCGCCGAAACAGAAAAGACCTACACAGGGCCGCCTTTGGCCTCAGAGTTGGCAATTTCCAGGGTCATACTGCGGAGCTTGGAGCACTCAGTGCGGACGGATTTCTCTCCGTGCGATACAGGACACTATCAAAACTGGCGAGAGGGTGTAGGTTGAGGCCAAACAGCTGGTGAGATTTTGTGGCGCTGCACCCTTGAACTCTCCTGAACTCTCCTATTATATGTCATACTAGAAAACTGTCTAGTTATACTCCTTGGTCTCTCCTGCTCACTTATGATAAGTATTGGACACTAGTTTTGCCGTTTAGTTCAGCTGTTAAGTATACACAAAGTTTTCACAGTTGAAGATTGTTAATTTTATTTACAACAGTATATACTCTCTAAAATGTTCATAATACTATGTGTTATGTTTTGTCATGTCTACATATAAGCTAATGTGCCCAACTCAGTGATTTTTGCTCCACTAGATACAGCATATTCTCTCTTTATGTGCCTGCTTATAGTTACACTGATAACATGATTATAATACTTTGTGTTATATTTTGCCATATCTATATATAAGCTAATGTGCCCAACTCAGTGATTTTTGCTCCACTAGATACAGCATACTCTCTCTTTATGTGCCTGCTTATAGTTACACTGATAACATGTTTATAATACTATGTGTTATGTTTTGTCATATCTACATATAAGCTAATGTGCCCAACTCAGTGATTTTTGCTCCACTAGATACAGCATACTCTCTCTTTATGTGCCTGCTTATAGTTACACTGATAACATGTTTATAATACTATGTGTTATGTTTTGTCATATCTACATATAAGCTAATGTGCCCAACTCAGTGATTTTTGCTCCACTAGATACAGCATATTCTCTCTATATGTGCCTGCTTATGGTTACACTGATAACATGTTTATAATACTATGTGTTATGTTTTGACATATCTATATATAAGCTAATGTGCCCAACTCAGTGATTTTTGCTCCACTAGATACAGCATACTCTCTCTTCATGTGCCTGCTTATAGTTACACTGATAACATGTTTATAATACTATGTGTTATGTTTTGACATGTCTTGGATTCAATTTCTTATCCCATTCCCATGTTAGACTTTTGAGCTAGTACCATTGATATTAACCCAAGGGGGTTGGGCTGCCAGCGGCCGGGGCAGCAAAACCCTCTTTCCAACTATTTTAACTAGGTGCAAGCCCTTAACTATCATTGGGAGCTTGGAGGACAACTCCTGAACTTCTAGAAATCAATACATGCACAACTCAATTTTCTATTATATTTAAATTCCCACCTCCCCCCCTCCCCTCCCCACCCCCCATAATAAGCCTCCCAATCTGGGAGAACTAACTACGCGGCTTATCTTGCCCATGCCGCACTATAATTATTATATTGTACCTACATATCATAGTATATTATTTTAGCAAAGGAACGGTGCCTCCATGGCAGCTATTGGTTAAAATATTACCTACCAGTCTATTTTAGGATACTATATTATGTTTTATATCTTACATCGTACCTACATATCCCACTATGTTCTTTAAACATTATATGTAAAAATAACTGAGGTTCCAGTTTTTCGCTTGGTGCTACATGTGATGAGAATGTAATCTATCTCTATGTATGCAGAATCATTATACTGTGTTTTATATGTTTGTCTTAGGATATGTTCCTCCTCTTGTGTTGTATTATTTTCGCACAACCTCAATAAAAATTAAACTTAAAAAAAAAATAAAAAATTAAAATGTAAGTATATTTGCTGCACAAAAAATTTGATTATAAACCTATCGTTACTAACTTACACCGAGATTACAAGTTTTGTGGTAACGGGTGCGTTGCTAACGAGCATTTTTTCTCACCGCTCACTTAAGACAACACTGGTATTACAGGTTTTTTTTAAACCCGGCGTTAGCCGCAAAAAGGTGAGCGTAGAGCAAAACATAGCTCCACATTTCACCTCAATACCAGCGTTGCTTACGGTAGCGATGAGCTGGCTAAACGTGCTCGTGCACGATTTCCCCATAGGAATCAATGGGGCAGAATCAGCTGAAAAAAACCTAACACCTGCAAAAAAGCAGCGTTCAGCTCCTAACGCAGCCCCATTGATTACTATGGGAAAATACATTTTATTTCTACACCTAACACCCTAACATGAACCCGAGTCTTAACACCCCTGATATTACACTTATTAACCCCTAATCTGCCGTTTCCGACACCGCCACCACCTACAATATACTTATGAACCCCTAATCTGCTGCCCCCAACGTCGCCGCCACCTACATTATAGCTATTAACCCCTAATCTGCCCCCCCCAATGTCGCCGCAACCTACCTACAATTATTAACCTCTAATCTGCCGCACCCATCGTCGCCGCTACTATATTAAATATATTAACCCCTAAACCTAAATCTAAACCTAAATCTAACACCCCCCTAACTTAAATATATTTTAATTAGAGCATGTATCTGTAAGGACAGAAGAGAGAGAGGCGCCTTATGGGACAGTATCACTCGTCACAAAGAGGATAAAGAACACACAACAGCCCAGGGTACTCACAAGAGTTGCGGCATAACAGTATGCCTCACAGCGCAGGACGGGACCTTAGTCGCCCGACAGACAAGCCAGCAGGAGGAAGCCCGGGAGTCCAGGACCCAATCAGCCGCCGCTGACAGCAGAGTGTCACAAGATAGCCGTCCGTGGTGCGTCCAATCACCAGTGACCCAGTTAGAGAGACAGGCAGGCGGACCAACCAAAAAACAGCAAGCGAGGAGCGAAGATATCACAGTGAAAGGATTTTATTTAAAACCAGAGTTAAAACATATGCATTATATGCGATAAAAGCAACGCATTTCTCTACGTTCCAGTCATTTCATCAGGCTAATAATACAGATGATATCCCGCTCCATTTAACAGATGGATTGTCCATTCACAAGCCGATCTACATCTACACCCCTTATTCAGGCAATCATAGGCTCTGAAAAGATAGACACGGGCTATGCTAATTAGACCAGCCCAAAAATAAGGCGTGTACGAGTAGTCCCAGCTGTGATAGGTACACACAATGTGCAGAATTATTAGGCAAATTAGTATTTTGACCACATCATCCTCTTTATGCATGTTGTCTTACTCCAAGCTGTATAGGCTCAAAAGCCTACTACCAATTAAGAATATTAGGTGATGTGCATCTCTGTAATGAGAAGGGGTGTGGTCTAATGACATCAACGCCCTATATCAGGTGTGCATAATTATTAGGCAACTTCCTTTCCTTTGGCAAAATGGGTCAAAAGAAGGACTTGACAGGCTCAGAAAAGTCAAAAATAGTGAGATATCTTGCAGAGGGATGCAGCACTCTTAAAATTGCAAAGCTTCTGAAGCGTGATCATCGAACAATCAAGCGTTTCATTCAAAATAGTCAACAGGGTCGCAAGAAGCGTGTGGAAAAACCAAGGCGCAAAATAACTGCCCATGAACTGAGAAAAGTCAAGCGTGCAGCTGCCAAGATGCCACTTGCCACCAGTTTGGCCATATTTCAGAGCTGCAACATCACGGGAGTGCCCAAAAGCACAAGGTGTGCAATACTCAGAGACATGGCCAAGGTAAGAAAGGCTGAAAGACGACCACCACTGAACAAGACACACAAGCTGAAACGTCAAGACTGGACCAAGAAATATCTCAAGACTGATTTTTCTAAGGTTTTATGGACTGATGAAATGAGAGTGAGTCTTGATGGGCCAGATGGATGGGCCCGTGGCTGGATTGGTAAAGGGCAGAGAGCTCCAGTCCGACTCAGACGCCAGCAAGGTGGAGGTGGAGTACTGGTTTGGGCTGGCATCATCAAAGATGAGCTTGTGGGGCCTTTTCGGGTTGAGGATGGAGTCAAGCTCAACTCCCAGTCCTACTGCCAGTTTTTGGAAGACACCTTCTTCAAGCAGTGGTACAGGAAGAAGTCTGCATCCTTCAAGAAAAACATGATTTTCATGCAGGACAATGCTCCATCACACGCGTCCAAGTACTCCACAGCGTGGCTGGCAAGAAAGGGTATAAAAGAAGAAAATCTAATGACATGGCCTCCTTGTTCACCTGATCTGAACCCCATTGAGAACCTGTGGTCCATCATCAAATGTGAGATTTACAAGGAGGGAAAACAGTACACCTCTCTGAACAGTGTCTGGGGGGCTGTGGTTGCTGCTGCATGCAATGTTGATGGTGAACAGATCAAAACACTGACAGAATCCATGGATGGCAGGCTTTTGAGTGTCCTTGCAAAGAAAGGTGGCTATATTGGTCACTGATTTGTTTTTGTTTTGTTTTTGAATGTCAGAAATGTATATTTGTGAATGTTGAGATGTTATATTGGTTTCACTGGTAAAAATAAATAATTGAAATGGGTATATATTTGTTTTTTGTTAAGTTGCCTAATAATTATGCACAGTAATAGTCACCTGCACACACAGATATCCCCCTAAAATAGCTATAACTAAAAACAAACTAAAAACTACTTCCAAAACTATTCAGCTTTGATATTAATGAGTTGTTTGGGTTCATTAAGAACATGGTTGTTGTTCAATAATAAAATTAATCCTCAAAAATACAACTTGCCTAATAATTCTGCACTCCCTGTAGAAAGTACATATATATATAATAAATTCAAATTCACATAAAAAGAAATTAAAATATATAAAACCTAAAAAATGACAAATATGGTCTGTATGTTATACATAAGCAGGAACCAATTACATTCATAAAAAAGAATATAACTGCAATTACATGCAAAAAAGCAGTTTACCATGTGAATTTAAACAGAAATATGTAGTGATATATTAAAATGGCAAAAAATGGGGGCCTCCAATAATATCAATACATCAAAAGATTCAAAATAGAGTGATACAAAATAAATGTTAATAGTATAAAGAGGAACAGAACATCAGACTCTGGCAGAGGGAAACTATATCATTAGGAAAAAGCGGCCAAATCAACACAGAGATTAAGGCCATCCGGATGCATGCTTTTCAGCAAATGAATCCAATAAGTTTCCCTCTGCCTGAGTCTGAAGAACTGGTTATATAAGTGTGATTTGGGAACAAATTCGATGGGAACTATAGAGAAACAATTGAGGGCTCCCTTATGGGCATCATTACAATGTCTTGAGACACTATGAGGTCTATAGTTATTCTTCATATTCCGATGGTGCTCGGACCATCTAGTACTAAGGCGCCTACAGGTGCGCCCGACATATTGGACCCCACAAACACAGGTAAGTAGATAAACTACATGAGTGGAGGCACAAGATGCATGGCCAATAATGGTATAAGATTTGTTGGTGACACTAGACCTAAAGGTCTTTTGATGGTCACCAACAAATTTACACATCTTGCAATGAGATAGTCTGCATCTGAAGGACCCACATCGCGATTTAGATCTTATGATGTTGGCACATGGGGACAGATGTCTATGCTTCACTATCTTACTGGGAGCTAAAATTGTTTTAAGGGTAGGAGCCCTTGTACACTACTCTTGGTTTAGTACCCAATGATTTTTTCAAGATGGGATCCTTAAGCAAAATATTCCAATGTTTACTTATAATCCCACTTATTAGATTATGATTGCAATTAAACTGGGTAATAAAGAGAGGATCTCTATAAAAATCATTATTATTGGTTCCTTGTTGTCTACTGGGACTAGTAAAATAATTGTCCCTATAATCAGTTTTGGCCCTTAGAAAACCATTTTCTATAATATGCTCAGGGTAATGTTTTTCCCTGAATCGCTCTTTTAAAATAAGGCTCTGTGATTTATAATCAGGAAGAGAGCTGCAATTATGACGCACCCTTTTGAACTGGCCATAGGGAACGTTTAATTTCCAAGGATGATGATGGCAGCTCTTAAAATCTAAGTAGCTGTTACAATCAACTGCTTTAAAGAAGGTGGAACTAGTGACCTTACCCTCAGTAAAGCAGAGATTCAAATCTAGACTATTGATTTTTCATCTATAGAACTAGTGAATACCAAACCTCTATTATTAGAGTTGAGATGATCAACAAACAAAAGGGGACTGCCATGGGTACCAGGTTCGCTCCTAGCTATGCAAATCTATTTATGGGTTCATTTGAAAAACAGTATATCTATGATTCGGCTTTTGGGGCAAACCTGGTATACTATGCCAGGTATATAGATGATCTTATCTTTATATGGAGGGGCGAGCGGTCAGCCGCCGAATTGTTTGTTGATCATCTCAACTCTAATAATAGAGGTTTGGTATTCACTAGTTCTATAGATGAAAAATCAATAGTCTCTCTAGATTTGAATCTCTGCTTTACTGAGGGTAAGGTCACTAGTACCACCTTCTTTAAAGCAGTTGATTGTAACAGTTACTTAGATTTTAAGAGCTGCCATCATCATCCTTTGAAATTAAACGTTCCCTATGGCCAGTTCAAAAGGGTGCGTCATAATTGCAGCTCTCTTCCTGATTATGAATCACAGAGCCTTATTTTAAAAGAGCGATTCAGGGAAAAACATTACCCTGAGCATATTATAGAAAATGGTTTTCTAAGGGCCAAAACTGATGATAGGGACAATTATTTTACTAGTCCCAGTAGACAACAAGGAACCAATAATAATGATTTTTATAGAGATCCTCTCTTTATTACCCAGTTTAATTGCAGTCATAATCTAATAAATGGGATTATAAGTAAACATTGGAATATTTTGCTTAAGGATCCCATCTTGAAAAAAATCATTGGGTACTAAACCAAGAGTAGTGTACAGAAGGGCTCCTACCCTTAAAACAATTTTAGCTCCCAGTAAGATAGTGAAGCATAGACATCTGTCCCCATGTGCCAACATCATAAGATCTAAATCGCGATGTGGGTCCTTCAGATGCAGACTATCTCGTTGCAAGATGTGTAAATTTGTTGGTGACCATCAAAAGACCTTTAGGTCTAGTGTCACCAACAAATCTTATACCATTATTGGCCATGCATCTTGTGCCTCCACTCATGTAGTTTATCTACTTACCTGTGTTTGTGGGGTCCAATATGTCGGGCGCACCTGTAGGCGCCTTAGTACTAGATGGTCCGAGCACCATCGGAATATGAAGAATAACTATAGACCTCATAGTGTCTCAAGACATTGTAATGATGCCCATAAGGGAGCCCTCAATTGTTTCTCTATAGTTCCCATCGAATTTGTTCCCAAATCACACTTATATAACCAGTTCTTCAGACTCAGGCAGAGGGAAACTTATCGGATTCATTCGCTTAAAAGCATGCATCCGAATGGCCTTAATCTCTGTGTTGATTTGGCCACTTTTTCCTAATGATATCGTTTCCCTCTGCCTGAGTCTGATGTTCTGTTCCTCTTTATACTATTAACATTTATTTTGCATCACTCTATTTTGAATCTTTTGATGTATTGATATTATTGGAGGCCCCCCTTTTTTGCCATTTTAATATATCACTACAGATTTGTTTAAATTCACATGGTAAATTGCTTTTTTTTGTGTAATTGCAGTTATATTCTTTTTTATGAATGTAATTGGTTCCTGCTTATGTATAGCATACGGACCATATTTGTCATTTTTTAGGTTTTATATATTTGAATTTCTTTTTATGTGAATTTGAATTTATTATATATATATATGTACTTTCTAAATTGTATTAGTCAATGTTCATAACACACGAATTGCTTACATTTGCACTTCATACATCTATGATGCATTTTTGATTATTGATCGCTTAAACTACGTTTATATGTTATACCTTATTCCCATTTTCTTCATATATAAAGTCATATTTTAATTAGTTTACTCTGTACAATACATGTATGCTATTATTTCCACTTGCTATTACTGGATAAATTCATTTTTTATTTATGTATATATAAAGCCTGTTTTACGTATATATATTTTTTGCTGTCATTGTGTGTACCTATCACAGCTGGGACTACCTGTACACGCCTTATTTTTGGGCTGGTCTAATTAGCATAGCCCGTGTCTATCTTTTCAGAGCCTATGATTGGCTGAATAAGGGGTGTAGATGTAGATCGGCTTGTGAATGGACAATCCATCTGTTAAATAGAGCGGGATATCATCTGTATTATTAGCCTGATGAAACGACCGGAAGGTCGAGAAACGCGTTGCTTTTATCGCATATAATGCATATGTTTTAACTCTGGTTTTAAATAAAATCCTTTCACTGTGATATCTCCGCTCCTCGCTTGCTGTTTTTTGGTTGGTCCGTCTGCCTGTCTCTCTAACTGGGTCACTGGTGATTGGACGCACCACGGACGGCTATCTTGTGATGCTCTGCTGTCAGCGGCTGCTGATTGGGTCCTGGACTCCCGGGCTTCCTCCTGCTGGCTTGTCTGTCGGGTGACTAAGGTCCCGTCCTGCGCTGTGAGGCATACTGTTATGCCGCAACTCTTGTGAGTACCCTGGGCTGTTGTGTGTTCTTTATCCTCTTCGTGACGAGTGATACTGTCCCATAAGGCGCCTCTCTCTCTTCTGTCCTTACAGAGACATGCTCTGTCTATACCAATAAGAGTGCTGCCTGTCTATCCGTGTTTAGTGCTGGCTCAGGAATCTCCTCACCTTCACGATCATCCTTCGGCCAAGCCACAATTCACCATTTTTTGCGCACCTCCAGGAGAGTCCACTTTCTCTTTTATATTTTAATTAAAACAAAATAAAATTACTACAAAATAAATAAATTATTCCTAATTAAAACTAAATACTTATCTGTAAAATAAACCCTAAGATAGCTACAATATAACTAACTAGTTACATTTGCATCTATCTTAGGGTTTATATTTATTTTACAGGCAACTTTGTATTTATTTTAACTAGGTACAATAGTTATTAAATAGTTATTAACTATTTAATAACTTCCTAGTTAAAATAAAGACAAATACACCTGTAAAATAAATCGTAACCTAAGTTACAATTACACCTAACACCACACTATAATTAAATAAATTACCTAAACTAACTACAATTAAATACAATTAAATTAAATAAAGTACACAAAAAAACACTAAATTACAGAAAATAAAAAAATAATTACAAGATTTTTAAACTAATTACACCTAATCTAATCCCCCTAATAAAATAAAAAAGCCCCCCAAAATAATAAAATTCCATACTCTATACTAAATTACAAATAGCCCTTAAAAGGGTTTTTTTGTCGGGCATTGCCCCAAAGTAATCAGCTCTTTTACCTGTAAAAAAAAAAAATACAATTGGATTCTATCAGCCAATCGGAATTAAGGTAGGAAAAATCCTATTGGCTGATGCAATCAGCCAATAGAATTGAGCTTGCATTCTATTGGCTGATTGGAACAGCCAATAGAATGCAAGCTCAATCGTATT
Organism: Bombina bombina; assembly: GCF_027579735.1. NCBI lineage: Eukaryota > Metazoa > Chordata > Amphibia > Anura > Bombinatoridae > Bombina > Bombina bombina. The sequence goes on along the minus strand of NC_069500.1, from coordinate 981,900,393 downwards.
GGCTGATTGGATCAGCCGATAGGATTGAACTTCAATCCTATTGGCTGATCCAATCAGCCAATAGGATTTTTTTACCTTAATTCCGATTGGCTGATAGAATCCTAGGGAATTCAAGGGACGCAATCTTGGATGATGTCATTTAAAGGAACCTTCATTCATCGGGAGTCGTCAGAAGAAGTGGATACTCCACGTCGGCTGGCTTCAAGATAGACCAGCTCCGCCTCGGAAGGATCAAGATAGAAGATGCCGCCTGGATGAAGACTTCTGCTCGTCTGGAGGTCCTCTTCTGCCTGGATCGGATGAAGACTTCTGCCCCTCTTGAGGACCACTTGTGCCCGGCTGGGTGAAGACGGCTCAAGGTAGGGTGATCTTCAAGGGGGTAGTGTTAGGTTTTATTAAGGGGGTATTGGGTAGGTTTTAGAGTATGGTTGGGTATGTGGGTGGTGGGTTTTAATGTTGGGGGGGTATTGTCTTTTTCTTTTACAGTTAAAGAGCTGATTACTTTGGGCAATGCACCGCAAAAAGCCCTTTTAAGGGCTATTTGTAATTTAGTATAGGGTAGGGAATTTTATTATTTTGGGGGGCTTTTTTATTTTATTAGGGGGATTAGATTAGGTGTAATTAGTTTAAAATTCTTGTAATTATTTTTTTATTTTCTGTAATTTAGTGGGGGGTTTTCTGTACTTTAGTTTATTTAATTTAATTGTAATTAATTGTAGTTAGCTTAGGTAATTAATTTAATTATAGTGTAGTGTAAGGTGTAATTGTAACTTAGGTAAGGATTTAATTTACAGGTATATTTGTCTTTATTTTTATTAATAACTATTTAATAACTATTTTACCTAGTTAAAATAAATACAAAGTTGCCTGTAAAATAAATATAAACCCTAAGATAGATACAAATGTAACTATTAGTTATATTGTATCTATCTTAGGGTTTATTTTACAGGTAAGTATTTAGTTTTAAATAGGAATAATTTATTTAATTGTAGTAATTTTATTTAGTTTTATTTAAATTATATTTAAGTTAGGGGTCTTAGGGTTAGGTTTAGACTTAGGTTTAGGGGGTTAATAAATTTAATATAGTAGCGGCGACGTTGGGGGCGGCAGATTAGCGGTTAATAATTGTAGGTAGGTGTCAGCGATGTTAGGGACGGCAGATTATGGGGTTAATAAAATTTAACTAGTGTTTGCGAGGCTTGAGTGCAGCGGTTTAGGGGTTCATATATTTATTAAATTGGTGGTGCTGTCCGGTCGGCAGATTAGAGGTTAAAAACGTTATTTAAGTGTTTGACATGTGGGGGGGCCTCGGTTTAGGGGTTAATAGGTAGTTTATGGGTGTTAGTGTACTTTTTAGCATTTTAGTTAAGAGTTTTATGTTACGGCGTTAGCCCATAAAACTCTTAACTACTGACTTTTAAATGTGGTAGGAGTCTTGACAGGAGAGGGTTTACCGCTCACTTCTTCCAAGACTCGTAATACCGGCGTTAGGCAAATCCCATTAAAAAGATAGGATATGCAATTTACGTAAGGGGATTTGCGGTAAGCTCGAGTCGCGGAAGAAAAGTGAGCAGTACACCTGTACCTTCCAGACTCGTAATACCAGCGGGTGTTAAAAAGCAGCGTTGGGACCTCTCAACCCTGTTTTTTATGGCTAACGCAAGACTCGTAATCTCGCCATTAGAGAGTTGGCAAAAAACATTACAAAGTATAAAGACAGCTATACTTTATAAAATTTACAATACCACCGATGTAAGATAAGATAAACTAGTCAAAATTGTAAATGGCCTCTCTTCTACAGTAGAATCCTTTTAAAACCAAAAGATGACCCCTCCATGAATAATGTGTTGCAATTTTACCAGCTATAAAACATATAAATAACATTCAAAAATCGGCTTTTGCATGCGGAATGTCAGGTCTCCCGTATTACAAGTCACGGCGGTACAGCTATACTGCTAGTGTTTTAGCCTGTACTGTAGCTCTCCATTCCGCACTCAAAAAATGGCTTTTGAGTGTGGAATTTTCAGGTCTCCCGTATTACAGGTTGTGTGGTCCAGCTATTACGATAGCGTTATAGCTTATACTGCCACAATCCATTCCACGATCAGAGAGCAGTAGTTATGGATTTTGTAAAACTCCCCGGCATAGCAAATACTATATTAAACCTATTAACCCCTAATCTACCGCCCACCCACATCGCCAACACTAAATGAATGTATTAACCCCTAAACCGCTGACCCCCTCATTGCTACTATTAAAATAAACCTATTAACCCCTTAACTGCTGCCCCCCACATCGCAACACACTAAATTAAACTATTAACCCCTAAACCAGCACCCCCCTAACATTAAAATAAAGTTACAATATAACTATCTTGAAATAAATAAAAACTTACCTGTTAAACAAAAAATATCCTAAATTAAACTATCAAAAAAACTAACATAACTATTTAAAAAAAATAAAATTAACTTAAAATAAAAGACCTAAATTACAAAATTAAAAAATCCTAACACGAAAAAATAAAAAGTATAACATTACAACAAATAATAAAAAAAATTATTCAAAATAATAAAAATTAAACCTAATCTAATAACCCTATAAAAACATAAAAGCCACCCTAAAATAAAAACACCCCCTAATCTAGCAATAAACTACTAATAGCCCTTAAAAGGGCCTTTTGTAGGACATTGTCCTAAGTTAAACAGCTCTTTTATGTTAAAAATACTAAGTAACAGTAAACCTCCCCACCCAACCAACCCCCCAAAATCAAAAAAATTAAGTCTAAATAAACATAAGATTATTATTATTATTATCGGTTATTTGTAGAGCGCCAACAGATTCTGCAGCGCTAAGATGCCCATTGCCCCTAAAGGGGCACTTGTATGGGCATTGCCCTTAAAAGGGCAATCAGCTTTTTAGTGCCCATTAAAAAAAAATCCCTAATCTAAAAAAAAAAAAAATAAAAAAAAAAAAAATCTAACTAGGTACTCACCATTTCTGAAGTCCGGCAGTAAAGGTCTTCTTCCAGGAGGCTCCATCTTCATCCAGCACGGGGACATCTTCTATCTTCACCTGGAGCGAAGGTGGCATGGAGCAGAGGTGGCGCAGAGCGGAAGTGGCCATGGAGTAGAAACGGTAGCCATGCAGACATCCATCTTGGAGGATCCTCTTCATGCGATCATGATGAAGTTTGAGTGCAAGGTACCCGTTTTATATTTGGGGTACCTTGCATTCCTATTGGCTGAAATTTTCAAATCAGCCAATAGGGTGAGAGCTACTGAAATCCTATTGGCAGTTCAAAAGAGTGTCGGCGATGTCGGGTGGTGGCGGTTTAGGGGTATTTAGACTAGTGGTTTATGTTAGTGTGTTAGGTTTTTACATAACCCTCTTGTCCTCTTAGACATTAATGGGATTTTGTAATATCGATCGCCATTCCACAATCGCAGGTGTTAGTTTTTTTCTAACACTTTTTCTCCATTGATGTGTGTGGGGGAAACTTGCACGAACACGTCAAAGTCAGGTCTTTTCATTTGTGCAATTTGGAGCTTAACGCACCATAACGCACAGCACAAGAAGGTTTTTGTTAACTTGTAATAGCAGCGCTATGGAAAGTGCGTTACCGCTAAATTTTTAGCGTTATTTATGCACTGAGTTTAGTGCATAAATTGTAATCTTGGTGACTGTTAGCACCTTTTAACCAAAGACATTAATCATGTCCATTAAGCTTTTAAAAATATAAAAGCATTGTCTTAAATTCTTCAGGGAAGACTGCACCAAAAACCATCAAGAAAAGTTTATATTCATCTGCAAAAATCGCAATTGCCAAAAAATGCATGATGCTGTGAGATGTTGCAGTATTGATTATGTGTCCTGTTCAGATTAAGATGGAATGGGATTTTGACTTTCTTGGTATCTTACATTCTTCCTCCTTGTGCTTTTTCCAGGCTGTTTTACTTAGACATATTAATTCTCTCTTAATTTTTTCTCTTACCTGACAAACCCTCTGCAGATCAGAGGAATCACTTTCTGATTGTTTTTGGTCACATGTCTGAAAGCAATAGGTTGAAGCAATATTCTAAATCAGGAGTCATATGGACAGAAAATGGATAATGGAAAAATAAACTCAAATTTATTGGACCACAATTCAGATATAAATATCAATTCTGAGTCCAATAATCCATGGGAACTCTTTAGAGAACTAGAAAAATTATTGAATTGTGACACCAAAGAATGGCAGGATTTGATATTACTAGACAATTACATCCTCCATGATATAGTCCCTAGGAGATTGAGAGTGTACAAACGTCCTGCATTTGAGTTGGAGGAAGTTGAGTACATGACAGAGTGGGACAAAGCTTTCCATGATTGGTCCATCACATTAATTAAGATTTTAATTAAATATAGGGAGTACAAGTTGGACAAAATCAAGACTGATCTTGATACTTTACTTCAAAAAATTCAAAGATATCAATCAGAGGATTATTGGAAATCACTTAATGAAAGCATACAAGAAAGGAATACCAAGCTGAGCATAGATTTGATAAAAACCAAACATAGGAAACTGTGTAGGGACATGGAAGACTATAAAAATGATCAAGTCTATGACTATAATGTGAAACAGCTGAATACTCATAACCAAGAAGTTGATAGAACTAATAGGAATAGTGATGCTAACAGAGTCAGATCTGCAATAACAACTGATCACACGATTAGAACACACACTAATACCAGGGAGGTACACAACTCACATAATATTTTCCATATGAAGAATAATAAGAGTACTAATAATCAAACTCCAAATAGAACGAATGGGGTTTACAATAAACAGCCTAATAAGCAGAAATATAGTCATCAAGGCCCTAGGGATCAATTACCCTATGCTAGTAACTATAATAGTAGAACACTGTCAACGCCCACTCACCACACCTGGCGTCAAAATAGACCCAGTCACTTTACTCCACCCTTCCTGAAACACTTGGATAAACCACATAATTATCATGTTAAACAAGGATCCCACTCTAACTCAGTAAATAATTTTCATAGTGCCAATAGATACCAAATCTTAGAAAACCATGGGGAGGAAGACTTTAGGGATGTAAGTTGGAATAGACAAGGAGCCAAACCTAAGACACAGATTTACACTCAAATGTCCCATTATACCAACGGTGAACCCACTTTCAATAATAATCATGAACTGGGTTTTTTAGATCTGGCCATCCCCCCAACAACAAGGTTTCGAAATCTAAAAGAAACAGAAAACAGAAATTCCCAACACTTAAAAGTCACTCCCGGAAAAAGAAGGAGAGGAAGCGGGGATGCAGAGGGGGGAGAAAGGTCCAGAGACATAAATCCAAAAAGGATGAGATAGAGAGAAATAAGGCTAATATTTTTAATTTGTCAAGTATAATTCTTAATGACAATGAAGTCAATCTTTTAGCCAAAGGGCTGAACTTTGCCCCCAAATCAGCACCAGATAAGTTTCAGACGTATATAGATATACAAAAGTATATCCGCAATCTTACACTCAAAAGATATTTTATCAAAAGTGCCCCAAAAATATACAATCCAGTACAGATCAGCTTCAATAAGAACGACTATAAAACTATAGGGGTCCTTAATGAATTACAACACGATGGCACAGACTCATACCCCACAACCTCAGAGGATCAAGACCTTGGGGATCTTTCTATTCATGAGTCTAATGACTTAATTGAGCATAGTAACTTAAAGAGGAAATCTAGTTTCTACCCATATTCAGCCCAGGGTGAATACATCAGCACCTTTAACAGACTAGTTTGTAGTGATTTAAAAAAATTGTGGGAAACTAAAAACAAATCTTGGGTAACCAAATATAATGACAATCTTTCTACACAGGAAAGAAATACTTTAAAATTACTTCAAAAAAACAATAATATTATAATAAGAGCAGCGTACAAGGGAGGAGGGGTCATTGTACAAGACAGATGTGATTACCTCCAGGAGGCTAATAATATCCTTAGTGACACCCAAACTTACAAAAAACTACATTTTGATCCCACTCAAAAATATAAAAAAGAACTTTTTTCTATCTTGAAGGATGCAAAAAATAACGACATTCTAAACAATGTTGAATTTAATTATTTAATGGAATTGCATCCATCAATACCCACTTTCTACCACTTGCCTAAGGTGCACAAAACCTTAGTAGCACCTCCCGGTAGGCCAATCATATCGGGTATAGGCTCCCTTACTAATAACCTTTCGAATTACATTGATCATTACCTCCAACCCCTTGTTAAAGAAACTAAGGCCTACCTGAGAGACACTCTACACACCATCAACATCTTTGAGGGACTTGAGTGGCAAGATGACTATACTTGGATAACATGTGATGTGTCCTCCTTGTACACTTGCATCCCCCATGACTCAGGAGTCAAGGCGGTACAGGAGACACTACAAAAGACAAATGTTGCCCAAAAACACTTAGACTTTATCCTAATGGGGATCAGATTCATACTGAATCACAATTATTTTGTTTTCGAGAAACAATTTTTCTGTCAAATACAAGGGACTGCAATGGGGACTACATTTGCCCCATCGTATGCCAACATTTACATGGACAATTTTGAATCTAAGCACATTTGGGCCAACAATCCCCACAGCAGTAATTTAATCAAGTACCATCGGTATATTGATGATATCGTTATGATTTGGAGGGGGTCAGAAACTAGCTGTGGGGAATTGTTGAACCATATGAACAACAACAATTACAATCTCAAATTCACTTCCAAAATAATCAAACAAAAAGTAGAATTCTTGGACTTAGTGTTATTCGTGGATGAGAATCAGAAAATAGCAGTTTCCAACTACCGCAAACCCACTGACAAAAATGGGTTTTTGAACGCAAAAAGTGGCCACCTACCAAGGTGGAAAACTAATATTCCGCTAGTTGAGTACCAGCGGATCAAAAGGAACTGCACCAAAGACTCTGACTACTACAGAGAGGAAGCAATTTTGGATAATAGATTTAAGGAGAAAGGCTATGATCCGAAAGATTTACAAAAAGCGAAAGAAAGGGTCAGAATTATGGATAGAGCAAGCATTCTACAATCTAAAAATAGAGCCAAACAGAATAATAACAATCCAAATAGGGAAGTCAGGTTTGTCACTACATATAATCAAGGTAGCAGAGACATTCAAAATGTTTTAAAAAAACATTGGGGAATATTAAAAGCAGATCCTATTTTAGGAGCTACCCTATATAAAACCCCTTTAGTGACTTTTAGAAAAAACAGAGACCTGAAAAACATTTTAGCTCCCACCAAATTACGCAGTGCCTTAAGAGACAAAATTGCACCAACAACTTGGCTGGAACAAAAACCAGGAACATACAGATGTGGGGTGAGTAGGTGTGGAATGTGTAGCTACATCAAAACAGGGAATTCCTTTATAAACTACAATGGATCTAAATCATTTAAAATTAAATATAAATGCAATTGCGGCACTAACTATGCCGTTTATCTTCTTAGTTGTAAATGCAATCTTATCTATATTGGAAGAACGAAAAGGAATGTTCGTACTAGACTTCGTGAGCATGTCAATAACATTAAGATGGGTCTAACTACACATAGTGTATCAGAACACTTCAGGCTACACCACAACAAAGACCCCAGTTCTTTAAAAATACAAATAATAGATTGGATTCCAGCAAACAAATATCCTAATAGACTCCTCACATTGAGACGCAGGGAGTCATATTGGATTTACCAACTTGACTCCATGCAGCCTCACGGTCTCAACGTGGATCTAGACTTACAAGCATTTATGTGATGTTTAATTTTTAACTCTTTATATTTACTGTTACCTTTTAGGGCTAAGGGATATTTTTTAATAATCTAAATATTTCAATATTTTTTATTAGGCAATTTTTATGTATCTTTTTATGTATCTATTTAGGCTATTTTAGAGATGTTTTTAATAATATTTTCAAATAACTATTCTAATACAATTGGTACTGTTATAAACATTTATTTTACAAGATTTTTAGTCACTATGTACAATAGTAGCAACAATTAGGACTTTGTTAAATTGTTATTGGATTCAGCCTTACACAATCAGTTTGCACACTTAGCAAGATTAATGATTGGCTGAGAATCTTTCTACTACCCACAGTGGCTCTTTTATAAAGCAGGTTTGAGTCCTGTGAGGCAGTCAGCTTATTACAATTTTGATTACACTCTTGAAAAAGTCTGAGCAAACTCAGACGAAACGTACGTAGAGTTTTTTGTACTACACCACGAGGAGTAATTATAGTTCCAGCACCTCTCACCCAGACTTGGTATTATCCGACTGAGATGCTCGTGCCTGGGCTGTGAATTCAATTACCCAACTGAAGGGATCATTTTAACCCATTTTGCTGTTTTATCTTCTAAACGTTTGTGAGTATGTATTGTGTACCTGCACTAATGTCTCAATAAATTACCCTGCACTTGAATTGGGCTGCGCCTGTCTTTTATTCTGTCCTAGATTTATTAAAGGCAAGTTGTAGTGTCTATAACTGCGCCTCATCTCGCCTCTTTAAGGGCGCACATGTGCGCTTATAGTTAGCACTAAACAACTCGTAATTCTGCGCTTTTTTAAACTGCCGAGCTGCGGCATATTATGATAAATCCTGGTGATCGAAATTTTTATCATGCTAGACCTCTATATGTAATTTTTGCGCATTTATATTTTCTATATTGTTATGTCTACAATGTGATAATAGTTTACATCTGTAATATATTTCTCTGTCTATCCACATATCTATCTCATATATAACAAATATATATATATATATATATATATATATATATATATATATATATATATATATATATATATATAGCTATATAGATATCAAAATAAGAATATTATTGCATTGAGTAAAGATTATTTTTTTAAGTCTACTTATAAATGTATAGTTTAGTCCAATAAAAAAATTATCTTTGCTCAATGCAATAAACTTCTTATTTTGATATCTACAGTATATATATATGTACTAACACGGTTACTCCAATCAATATCTATCTATCTATCTATCTATCTATCTATATCTATCTATCTATCTATCTATCTATCTATCTATCTATCTATCTATCTATCTATCATCTATCAGTGTGTACATCTATATATATATATATATATATCTGTCTGTCTGTCTGTCTGTCTTTCAATGTATCTAACTATATGTAAGATATGTATCTATCTACCAGTGTCTACATCTATATATCTATCTCTCTATCCTTCTATCTGTCTGTCTCTGAATGTATGTAACTATATATCTATTGTAATAAAACTTAAATAGAGGTGCTTCCTCCCCCATGTCTTCCTCCAATGTCAATAGCTCTACCTCCGATTCCTGCGCAGCCTCTACAGAATGGTCAACACTTGCTATTGAATAAATAAATATATTTTTTTATTAAAGTACAAATTTGTAATCTATATATCTGTTTATCAATCTATATATTTATCTATAAATATATCTAAATATTGACTAAATATCAATATTTATCTCCAATTTTAGTACAATATACTGAAATATGAACTCTATATAGATATTGCAGTAATAAACTTACAATCTTCTTCATACTTGATTATCCTCCTCCTCCTCCACAGTCTAACTTAGTTTAAAAAAAAAAAAAAGAAATTACATGAAACGTCTTCATCTGTATCCTCCCTATTGTCATAAAGTTCCTCTTGCATGCCTGTGCCATCATCTTTCACTGTTAAAAATAAATCATTTTCACTATTAATCGATATATTTTTTATTATTGCTCATATATGAAAAAATATATTTTGTAAAAAGAACTTACATGTAACTTCCTCCTCTGCAACATCTACATTTACATCTTCTTGCTCTAGCACTTCATCAACCTCCTCCAGATCCTCCACCTCTTGTTGTTGTGGCACGTCTGTTTATACAAAATATAAATATATATTTGTTATGTAGAACCACCAAAAAAAAACATTTTCTTAATAAATATGTCTATGTATATAAAATATATATATATATATATATATATATATATATATATATATATATATATATATATATACATATATAACTCACTACCTATCAACGTATAGGTATATATGGCGGTTTATAGATATCTACTGATATCTATAGATATATCTATCTATCTATCTATGTTACATATATACAGGGAGTGCAGAATTATTAGGCAAATGAGTATTTTGACCACATCATCCTCTTTATGCATGTTGTCTTACTCCAAGCTGTATAGGCTCGAAAGCCTACTACCAATTAAGCATATTAGGTGATGTGCATCTCTGTAATGAGAAGGGGTGTGGTCTAATGACATCAACACCCTATATCAGGTGTGCATAATTATTAGGCAACTTCCTTTCCTTTGGCAAAATGGGTCAAAAGAAGGACTTGACAGGCTCAGAAAAGTCAAAAATAGTGAGATATCTTGCAGAGGGATGCAGCACTCTTAAAATTGCAAAGCTTCTGAAGCGTGATCATCGAACAATCAAGCGTTTCATTCAAAATAGTCAACAGGGTCGCAAGAAGCGTGTGGAAAAACCAAGGCACAAAATAACTGCCCATGAACTGAGAAAAGTCAAGCGTGCAGCTGCCAAGATGCCACTTGCCACCAGTTTGGCCATATTTCAGAGCTGCAACATCACGGGAGTGCCCAAAAGCACAAGGTGTGCAATACTCAGAGACATGGCCAAGTTAAGAAAGGCTGAAAGACGACCACCACTGAACAAGACACACAAGCTGAAACGTCAAGACTGGGCCAAGAAATATCTCAAGACTGATTTTTCTAAGGTTTTATGGACTGATGAAATGAGAGTGAGTCTTGATGGGCCAGATGGATGGGCCCGTGGCTGGATTGGTAAAGGGCAGAGAGCTCCAGTCCGACTCAGACGCCAGCAAGGTGGAGGTGGAGTACTGGTTTGGGCTGGTATCATCAAAGATGAGCTTGTGGGGCCTTTTCGGGTTGAGGATGGAGTCAAGCTCAACTCCCAGTCCTACTGCCAGTTTCTCGAAGACACCTTCTTCAAGCAGTGGTACAGGAAGAAGTCTGCATCCTTCAAGAAAAACATGATTTTCATGCAGGACAATGCTCCATCACATGCGTCCAAGTACTCCACAGCATGGCTGGCAAGAAAGGGTATAAAAGAAGAAAATCTAATGACATGGCCTCCTTGTTCACCTGATCTGAACCCCATTGAGAACCTGTGGTCCATCATCAAATGTGAGATTTACAAGGAGGGAAAACAGTACACCTCTCTGAACAGTGTCTGGGAGGCTGTGGTTGCTGCTGCACGCAATGTTGATGGTGAACAGATCAAAACACTGACAGAATCCATGGATGGCAGGCTTTTGAGTGTCCTTGCAAAGAAAGGTGGCTATATTGGTGACTGATTTGTTTTTGTTTTGTTTTTGAATGTCAGAAATGTATATTTGTGAATGTTGAGATGTTATATTGCTTTCACTGGTAAAAATAAATAATTGAAATGGGTATATATTTGTTTTTTGTTAAATTGCCTAATAATTATGCACAGTAATAGTCACCTGCACACACAGATATCCCCCTAAAATAGCTATAACTAAAAACAAACTAAAAACTACTTCCAAAACTATTCAGCTTTGATATTAATGAGTTTTTTGGGTTCATTGAGAACATGGTTGTTGTTCAATAATAAAATTAATCCTCAAAAATACAACTTGCCTAATAATTCTGCACTCCCTGTATATGTCACACTCACACTTTAAAAACTTCCCCAAGCCTAAAATCCTTTAAGAGATCCCTCTATACATATCTCAAAACAGAATGCTCCTGTCATGGTTGATTATATATTTCCTACCTGTTCTATGTTAAATTCTGCATATGTTATGTATTATTATTGTTTTTGTATTTTATTGTACCCTATTGTATCAATGCAATGTTTTGTGATCCCAGGACATACTTGAAAACGAGAGAAATCTCAATGTATCCTTCCTGGTAAAATATTTTATAAATAAATAAATAAATAAATGTCTATGCAGATCTACAGTTGTCTATATATATATAGTTTTAACTATATATGCATGGATCTATCTCTCTCTTTCTCTCTCTCTCTCTCTCTCTCTCTCTCTCTATATATATATATATATATATATATATATATATATATATATAATATACGCCTAGATTTAGAGTTTTGCGGCCAAAGGGGTGCGTTAGCTACGCGTGGTTTTTTCCCCCCGCACCTTTTAAACAACGCTGGTATTTAGAGTTCTCTGAAGGGCTGCGTTAGGCTCCAAAAAGGGAGCATACAGGCATATTTACCGCCACTGCAACTCTAAATACCAGCGTTGCTTACGGAAGCGGCCAGCTTCAAAAACGTGCTCGTGCACGATTCCCCCATAGAAAACAATGGGGCAGTTTCAGCTGAAAAAAAACCTAACAACTGCAAAAAAGAAGCGTTCAGCTCCTAACACAGCCCCATTGTTTCCTATGGGGAAACACTTCCTGTCTGCACCTAACACCCTAACATGTACCCCGAGTCTAAATACCCATAACCTTACAATTATTAACCCCTAATCTGCTGCCCCCGCTATCGCTGACACCTGCATATTATTTTTAACCCCTAATCTGCCGCTCCGTACACAGCCGCAACCTACGTTATCCCTATGTACCCCTAATCTGCTGTCCCTAACACCGCCGACCCCTATATTATATTTATTAACCCCTAATCTCCCGCCCCCAACGTCGCCGCCACCTACCTACAATTATTAACCCCTAATCTACCGACCGGACCTCACCGCTACTATAATAAATGTATTAACCCCTAAACCGCCGCACTCACACCTCAAAAACCCTATAATAAATAGTATTAACCCCTAATCTGCCCTCCCTAACATCGCCGACACCTAACTTCAAGTCTTAACCCCTAATCTGCTGACCGGACCTCGCCGCTACTCTAATAAATGTATTAACCCCTAAAGCTAAGTCTAACCCTAACCCTAACCCTAACAACCCCCTAAGTTAAATATAATTTAAATCTAACGAAATAAAATAAATCTTATTAAATAAATTATTCCTATTTAAATCTAAATACTTACCTGTAAAATAAACCCTAATATAGCTACAATATAAATAATAATTATATTGTAGCTATTTTAGGATTAATATTTATTTTACAAGCAACTTTGTATTTATTTTAACCAGGTACAATAACTATTAAATAGTTAATAACTATTTAATAGTTACCTAGTTAAAATAATTACAAGATTACCTGTAAAATAAATCCTAACCTAAGTTACAATTAAACCTAACACTACACTATCAATAAATTAATTAAATAAACTATCTACAATTATCTACAATTAAATCAACTAAACTAAATTCCAAAAAAACAAACACTAAATTCCAAAAAACAAACAAACACTAAATTACAAAAAATAAAAAAAGATTACAAGAATTTTAAACTAATTACACCTACTTTAAGCCCCCTAAAAAAATAACAAAGCCCCCAAAATAAAAAAATGCCCTACCCTATTCTAAAATAAATATTTTACAGCTCTTTTACCTTACCAGCCCTTAAAAGGGCCTTTTGCGGGGCATGCCCCAAATAATTCTGCTCTTTTGCCTGTAAAAAAACATACAATACCCCCCAACATTACAACCCACCACCCACATACCCCTAATCTAACCCAAACCCCCCTTAAAAAACCTAACACTAAGCCCCTGAAGATTTTCCTACCTTGTCTTCACCACGCCGGGTATCACCGATCGTCCAGAAGAGGGTCTGAAATCTTCATCCTATCCGGTAATAAGAGGTCCAGAAGAGGCTCAGAAGTCTTCATCCTATCCGGCAAGAAAAGGAGATCTGGACCGGCAAACATCTTCATCCAAGCGGCATCTTCTTCCATCCGGCGCGGAGCGGGACCATCTTGAACCAGGACGCGGATCCATCCTCTTCTAATAAGTCCGAATGAAGGTTCCTTTAAATGACGTCATCCAAGATGGCGTCCCTCGAATTCCGATTGACTGATAGGATTCTATCAGCCAATCGGAATTAAGGTAGGAAAAATCTGATTGGCTGATTGAATCAGCCAATCAGATTCAAGTTCAATCCGATTGGCTGATCCAATCAGCCAATCAGATTGAGCTCGCATTCTATTGGCTGATCGGAACAGATATGAGTGGTGGCTGCCTGGCTGGCACAGAGCAATTAACCACAGTATATGCTGTGTGAGCCTGAGACACAGGCCTGATAGAAAATGAAATTAGATTACACTAGCAAAATGATTTAAAAGGTTTTTTTTTTTAATTTAAAATAATGTTAAGCAGATATGAGTGGTGGCTGGCACAGCAATTAACAACAGTATATGCTGTCTGTATAAGCCTAACACACAGGCTTGATAGAAAATGAAATTAGATTACACTAGCAAAATTATTTAAAAGTTTTGTTGTTTAAATTTACACTAATGTTAAGCAGATATCAGTGGTGGCACTACTCACAGTATATGCTGTGAGCCTCACACACATGCTGAAAGCCAGGCAAATGCAAATAAAATTACAAATAATAATAAAAAAAAAAACGACTGAAGTTCTAACCCTAAAAAGGGCTTTTTGGGGTGCTGTCCTTACAGCAGAGATTAGATGAGTCTTTCAGGACTGTAGTGGACACTAAATACACTAGCCTAGCTATCTATTTCGCTTTAATGTCAGCAGCAGCAACACTAAACCTCCTCTCACTAAGAAAGCAAGATCGTAATGAATCTAAAATGGCTGCTGCCCAGGAGCTGGGAGGGTCTGTGAGGGAGTGTCTGCTGCTGATTGGCTCAAATGTGTCAGAAGGCTGTGAGATACAGGGTCAAAGTTTCCTCAATGATGACGAATAGGGGGCGGATCGAACATCGCATATGTTTGCCCGCAGCAGCGAATGCGAACAAGCTATGTTCGCCGGGAACTGTTCTCCGGCAAACTGTTTGTGACATCAGTACTTCAGACAGCCAAAGTCACTCGCTACATCCACTGTTCTCTGGCTAACTGTTTGTGACATCACTACTTCAGACAGCCAGAGTCACTCGCTACATCCACAGCACCAGCACAAATATGAATTGGGAGGAGTACATATGTATAATTGAATGTTCTGCTACATGTGGAGCTCGAGTTCCTAGAATGGCTCAGAAGAGTTGAAGGAATTCGTATAATGTGCTCCCACGATCTGACATACAGTGTCAGCTGGTGATTTGCCTATGATCTGTCGGAGACGGCTACAATGGGCGTATGTATACATTCTCTCGACTACTGCAGACCTCTGATTGGTGTGACGTCTGCCTGGAGGGCGGAGAGCAGTGAAGATCTTGACACATATGGTAATTAGCCATGTGGTTGTTACACGCTGAAATTAGTTGCAATGTTTACACAGGAAGGCTCCAATCAACTACAGGGTGTGCACAGTGGTTGCCGCTGGTTGTTTATTAAAAGTTATATTTTATTTTTCAAGACCATTGAGTGATGTCTTTTTTTTTAACCTTTGTATACTTGTTATGACATATGCACCCTGGTAGATGCAAAGTTGTTGACATGGTGTGCAATTCTTAGGAAGGACTTAGTTAACATAAATTTTATTTGTATTTCATCAATAAGGGTTCAGTCAACGTTTCGGTCCTCATAGGGACCTTTGTCAATACTGTTTCTCAATTCAAAAGTGTGTAGTATGTTCAGCGGTACTACACACTCTTGAATTGAGAAACAGTCTTGACAAAGGTCCCTGTGAGGACCAAAACGTTGACTGAACCCTTATTGATGAAATACAAATAAAATTTATGTTAACTAAGTCCTGTGAGTGCCTCTTCTTTCCTTGAAGTTTCTACCTATCTACCATAGAGTGCACCCAGGCAAATCACATTTACAGTGAGTGCTTGGATACCAGAACTTCATATATATATATATATATATATATATATATATATATATATATATATATATATATATGTGTTTAAATCTAAGTACATCATGATAGTTATTTAAATGCATAAAATTATATTTTATTACTTTGACTGTACTAAAGTCAACTGAAAGGAAACCACAAGGTGTGAAATGCAGATGCCCAATTTTACCACTATTCCCGTAAAAATCTCTGTCTCATTTTCTAGTACGGTCACACAAATTTATTTGCGTTTATTTTGGCATCTAGTTTGCGCATTACTAAGGGAAAACATTGATTCTACAAATAATGGGAAGAAATCAGGAAGATCAGTGCAATTCACAAAAACAGAATAATATTCTAGTTGACTTAGTAATGCAGAGGTATGAAGACATTATTGGATATCATTCAAGAACTGTACCGGCACAAAGAAAGAGAAATATTTGGTCAAATATTGGCAATAATGTTTCTGCAGAGGGGGAATTTCCAAAAGATGCAAAGGCATGCAAAAAAAGAATTGCTGACATTAGACGTCAACAGGTGGTGGAATGGGTTTCACTGCTGATTTAACCCACTACACACGTCAAATGTATGCGAAGATGGATAATGCCATCATTGTCGGCATTGATATGCCTTCAGATACAATGCATTTTAGAGGTATTATACTATTTTTTTATTATTATTACTTTTGTGTATCTTGATATAAAATGTAAGCATGTGCCACCCATATATTCATTTATAACAATATGGAGTTGAATGATTTATTATCTCTTTTTTTAACACACTACTCATACAGATGAATTAACAAAAGTCACTCATGAAAGAGAGTTAGAAACAGCAGAATCGCCAAACTCTGAATGTGTTGAAGAGCCACCATGCAGCACATTGAGGACACAAAAAGATAACATTGGTAAGTGTATTTGATTTTTTTATATGAGCAATGATAGTATTGTCTCTTAACTAGCTAAATGGGAGCATGTAAAAAATATTTTTTATAGATCTCTTTAATCCTTCATTGTCCTTGATATTCTGCTAAAGTGATATATATTACTCTTAATTACATTGTTCTTGTTTTAGATGTCTGTGCTTTGTTGTCAAGTACGCATGAAACATTGCTACCATTGTTTGAAGGTAAGTTTCATATCAATGAAATTTATGGTCAATCTAATATTAAATTATATATTTTTTTGTTAATTATCTCTTTAATGTAAATTATAATTATTTGGATGGTTATTATGTATTCACAATTCATTTTTAGTTATCCAATATTGTTGCTTAGAGATAATCCAAAAGATAATTGTGTGATTCATCTCTAAACACTGGTTAAAAACACAATTATAGAGGAAGATGTTGGCGATGATGATGCCACACAAATAGGGACACCAATTGGGACTATTTTTCACCCCCAGCAAGAGACGACATGGGCAGAGAACATGTATTACATACAAATGCTAATCACATTAGCAGAAGACACAAGCTAGAATCTACAGGGAGTGCAGAATTATTAGGCAAATGAGTATTTTGACCACATCATCCTCTTTATGCATGTTGTCTTACTCCAAGCTGTATAGGCTCCAAAGCCTACTACCAATTAAGCATATTAGGTGATGTGCATCTCTGTAATGAGAAGGGGTGTGGTCTAATGACATCAACACCCTATATCAGGTGTGCATAATTATTAGGCAACTTCCTTTCCTTTGGCAAAATGGGTCAAAAGAAGGACTTGACAGGCTCAGAAAAGTCAAAAATAGTGAGATATCTTGCAGAGGGATGCAGCACTCTTAAAATTGCAAAGCTTCTGAAGCGTGATCATCGAACAATCAAGCGTTTCATTCAAAATAGTCAACAGGGTCGCAAGAAGCGTGTGGAAAAACCGAGGCGCAAAATAACTGCCCATGAACTGAGAAAAGTCAAGCGTGCAGCTGCCAAGATGCCACTTGCCACCAGTTTGACCATATTTCAGAGCTCCAACATCACTGGAGTGCCCAAAAGCACAAGGTGTGCAATACTCAGAGACATGGCCAAGGTAAGAAAGGCTGAAAGACGACCACCACTGAACAAGACACACAAGCTGAAACGTCAAGACTGGGCCAAGAAATATCTCAAGACTGATTTTTCTAAGGTTTTATGGACTGATGAAATGAGAGTGAGTCTTGATGGGCCAGATGGATGGGCCCGTGGCTGGATTGGTAAAGGGCAGAGAGCTCCAGTCCAACTCAGACGCCAGCAAGGTGGAGGTGGAGTACTGGTTTGGGCTGGTATCATCAAAGATGAGCTTGTGGGGCCTTTTTGGGTTGAGGATGGAGTCAAGCTCAACTCCCAGTCCTACTGCCAGTTTCTGGAAGACACCAGTGGTACAGGAAGAAGTCTGCATCCTTCAAGAAAAACATGATTTTCATGCAGGACAATGCTCCATCACATGCGTCCAAGTACTCCACAGCGTGGCTGGCAAGAAAGGGTATAAAAGAAGAAAATCTAATGACATGGCCTCCTTGTTCACCTGATCTGAACCCCATTGAGAACCTGTGGTCCATCATCAAATGTGAGATTTACAATGAGGGAAAACAGTACACCTCTCTGAACAGTGTCTGGGAGGCTGTGGTTGCTGCTGCACGCAATGTTGATGGTGAACAGATCAAAACACTGACAGAATCCATGGATGGCAGGCTTTTGAGTGTCCTTGCAAAGAAAGGTGGCTATATTGGTCACTGATTTGTTTTTGTTTTGTTTTTGAATGTTAGAAATGTATATTTGTGAATGTTGAGATGTTATATTGGTTTCACTGGTAAAAATAAATAATTGAAATGGGTATATATTTGTTTTTTGTTAAGTTGCCTAATAATTATGCACAGTAATAGTCACCTGCACACACAGATATCCCCCTAAAATAGCTATAACTAAAACAAACTAAAAACTACTTCCAAAACTATTCAGCTTTGATATTAATGAGTTTTTTGGGTTCATTGAGAACATGGTTGTTGTTCAATAATAAAATTAATCCTTAAAAATACAACTTGCTTAATAATTCTGCACTCCCTGTATTAATGAAATGGCTTCAACTTACAGACTAGAACAAAAAGAATATTATGACAGAAAATTGGTAATCGAAGAGGAAAGAAACACTCTATTAAATTTAAAAAATGATCTGTTGAGGGGCATGCAAGATTTACTGCGGGACAAAAATTATGTATTGAGTAGCCGAAATGATCTATTGCGTGAGCAAACTGATGTATTGAGGGACAGAAAAAAACTCTTGATCCAAAAAAATGGATTATTGTGTGACCTTGTAAAGAAAATGGAAACACACACAAATACCAACAAGTGCGATTAATATAATACTGCTGTACATAAAATATTTAAATATTCTGTCTGATTAATAAAATGATCAATTTTTTTAGCTTTACTGACAAATGAAAATGTAATTTAATATGTTTCCTTTTTATTGTACTGAGAGTGCATGTTCAACAAAAATTACGGAAATTAAATGATAGCCCTTCTTATTCTATAGTCAAACAAGGAACCCCGAGGGGAACCTAAGGCGGGGTGCGCTGGGTGAATGTGAAGTGTGAATTTATGCACAAACAATATGGCTCCCGTGAAATAGGGTAGAAAGTCAATACCAGTGTAAGACAAAAAGAAGTCGGCGGCAAAGCTCCTCTGGTCTTCGGCGTGAAGATTTCTGAAAATTAAGAGTGAGAAAGAGGGCGCCACATAGCGTGATACTGTTGATACAGATTCAGAAGGCAAGGAATTCAAAAAGGCTTACCGAACAGCTCGGCACCGTTCTGTGACCGGTGCTATCAGGCAGACTAACACTCTCAGTGGTTAGCACACTGGGTGGCCTCGGATGGAATGCAGGCGGGTAGGTCTCAGCGTTGAGAATTAGCACACTGGGTGGCCTCAGATGTAATGGAAACAGGTGGATTTCAGCGTTGCTTAATTAGAGCAAATCCGCGTCTCTGCAACACCTATACTGCAGCCTCCAATGGATTATAAACATAAGATACCTCTCCAAGTAAGGTAAATGATTGTGAGCGACAACTTATTCTATAAATGTTATTTTCTTAAAAATGGTAATTGATTATTATAACTATTAATAAATATTATCTCAATATGAACGAGATAATGACCTGTAGTCACACAAACACACATAAAAATATAATACTACAATAAATAAAAGAAATCAACAAAATTTGTCATGAATAATCCAAAATTTTTATTTAATTGATTTTTAAAAAATAAAACAAATAATGTTCCATAATACTTATTAATCGTTGATAATTGAGAAGGTGTGGGGTTTCCTGTAAAATACAAAGAAAAGACATTTTAGTCTAATTTAATATAATAAATTGCAATGTACATATGATAAAAACAAACACAAGCACAACAATATTACAATTGATGGACCAATAAATGTTTTTTACTAATGAACTCTGCATAGCTTATAACTCATACTGCTATGTTATTAGAAAATAAAAACGTATAACAAAAATAATTATAGGTGAAGTATCTCTTTATTATCTCTGTCCTGTTAGAAACTCCAGTTTGGGTAGTATTTTGTATTATTAGTTTTGTAGTTACTAGTTCTCCATCTCCACACCGGATTGCCATGTTGTGGAGCATACAACATACAAGTATTATATCATTGACTTTTTCAGGTGAATACATTAAAACACCACCTGTGCGGTCCAATGCCAGAAAACGCCTTTTCAGAACTCCAAATGTCCTCTCAACTGCACTCCTTGTGCTTTGATGTGCTTCGTTAAAACTAATTGCAGAATCACTATTAGGATTTGGTACCGGTGTTAAAAGCCATGGTCGACAACGATAACCGCTATCAGCTATTAAAAAAAATGAACATAAGAATTGATATTTCATCAAAATTATTATTTCTATAAAGAAATAAACACTGATTGTGTACAACTTTGATTTACCTATATGTCTAGCTATATCATTTTTGGAAATGTAACTATGAATATACACACAAGTATATTGAGATACATAGCACTTACCTAATAGCCATCCATGCGGCATTTCACATTTGAAATATGTATATAATTGCAATTGGTAGTCATGGCATGAACCAGGAAACCCAGACCTCACTTCCCAAATCTGAAGATTTGCATCACACACTGCTTTGACATTGAAGGAGTGAAAACTTTTCCTGTTTCTGTACTGTTCCTCAACTGATGAAGGTGGTACCAAAGCAATGTGAGTGCAGTCTATAGCATCTAGCACATTGGGAATCCCATCAACATTATAAAATCCAATTTTCATCCTGTGCCACTGTTCTGAAATCTTTGGAACATATATATATATTTGCTAAGATGTTTTAAAATTGCCTTTAACAAAACACCCATATGCCTTGAAAATGATGGCTGACTCATTCCTACAATCGGACTGGACACCGATTGAAAAGTGTAATGCTTGTGGGATACTCCTCTATCAGACCGAACTCGGCCAGTAGTCTTGTCAAGCCGGAATGATAGGGCATATCCCAGAGAAAAGAAAGTTAGTAAGATGAGGAGGGCGGCACTCACCAGAAGCAGGACAATCCCCAGCAGCAACAGAAGAGCAGTCCAAGGGCACACCACTAGAATGGTCAGGCAGGCAGGGTTCAGCAACGAAGAGAGAATCCAGAACAGCAGGGGTTTAATGAGCAGAGTAGTCAGACAGGCAGGAATCAGCAGCAGTATATCAGTCCAGGAATTCCGGGGTCAAACAAGCAGAGTAGTCAGCAAACAGGCAGGTTCAGCAATAAAGATCAGTCCAGCAGTTTAAGGGTTAAGGCAGGTAGAGTAGTCAGTAAACAGGCAGGTTCAGCAGCAAAGATGAATCCAGCAGTTTTAAGTGTTAAGGCAGGTAGAGTAGTCAGTAAGCAGGCAGGGATCAGCAGCAGTATATCAGGTAAATAGAACAATCTGTCACACCCAGGAGCACACAGAGTGACACCTATACTTGGGCAATGACAAATCGCTAGAGTAGGGTTTAAATAGGTGCAGGATTCGTGCCAGTGAGCTCCTACCAGCATCAGGAGCGTGGAGCGATGACGTCAGTGCCACAAGCATCCTGAGATGACACTGCCCCTGGCAACGAGCAGGAAGGAGATGCCGCACCCCTAGCAATGGCTAGAGTGGCGCAGCATGACATAGCCCCCTCCATAAGGGTTCCCTCTGGGAACCGGAGTCAGCTTCAAAGGATGAGCAGCATGGAATTTGGAGACCAGAGATGGAGCATGAACATCACGGGCAGGAACCCAGAAACCATCCGCCAGGGAGAAACCCTTCCAATGTACCAGGTATTTCAATTGTCTGCGCCTATATCTGGAGTCCAGGATATTATCTACCTCATATTCGGGGGCCCCACAGACCAGGAGCGGAGGAAGAGGAGTTCAGAGCTGGTTATATCTATTTTTGATGTAAGGTTTAAGCAGGGAGATGTGGAAGACTGGATGTATGCATAGGGTTTTTGTCCAGGCCACTTTGTAGGCAACAGGAGACAATCTTTTCAGGACTTTGTAAGGACCGATGTATCTGGGCCCCAATTTGTGACAGGGTTGACGTAGACACATGTGTCGAGTAGATATTCAAACACATTCACTCACTGGAATGGAGTCGTACAGAAGTCCTATGATGATCAGCAAACTTCTTATATCTAGAGACAGCAGAACATAGCTGAGAGCGAATACGTTGCCAATGAGTGGTGAGTCCAGTGACATGTTGGAACCCCAGTGGACTGAGTTGAAAGAGGGAACACACAAGGTTGATACCCTGCTGCAACTTGAAATGGAGAACATCGAAGAGAGTGCCAATAAGTGTTTCTTACCAGCACAGTTAGGGGTAGCAACTCAGACCAGTTGGTATGACTAGTGTTGACAAAGGCTCTAAGGTAGGCTTCAAGATCTTAGTTTGTTTTCTCAGTTAGTCCATTGGTCTCTGGATGGAAGCCAGAAGACAAGGAAAACTTGGTTCTAATCGATTTACAAAAGGCTCTCCAAAAGGCAGAGATGAACTGTGGACCTCTGTCGGAAACAATGTTCACAGGAATGCCATGAAGTCGTACCACATGCAAGAGAAGAAGGGATGATAGTTCTTGAGCACAAGGTAGTTTAGGTAGCGGTACAAAGTGAGCCAGTCTGGAAAAGCGGTCTACTACAACCCAAAAAACTGTATGGTGGTTGGAAAAAGGAAGGTCCACAATGAAGTCCATTGTTATGTGTGTCCAGGGTTGTTTGGGAATGGACAATGGTTAGAGCAAGCCAGGAGGCAAGGATCGGGGAATCTTGTTGGCTGCACAAATCGTGCAGGCTTTCACATAATCCTGAGCGTCAGACTTCATAGTAGGCCACTATACATGTTGGGAAAGACGCTTGAAAGTCTTAGTCAAACCAGGATGTCCTGAGAGTTTGCTATCATTAGCCCAGGCTAGCACAGGGATGTGGAGGTTCAGAGGTATAAAGAGGATTCTGGATATCATGGGTCACCAGGAGGTTTACTAGACTGAGCACATTGCAATCTTTGCAGAAGGGTGGTATTGAGTTGAGCAACCACACAGGAGGGGGGTATGATGTGTTCAAAAGGAGCTTCTGAGGAATCATTTGAGTGAGGGAACTGATGGGAAAGGACATCTACCTTCTTGTTCTTGGTCCCGGGAAAATAAGAGACCACAAAGTTAAAATGGGAAAAGAACAAGGCCCACCTGGCCTGTTGAGGATTGAGTCAATGAGCAGTCTCTAGGTAAGTCAGATTCTTGTGATCAGTGAGAATCTGAATAGGATTGGCGGTGCCCGCTAACCAGTGACACCATTCCATCAAGGCCATCTTAATGGCTAAGAGTTCACGATTACTCCCATCATAGTTCCCCTCAGCAGGAGTAAAGCATTTAGAAAAAAAAGCTACAGGGTGTGACTTGGAAGTCAAAGGGTCCTTCTGGGTGAGAACTCCTTCAGCCCCTATGTCAGAGGCATCAACCTCTAAAGTAAACTGTAGGTCAGGATCAGGATATCGAAGCACAGGAGCTGAACAAAAGACCTTTTTTCAAACAAGAGAAGGCATTTACAGCCTCAGGAGGCCAATGTTTATAGTCTTTGTTCCGTTTTGTCAATTCAGTGAGAGGAGCCACTGCTTGAGAAAAGTTCTTTATAAACTTGCGGTAGTAATTGGAGAATCCCAAGAACCTTTGCAATTCCTTTAGAGAGGTAGGTTGAGGCCATTCTAGAACTACGGTGAGTTTTGCAGGATTCATGGCAAAACCCTCCTTCGAGATGACATAACCAAGGAATTGGATTTGCTCCTGATCAAACTCACACTTTTCTAACTTGGCTACCAAGGAATTCTTTCTGAGGCAAAGAAGCACTTGTCTCACGTGCCTATGATGCCCCTCTAAAGTGGAAGAGAAAACAAGGATATCATCCAGATAAATGATGACAGTGCGGTTGAGAAGGTCACGGAAGACATCATTGACAAATGCCTGAAAGACTGCAGGGGCATTACACAGCCCAAAGGGCATTACAAGGTATTCGTAATGCCCAGATCTTGTGTTAAAAGCGGTCTTCCATTTGTGGCCTGGAGAGATGCGAATCAGATTGTATGCCCCACGTAAGTCCAATTTGGTGAAAATGCGTGCATTCTGGAGTAAGTCATACAGTTTGGTGATCAATGGTATGGGATAGCGATTCTTGATGGTTATGTTGTTCAAGCCCCTGTAGTCAATGCGGGGTCTGAGCCCACCATCCTTCTTACTGACAAAAAAGAAGCCAGCCCCAGCAGGAGAGGAGGAAGGGTGAGTGAACCCTTTGGCTAGGTTCTCTTGGATGTACTCCTCCATGGATTTGGTTTCAGCCTTGGAGAGTGGATAAGTCCTCCCTTTAGGAAGTGGGGCTCCGGGAAAGAGGTCGATCTTGCAATCATAAGGACGGTGGGGTGGCAGCACGTCAGCTGCTTTTTTCTCGAACACATCCACAAAGTCTGTGTATACTGAAGGAAGGTTTGAAGGAGTCTGTATACTGGCTATGGGAATACGGGGCAGAGGAATGACTTTAGCAAGGCAGGAGTGGAAACAGGAGGTACCCCAGGAGGCCAGTTGTTCCTCAGCCCAGTCAAACTGTGGATTGTGTACCCGAAGCCAAGGAAGACCAAGGATGACAGGCTGTACTGGGTAATGAATGACCTAAAGCTGCAGCTGTTCAGAGTGGATCATGCCTGAACCAAGGGCGGTGCCATACAGGGTGGTTATTTTGAGACAGTGTCTTTTCTGCAGAAGAGGTAAATCAGCTTGAATCATAAAATGGTGATCCAGGAAGTTTCCAGCTGTCCCTGAAACAATGAAGGCTTGAGTGTGGACAGTATTCTGAAGGAAGGTAAGGGTAACAGGTACCAGGATTTGAGAGGAGTGAGGGGATTTTGTTGAGACCATGCTTAGAGGTACCCGGTGTTATCCCCTAAGCATTGGATTTTCCCGGCCGGATGTCACAGTCCTTTAGTTGGTTGGTGTTAGATCCACAATAAAAACATACGCCTAGATTTAGAGTTTGGTGTTAGCCATCAAAAGCAGCATTAAGGGGTCCTAAAGCTGCTTTTTACCGTCTGCTGGTATTTAGAGTAAGCCAGGAAAGGGTCTACCGCTCACTTCCTTTCCGCGACTCCAGGCTACCGCAGATTCCCTTACGTCAATTGCGTATCCTATCTTTTCTATGGGATTTGCCTAACGCTGGTATTTGGAGTCTTAGAAGAAGTGAGCGGTAGAGCCTCTACTGACAAGACTCCTACCACCAAAAAAAGTCAGTAGTTAAGAGCTTTATGGGCTAATGCCGGAATATAAAGCTCCTAACTACTGTGCTATAAAGTACACTAACACCCATAAACTACCTATGTACCCCTAAACCGAGCCCCCCCCCCCACATCGCCAACCCTCTAATAAAATTTTTTAACCCCTAATATGCCGACCGGACACTGCAGTCACCTACATTATAGCTATGAACCCCTAATCTGCTGTCCCTAACATCGCCGACACCTATATTATATTTATTAACCCCTAATCTGCCCCCCAACGTCGCCGCTACCTAACTACACTTATTAACCCCTAAACTGCCGACCGGACCTCGCCGCCACTATAATAAATGTATTAACCCCTAAATCGCTGCACTCCCGCCTCGCAAGCACTATAATAGATTTTATTAACCCCTAATCTGCCCTCCCTAACATCGCCGCCACCTACCTACAATTATTAACCCCTAATCTCCCACCCGCAATGTTGCCGCTACTATAATAAAGTTATTAACCCCTAAACCTAAGTCTAACCCTAACCCTAACACCCCCCTAACATAAATATAATTTTAATTAAACAAAATAATATTCCTATAATTAAATAAATTATTCCTATTTAAAACTAAATACTTACCTATAAAATAAACCCTAATATAGCTACAATATAACTAATAGATACATTGTAACTATTTTAGGATTTACATTTATTTTACAGGCAACGTTGTATTTATTTTAACTAGGTACAATAGCTATTAAATAGTTAATAACTATTTAATAGCTACCTAGTTAAAATAAGTACAAAATTACCTTTAAAATAAATCCTAACCTAAGTTACAAATACACCTAACACTACACTATCATTAAATTAATTAAATAAATTACCTACAATTAGCTAAACTAAAATAAAATTAATAAACTAATCTATAATACAAAAAAACAAACACTAAATTACAAAAAATAAAAAAATATTACAAGAAGTATAAACTAATTACACCTAATCTAAGCCCCCTAATAAAATAAAAAGCCCCCCAAAATAAAAAAATGCCCTACCCTATTCTAAATTACAAAAGTAATCACCTCTTTTACCAACCCTTAAAAGGGCTTTTTGCGGGGCATTGCCCCAAAGTAATCAGCTCTTTTAACTGTAAAAAAAAATACAACCCCCCAACAATAAAACCCACCACCCACATACCCCTACTCTAACCCACCCAAACCCCCCTTAAAATCTAATGCTAACCCCCTGAACTTCTCCCTACCTTGAGTCGTCTTCACTCAGCTGAGCCAAATTCTTCATCCAAGGTGCTCAGAGGAGGTCATTCATCCGGTAGAAGTCTTCATCCATGCGGCATCTTCAATCTTCATCTACCTGGAGCGGAGCAATCTTTCAAGGAGCCGACGCAGAGACATCCTCTTCATCCGTAGTCTTCGTACACAATGACAGTACCTTTAAGTGATGTTATCCAAGATGGCGTCCCTTCAATTCCGATTGGCTGATAGGATTCTATCAGCCAATCGGAATTAAGGTAGGAAAAATCTGATTGGTTGATCCAATCAGCCAATCGTATAGATCTCGCATTCTATTGGCTGATTGGAACAGCCAATATAATGCAAGCTCAATACGATTGGCTGATTGAATCAGCCAATCGGATTGAACTTCAATCTGATTGGCTTATTGCATCAGCCAATCAGATTTTTCCTACCTTAATTCCGATTGGCTGATAGAATCCTATCAGCCAATCGGAATTGAAGGGATGCCATCTTGGATGACGTCACTTAAAGGTACCGTCATTGTGTATGAAGACTCCGGATGAAGAGGATGGCTCCGCGTCGGCTCCTTGGAAGATGGCTCCGCTCCGGATGGATGAAGATTGAAGGCGCCGCATGGATGAAGACTTCTACCAGATGAAAGACCTCCTCTGCGCACGTTGGATGAAGATTTTGGCCCGGTTGGGTGAAGACAACTCAAGGTAGGGAGATCTTCAAGGGGTTAGCATTAGGTTTTTTAAGGGGGATTTGGGTGGGTTAGAGCAGGGGTATGTGGGTGGTGGGTTTTAATGTTGGGATGGTTGTATTTATTTTTACAGGTAAAAGAGCTGATTACTTTGGGGCAATGCCCCGCAAAAAGCCCTTTTAAGGGCTGGTAAAAGAGGTAATTACTTTTGTAATTTAGAATAGGGTAGGGCATTTTTTTATTTTGGGGGGCTTTTTATTTTATTAGGGGCTTAGATTAAGTGTAATTAGTTTAAACTTCTTGTAATTTTTTTTATTTTTTGTAATTTAGTGGGTTTTTTTGTATTATAGATTAGTTTATTTAATTGTATTTTAGTTTAGCTAATTGTAGGTAATTTATTTAATTAATTTAATGATAGTGTAGTGGTAGGTGTATTTGTAACTTAGGTTAGGATTTATTTTACAGGTAATTTTGTACTTATTTTAACTAGGTAGCTATTAAATAGTTATTAACTATTTAATAGCTATTGTACTTTGTTAAAATAAATACAAATTTGCCTGTAAAATAAATATAAATCCTAAAATAGCTACAATGTATCTATTAGTTATACTGTAGCTATATTAGGGTTTATTTTATAGGTAAGTATTTAGTTTTAAATAGGAATAATTTATTTAATTATAGGAATATTATTTTGTTTAATTAAAATTATTTTTATGTTAGGGGGTGTTAGGGTTAGTGTTAGATTTAGGTTTAGGGGTTAATAACTTTATTATAGTAGCGACGACATTGGGGGAGGGAAATTAGGTTAATAATTGTAGGTAGGTGGCGGCGATGTTAGGGAGGGCAGATTAGGGGTTAACAAAATGTATTATAGTGTTTGTGAGGCGGGAGTGCGGCGGTTTAGGGGTTAATACATTTATTATAGTGGCGGCGAGGTCCGGTCGGCAGATTAGGGGTTAATAAGTGTAGGTAGGTGGCGGCGACATTGGGGGGGGGCAGATTAGAGGGTAATAAATATAATATAGGTGTCGGTAATGTTAGGGGCAGTAGATTAGGGGTTCATAGCTATAATGTAGGTTGCGGCGATGTCCGGATCGGCAGATTAGGGGTTAATAGTAAAATGCAGGTGTCAGCAATAGCGGGGGCGGCAGATTAGGGGTTAATAAGTGTAAGGTTAGGGGTGTTTATAGTCGGGGTTTATGTTAGGGTGTTAGGTGTAGACTTAGAGAGTGTTTCCCCATAGGCAACAATGGGGTTGCGCTAGGAGCTGAACGTTGCTTTTTTGCAGGTGTTAGGTTTTTTCAGCCAGCTTAGCCCCATTGTTTCCAAGGGGATATCGTGCACGAGCATGTTTTTCCAGCTTACCGCTACCGTAGGCAACGCTGGTATTGAGAGTTGAAGGGAAGTTAAATTATGCTCAACGCTCCCTTTTCTGAGCCTAACGCAGCCACTCAGACAACTCTAAATACTAGCATTGTCTTAAGGGTGGGCTGGGAAAAAAGGCAGCGTTAGCTACGCGGGTCTTTACCGACAAAACTCTAAATCTAGGCAATAGTCTCAGTCTCCTTCTTCTCTGTCTTTCAGACTCTGAAGGTTTGAAGGAGGAAAGATCCATGGGTTCCTCTACTGAGGTAACTGGAGTAGCTGAAGGGGTAGCGGTTGCAGTCGAACCTGGGCAAACAGGAGATCGGGAGGGAAGCACCCTCCTAGTTCTATCTCTCTTGGCTTGCCTTTCCTGAAAGCGAGAGTCCAGATTGATACAAAGCACTATAAAATCATCCAAAGAAGAGGGAATATCACGATAAGTGACTTCATCTTTGATGCGTTCATGGAGACCCCTCCTGAAGGCTGCCTTGAGAGCACTGCCTTCCCAAGTGGTTTCAAGTGCCAAGGTGCGAAACTCAATGGCAAATTGTGCCACGGTTTTACTGCCTTGGCAGAGATCCAGGAGAGAATATTCTGCAGCAGAGGTACGGCCAGAAGTCCCAAACACAGAAGACAAAGAAGTAATGAACTCATCAGCATCGTGCAGGAGTGTAGCATTCTGTTCCAAAAGGTTAGAGACCCAGGCTAGAGTTTTGTCCTTTAACAAAGAAATAATAAAAGTGACCCTTGACTGATGAGACTGTTAGGTGTGAGGGTCATTGCGGAAGTGCAGCCTGCATTGATTTAGAAAACCCCTGCAGTCAGTAGTTCCATCATACTTGTCGAGCAAGGGTATCCGGGGTATACTTCCAGGAGTGGAGGAAGAAGTCACAGCATTGGGAGTAGGGGCTGGTGGTGTAGCAACAGGAGCGGCATCCCTCGCTGTAACTAGTAAGGCGAGTTGAGTGGCAATAGTCTCTGGCTTGGAATCCATATTCTGCAGCTGAGTGGTATGGGCTCCCAACATCTGTCCCTGAAGATAAACAGCTTGTGCCAGATCATCTGGCTGCATGGCCCAAGTATAATGTAATGCTCGTGGGATACTCCTATATCAGACTGAACTCGGCTAGTAGTCTTGTTATCCCAGCATCGAGCCGGAATGATAGGGAATATCCCAGAGCAAAGAAAGTTAGTAAGATGAGGAGGGCGGCACTTACCACAGGCAGGACAGTCCCCAGCAGTAACAGCAGAGCAGTCCAAGGGCACACCACTAGAATGGTCAGGCAGGCAGGGTTCGGCAACGAAGAGACAATCCAGAACAGCGGGGGTTCAATGAGCAGAGTAGTCAGACAGACAAGAATCAGCAGCAGTATATCAGTCCAGGAATTCAGGGGTCAAACAGGCAGAGTAGTCAGCAAACAGGCAGGTTCAGCAACAAAGATCAGTCCAGCAGTTTAAGGGTTAAGGCAGGTAGAGTAGTCAGTAAACAGGCAGGTTTTGCAACAAAGATCAATCCAGCAGTTTTAAGGGTTAAGGCAGGTAGAGTAGTCAGTAAGCAGGCAGGGATCAGCAGCAGTATATCAGGTAAATAGAATGATCTGTCACACCCAGGAGCACACAGAGTGACACCTATACTTGGGCAGTGACAGATCGCTAAAATAGGGTTTAAATAGATGCAGGATTTGCGCGAGTGAACTCCCACCAGCATCAGGAGTGTGCGGTGTTGACGTCAGCGCCGCACGCATCCTGATCCAACACTCCCCCTGGCAACAAGCAGGAAAGAGACGCTGCGCCCCTAGCAACGGCTAGAGCGGGGCAGTGTTTCAAAAAGATCCTGTAGCCAAGAAATGTAGCACAGCCAATAATTTCACTATTCCTGGTATTGATCTTGTCCTTCTTGTGCTTGGTTCTAGTTCATGTCGTATTAGTCCATATAAATCTAAAATAGTTGATCTGTTGAGCCTGAAACGTTTTTTAATTTCATAATCAGTTAGAGCATGCAGACCGCAATGGGGCAAGAAAACTCTCGGCACCTGTGTGCGCCTCTCTAAGCGCATATTTGTTGCTGAATCAGTATCCTCCATGCGCCGAGCAATGGACAAATGATCTAAAATCAAAAAGTACTCCATCTTCGGATGTGTGAAAAATTCGGCTCTACTGAGATTCGCCTATGTATATAAGGCGAAATAGAGAACACGTAATTGTAGGAGAAATTACAGTTCACTATTGGGGCAAAGCAATGATGAATACAAAACAAGTCGTATTTCTATGTCTGCCTCTAAAATTACGTCTGTAACCAATGTGTATTAGCGCTGTCGGGAACGCGCCCGTGCGCCTAGGCAAATGCAGGCAAAGTGCGAATAGATTACTTTCATTTTTGTGAAATTATAGGTGCAGATTGCTTTCATAAATATGGCGATTGGTGCATATGCGTTATTTTGCCTGAAATAACAGGTGAATTGCTTTGATAAATCTAGCCCTGAGGGTCAAAGTTCCTGTAAACTGCTAATGTGCAAGGAATGTGGCATGATCCACATGAAGAATACACATACTTCCACATTCTAGTCTCTGTGTTTCTAAGCGAGCTAAAAAAAAAACCCCTCTCTCTCTCTCTCTCTTTATTTTGTTTTGTTGCACAATGTGTATTTGGGGAGGGGCTGCAGAAAGCTGTAATGCTCTGCATTGCAGATCCAGGACAGTAGCCCAGTTTTGCTAGGAATAAAGAGATGCAATATTGGAGCAAAATAGTGAGGAGGGGCTGTCAACCATGCACAGGTCACCTTAAAATTAAAGGGTAAGGAAGAAGCTGACAGTAGATCCTTACACCTGATAGCTCTGCCAGCTTAAATAAATGATATAGGATCAGCCAACTTACTGTATGTCCCACAATCTCTTATTCACTTTGTGTAGGTTGACTGCATGTACTCCTTGGAAAAAGCTGGATTAGAATTTTTTTCAGAGCCTTGAGTGTGTAAAACAAGTTCCTTGTCAGGCTTGCAGTGTGATAAGGCCCATGAGCAAAAAAACATAATTTATGTAAGAACTTACCTGATAAATTCATTTCTTTCATATTAGCAAGAGTCCATGAGCTAGTGACGTATGGGATATACATTCCTACCAGGAGGGGCAAAGTTTCCCAAACCTCAAAATGCCTATAAATACACTCCTCACCACACCCACAATTCAGTTTAACGAATAGCCAAGAAGTGGGGTGATAAGAAAAAAAGTGCGAAAGCATATAAAATAAGGAATTGGAATAATTGTGCTTTATACAAAATCATAACCACCACAAAAAAAGGGCGGGCCTCATGGACTCTTGCTAATATGAAAGAAATGAATTTATCAGGTAAGTTCTTACATAAATTATGTTTTCTTTCATGTAATTAGCAAGAGTCCATGAGCTAGTGACGTATGGGATAATGACTACCCAAGAAGTGGATCTTTCCACACAAGAGTCACTAGAGAGGGAGGGATAAAATAAAGACAGCCAATTCCTGCTGAAAAATCCACACCCAAAATAAAGTTTAACGAAAAACATAAGCAGAAGATTCAAACTGAAACCGCTGCCAGAAGTACTTTTCTACCAAAGACTGCTTCAGAAGAAGAAAATACATCAAAATGGTAGAATTTAGTAAAAGTATGCAAAGAGGACCAAGTAGCTGCTTTGCAGATCTGGTCAACCGAAGCTTCATTCCTAAACGCCCAGGAAGTAGAAACTGACCTAGTAGAATGAGCTGTAATTCTCTGAGGCGGAGTCTTACCCGACTCAACATAAGCAAGATGAATTAAAGATTTCAACCAAGATGCCAAAGAAATGGCAGAAGCTTTCTGGCCTTTTCTAGAACCGGAAAAGATAACAAATAGACTAGAAGTCTTTCTGAAAGATTTAGTAGCTTCAACATAATATTTCAAAGCTCTAACAACATCCAAAGAATGCAACGATTTCTCCTTAGAATTCTTAGGATTAGGACATAATGAAGGAACCACAATTTCTCTACTAATGTTGTTGGAATTCACAACTTTAGTTAAAAATTCAAAAGAAGTTCGCAACACCGCCTTATCCTGATGAAAAATCAGAAAAGGAGACTCACAAGAAAGAGCAGATAATTCAGAAACTCTTCTGGCAGAAGAGATGGCCAAAAGGAACAAAACTTTCCAAGAAAGTAATTTAATGTCCAATGAATGCATAGGTTCAAACGGAGGAGCTTGAAGAGCCCCCAGAACCAAATTCAAACTCCAAGGAGGAGAAATTGACTTAATGACAGGTTTTATACGAACCAAAGCTTGTACAAAACAATGAATATCAGGAAGAATAGCAATCTTTCTGTGAAAAAGAACAGAAAGAGCAGAGATTTGTCCTTTCAAGGAACTTGCGGACAAACCTTTATCTAAACCATCCTGAAGAAACTGTAAAATTCTCGGAATTCTGAAAGAATGCCAAGAAAAATGAAATACACCAAGAAATATAAGTCTTCCAGACTCTATAATATATCTCTCTAGACACAGATTTACGAGCCTGTAACATAGTATTAATCACAGCGTCAGAGAAACCTCTTTGACGAAGAATCAAGCGTTCAATCTCCATACCTTTAAATTTAAGGATTTCAGATCCTGATGGAAAAAAGGACCTTGTGACAGAAGGTCTGGTCTTAACGGAAGAGTCCACGGTTGGCAAGAGGCCATCCGGACAAGATCCGCATACCAAAACCTGTGAGGCCATGCCGGAGCTACCAGGAGAACAAACGAGCATTCCTTCAGAATCTTGGAGATTACTCTTGGAAGAAGAACTAGAGGCGGAAAGATATAGGCAGGATGATACTTCCAGGGAAGTGATAATGCATCCACTGCCTCCGCCTGAGGATCCCGGGATCTGGACAGATACCTGGGAAGTGTCTTGTTTAGATGGGACGCCATCAGATCTATTTCTGGAAGTTCCCACATTTGAACAATCTGAAGAAATACCTCTGGGTGAAGAGACCATTCGCCCGGATGCAACGTTTGGCGACTGAGATAATCCGCTTCCCAATTGTCTACACCTGGAATATGAACCGCAGAGATTAGACAGGAGCTGGATTCCGCCCAAACCAAAATTCGAGATACTTCTTTCATAGCCAGAGGACTGTGAGTCCCTCCTTGATGATTGATGTATGCCACAGTTGTGACATTGTCTGTCTGAAAACAAATGAACGATTCTCTCTTCAGAAGAGGCCAAAACTGAAGAGCTCTGAAAATTGCCCGGAGTTCCAAAATATTGATCGGTAATCTCACCTCCTGAGATTCCCAAACTCCTTGTGCCGTCAGAGATCCCCACACAGCTCCCCAACCTGTGAGACTTGCATCTGTTGAAATTACAGTCCAGGTCGGAAGCACAAAAGAAGCCCCCTGAATTAAACGATGGTGATCTGTCCACCATGTTAGAGAGTGTCGAACAATCGGTTTTAAAGATATTAATTGAGATATCTTCGTGTAATCCTTGCACCATTGCTTCAGCATACAGAGCTGAAGAGGTCGCATGTGAAAACGAGCAAAGGGGATTGCGTCCGATGCAGCAGTCATAAGACCTAGAATTTCCATGCATAAGGCTACCGAAGGGAATGATTGTGACTGAAGGTTTCGACAAGCTATAATCAATTTTAAACGTCTCTTGTCTGTTAAAGACAGAGTCATGGACACTGAATCCATCTGGAAACCCAGAAAGGTTACCTTTGTCTGAGGAATCAAAGAACTTTTTGGTAAATTGATCCTCCAACCATGATCTTGAAGAAACAACACAAGTCGATTCGTATGAAATTCTGCTAAATGTAAAGACTGAGCAAGTACCAAGATATCGTCCAAATAAGGAAATACCACAATACCCTGTTCTCTGATTACAGACAGCAGGGCACCGAGAACCTTTGTAAAAATTCTTGGAGCTGTAGCTAGGCCAAACGGCAGAGCCACAAACTGGTAATGCTTGTCTAGGAAAGAGAATCTCAGAAACTGATAGTGATCTGGATGAATCGGAATATGCAGATATGCATCCTGTAAATCTATTGTGGACATATAATTCCCTTGCTGAACAAAAGGTAAGATAGTCCTTACAGTTACCATCTTGAATGTTGGTATCCTTACATAACGATTCAATATTTTTAGATCCAGAACTGGTCTGAAGGAATTCTCCTTCTTTGGTACAATGAAGAGATTTGAATAAAACCCCATCCCCTGTTCCGAAACTGGAACTGGCATAATTACTCCAGTCAACTCTAGATCTGAAACACATTTCAGAAATGCTTGAGCTTTTACTGGATTTACTGGGACACGGGAAAGAAAAAATCTCTTTGCAGGAGGTCTCAACTTGAAACAAATTCTGTACCCTTCTGAAACAATGCTCTGAATCCAAAGATTGTGAACAGAATTGACCCAAATTTCTTTGAAAAAACGTAACCTGCCCCCTACCAGCTGAGCTGGAATGAGGGCCGCACCTTCATGTGGACTTAGAAGCAGGCTTTGCCTTTCTAGCTGGCTTGGATTTATTCCAGACTGGAGATGGTCTCCAAACTGAAACTGCTCCTGAGGATGAAGGATCAGGCTTTTGTTCTTTGTTGAAACGAAAGGAACGAAAACGATTATTAGCCCTGTTTTTACCTTTAGATTTTTTATCCTGTGGTAAAAAAGTTCCTTTCCCACCAGTAACAGTTGAAATAATGGAATCCAACTGAGAACCAAATAATTTGTTACCCTGGAAAGAAATGGAAAGTAAAGTTGATTTAGAAGCCATATCAGCATTCCAAGTTTTAAGCCATAAAGCTCTTCTAGCTAAAATAGCTAGAGACATAAACCTGACATCAACTCTGATAATATCAAAAATGGCATCACAGATAAAATTATTAGCATGTTGAAGAAGAATAATAATATCATGAGAATCACGATGTGTTACTTGTTGCGCTAAAGTTTCCAACCAAAAAGTTGAAGCTGCAGCAACATCAGCCAAAGATATAGCAGGTCTAAGAAGATTACCTGAACACAGATAAGCTTTTCTTAGAAAGGACTCCATTTTCCTATCTAGAGGATCCTTAAACGAAGTACCATCTGACGTAGGAATAGTAGTACGTTTAGCAAGGGTAGAAATAGCCCCATCAACTTTAGGGATCTTGTCCCAAAATTCTAATCTGTCAGGCGGCACAGGATATAATTGCTTAAAACGTTTAGAAGGAGTAAATGAATTACCCAAATTATCCCATTCTTTGGAAATTACTGCAGAAATAGCATCAGGGACAGGAAAAACTTCTGGAATAACTACAGGAGTTTTAAAAACCTTATTTAAACGTTTAGATTTAGTATCAAGAGGACCAGAATCCTCTATTTCTAAAGCAATTAGGACTTCTTTAAGTAAAGAACGAATAAATTCCATTTTAAATAAATATGAAGATTTATCAGCATCAACCTCTGAGACAGAATCCTCTGAACCAGAGGAATCATCAGAATCAGAATGATGATGTTCAGTTAAAAATTCATCTGTAGGGAGAGAAGTTTTAAAAGATTTTTTATGTTTACTAGAAGGAGAAATAACAGACATAGCCTTCTTTATGGATTCAGAAACAAAATCTCTTATATTATCAGGAACATTCTGCACCTTAGATGTTGAAGGAACTGCAACAGGCAATGGTACTTTACTAAAGGAAATATTATCTGCTTTAACAAGTTTGTCATGACAATCAATACAAACAACAGCTGGAGAAATAGCTACCAAAAGTTTACAGCAGATACACTTAGCTTTGGTAGATTCAGCACTTGACAGCGATTTTCCTGTAGTATCTTCTGACTCAGATGCAACGTGAGACATCTTGCAATATGTAAGAGAAAAAACAACATATATATAAAGCAAAATTGATCAAATTCCTTAAATGACAGTTTCAGGAATGGGAAAAAATGCCAAAGAACAAGCTTCTAGCAACCAGAAGCAATAAAAAATGAGACTGAAATAATGTGGAGACAAGAGTGACACCCATATTTTTTCGCGCCAAATAAGACGCCCACATTATTTGGCGCCTAAATGCTTTTTGGCGCCAAAAATGACGCCACATCCGTGACGCAACTTCCGGCGACACGTATGATGCCGGAAACGGAAATAGAATTTTTGCGCCAAAAAAGTCCGCCGCCAAGAATGACGCAATAAAATGAAGCATTTTCAGCCCCCGCGAGCCTAACAGCCCACAGGGAAAAAGTCAAATTTTAAGGTAAGAAAAAATGTTAAATTAAAATGCATTATCCCAAATATGAAACTGACTGTCTGAAAAATAAGGAAAGTTGAACATTCTGAGTCAAGGCAAATAAATGTTTGAATACATATATTTAGAACTTTATAAACAAAGTGCCCAACCATAGCTAGGAGTGTCACAAAAAATAAGACTTACTTACCCCAGGACACTCATCTACATATAGTAGATAGCCAAACCAGTACTGAAACGAGAATCAGTAGAGGTAATGGTATATATAAGAGTATATCGTCGATCTGAAAAGGGAGGTAAGAGATGAATCTCTACGACCGATAACAGAGAACCTATGAAATAGACCCCTTAGAAGGAGATCACTGCATTCAAATAGGCAATACTCCTCACATCCCTCTGACATTCACTGCACGCTGAGAGGAAAACCGGGCCCCAACTTGCTGCGGAGCGCATATCAACGTAGAATCTAGCACAAACTTACTTCACCACCTCCATCGGAGGCAAAGTTTGTAAAACTGAATTGTGGGTGTGGTGAGGGGTGTATTTATAGGCATTTTGAGGTTTGGGAAACTTTGCCCCTCCTGGTAGGAATGTATATCCCATACGTCACTAGCTCATGGACTCTTGCTAATTACATGAAAGAAATACCATTTTGATTGACAGTTTGTGTCATATTTGTGACTTCACTATTACTGCAAAGTAAATGCAGGTTTTCTAAGCAAATTTAAAGTTGTAAGAAGACTGGGAATAGCTGGGACACTACATTCTGTGGATGATAAAGGGGAAAGGTTACTTAACACATTTGAATTTGTGTATGCAAATCTGATTAAAGGGAAAAATGCTTCTGTAATGTTTTCACTGGTTCATTTTTACACTAATATTATGAACTTTTTCATTGCATTTTATTGAGGCAGGCAATATAGTTTTTTGACAGTTTTGGGCTTGATTATTTGCTTGCTCCATACAATGTTTCATCTGCCTATATGGGTTATATAATTCCTAATATTATCAAGTTCTTTGTGGAAGCATACGGCTAGATTACGAGTTTTTGTTGGTAAGGTTTGCGGTGCTAATGCTTAGTTTCTGCTCATCGCTCACCTACAAACAACGCTGGTATTACAGGTTTTTTTAAACCCGGCGTTAGCCGCAATAAAGTGAGCGGAGAGCAAAATTTAGCTCCACATCTCACCTCAATACCAGCGCTGCTTACGGTAGCGGTGAGTTGGCTAAACGTGCTCGTGCACGATTTCCCCATAGGAATCAATGGGGCAGAATTGGCTGAAAAAAACCTAACACCTGCAAAAAAGCAGCGTTCATCTCCTAACGCAGCCCCATTGACTCATATGGGGAAATATATTTTACGTTTACACCTAACACCCTAACATGAACCCCAAGTCTAAACACCCCTAATTTTACACTTATTAACCACTAATCTGCCGTCCCGACATCTTCGCCACCTGCATATTATTTTTAAACCCTAATCTGCCGCTCCGGACACTGCCGCCATCTACATTATACTAATGAACCCCTAATCTGCTGCCCCCAACATCGCTGAACCTTACATTATATTTATTAACCCCTAATCTGCCGCCCCCAATGTAACCGCTACCTGACTACACTTATTAACTCCCCAAAGTCGTCGCCACTATAATAAATATATTAACCTCTAAACCTAAGTCTAACCCTAACCCCCCCTAACTTAAATATAATTTTAAATAATCTAAATAAAATTACTACAATTAACTAAATTATTCTATTTAAAACTAAATACTTACCTGTAAAAAAAACCTCAGATAGCTACAATATAACTAATAGTTACATTGTAGCTATTTTAGGATTTATTTTTATTTTACAGGCAAATTTGTATTTATTTTAACTAGGTACAATAGTTATTAAAAAGTTATTAAGTATTTAATAACTACCTAGCTAAAATAAGTACAAATTGACCTGTAAAATAAACCCTAACCTAAGTTACAATT
This sequence comes from Bombina bombina, assembly GCF_027579735.1. Lineage (NCBI taxonomy): Eukaryota > Metazoa > Chordata > Amphibia > Anura > Bombinatoridae > Bombina > Bombina bombina. Next base: position 981,861,215 of record NC_069500.1, on the reverse strand, counting down.
AGACCTAACACTACACTATAATTAAATTAATTACCTAAATTAACTACAATTAAATACAATTATATTAAATAAACGAAAGTACGAAAAAAAAACACTAAATTACAAAAAATAATAAAATAATTACAAGAATTTTATTACACCTACTCTAATCCCACTAATAAAATAAAAAAGCCCCCCAAAATTAAAAAAATCCCTATCCTATACTAAATTACAAATAGTCCTTAAAAGGGCCTTTTGCAAGGCATTGCCCCAAAGTAATCAGCTCTTTTACCTGTAAAAAAAAATACAATACCCCCCAACATTAAAACCCACCACCCACACACCCAACCCTAAATCTGCCGCTCCGGACACTGCCGCCATCTACATTATACTAATGAACCCCTAATCTGCTGCCCCCAACATCGCTGAACCTTACATTATATTTATTAACCCCTAATCTGCCGCCCCCAATGTAACCGCTACCTAACTACACTTATTAACTCCCCAAAGTCGTCGCCACTATAATAAATATATTAACCTCTAAACCTAAGTCTAACCCTAACCCCCCCTAACTTAAATATAATTTTAAATAATCTAAATAAAATTACTACAATTAACTAAATTATTCTATTTAAAACTAAATACTTACCTGTAAAAAAACCCTCAGATAGCTACAATATAACTAATAGTTACATTGTAGCTATTTTAGGATTTATTTTTATTTTACAGGCAAATTTGTATTTATTTTAACTAGGTACAATAGTTATTAAAAAGTTATTAAGTATTTAATAACTACCTAGCTAAAATAAGTACAAATTGACCTGTAAAATAAACCCTAACCTAAGTTACAATTAGACCTAACACTACACTATAATTAAATTAATTACCTAAATTAACTACAATTAAATACAATTATATTAAATAAACGAAAGTACGAAAAAAAACACTAAATTACAAAAAATAATAAAATAATTACAAGAATTTTATTACACCTACTCTAATCCCACTAATAAAATAAAAAAGCCCCCCAAAATTAAAAAAATCCCTATCCTATACTAAATTACAAATAGTCCTTAAAAGGGCCTTTTGCAAGGCATTGCCCCAAAGTAATCAGCTCTTTTACCTGTAAAAAAAAATACAATACCCCCAACATTAAAACCCACCACCCACACACCCAACCCTACTCTAAAACCCACCCAATCCCCCCTTAATAAAACCTAACACTAACCCCTTGAAGATCACCTTACCTTGAGACGTCTTCACCCAACCCGGCAGAAGTGGTCCTCCAGAGGGGCAGAAGTCTTCATCTAGGTGGCATCTTCTTTCTTCATCCATCCGGAGTGGAGCAGGTCTATCTTCAAGCCAGCCGACGCAGAGCATCCTCTTCCAACAACATCCAACTGAAGAATGAAGGTTCCTTTAAATGACGTCATCCAAGATGGCGTCCATTGAATTCTGATTGGCTGATAGGATTCTATCAGTTAATCGGAATAAAGGTAGGAAAAATCCTATTGGCTGATGCAATCAACCAATAGGACTGAGCTCACATTCTATTGGCTGATTGGATTTTTATTTAAGTGTTTGTGATGTGGGGAGGGTGGGGGCTCGGTTTAGGGATTAATAGGTAGTTTATGGGTGTTAGTGTACATTTTAGCACTTTAGTTAAGAGTTTTATGTTACGGCGTTAGCCCATAAAACTCTTAATTACTGACTTTTAAATGTGGTAGGAGTCTTGACAGGAGAGGGTGTACCGCTCACTTTTGCCAAAACTCATAATACCGGCGTTAGGAAAATCCCATTGAAAAGATAGGATACGCAATTGACATAAGGGGATTTGCGGTATGCTCGAATCGCGGAAAAAAAGTGAGAGGTACACCTGTACCTGCCAGACTCTTAATACTAGCGGGCGTTAAAAAGCAGCGTTGGGACCTCTCAACGCTGCTTTTTAAGTCTAACGCAAGACTCATAATCTTGGTGATAGTTAATTAGCACAGATATAGTATATAATGTTGCTAACATCATGGCCACTCTTAAGATAAAACAATATCAAAAGCTGCATACTTGAGCCATTTTATTTCTTTCTAAACTCTCTAGAGGTTTTCATTAAAAGTAGTATTGTATTTCATGGAAACTGGTTCATGCATAATTAATTTGTGTATTTTTTAACATGAATTAGTTTCTAAATTATGTTTATTTTACTTATATTTTACATAATTCTAAAATGGTTTTTTTGTATCCACCTAATCAGAAAGTAATGCAAAAGTGATTAATTATTGCTAATGATTGCTATTCATGTTCAATTGCAGTTTCTTAGGTCTTGATGATTAAAAGATTATCAGGTCCATGAGAAACTGCCCTTTTGGACTTGCCAGTATCAATTTACTTCTATGATTGAATTTGCTTCTTTCTCTTGTTATCCTTTGCTGAAATGTTTATCTAGGAAAGTTCATGTGCAGCAGAGAACCTAGGTTCTATCTGTTGATTAGTGGCTGCATATATAAACTGATTGTCATTGGCTCATCCATGTGTTAAGTTAGAAACCAGTAGTGCACGGCTGCTCCTTCAAAAAATGATACTGTCAAGGTATATGTAAAGATTAATATATATATATATTATTATATATTTGGCTAATCAGTACCAAATTATTTATTCATTCATAAAACATTAAATGCTTTAACTGACTAAATTCAATCCTCCCCTACTTCTGTGATTACACAGGATGGATCACAACCCCCCTGCCAAATGGTTTTGGCTGGGTGAAGACACATTTATCCTAATTAAAAGATAACATAGCTTTTGAAGCTCACAGCCCTGCAGGGGGTAGCAAACAGGGAATGTATGGAGCCTCAAAAATACATGCCCATATATGGGTTTGCTGCCAAGGTGAGGAGCCCATCCGTCTGGAAGAAGGTTTGAAAACACAAACATTTTCTAGAACTGTAATTTTTAAGAAACACAAGTTAAATGATCCCTTGTGGAGCTCCATACACATCTGGCCTGGATTTAAGATTTCAAAATACCTTAAAGGGCCACTGTAAGTAAATATTTTCTATGCCTGTTACTAACTAACTACCCCAAATACGCTTTTTATCAATAGCATTTCATTAACATATCTCTACCGTATATCAGAAATCTTGTCTGCAAATTTAATTGTTTTCCAAACCCACTCCGTGGGTATCCTTTGCTCTGTACCAATCCGTTTACAATACCTAGGTTTCAAAATGGCGCTTTAAACACAAAGTTATTGGTTTAAGTATTTTGAACATGCAGTGCTGAAAATAGTGGGCAGAATAACGTGACATCATCGGCGAATAAAAGATATAACTTTTAGAACGTTATGAAACTTCGTTTTGGAGAAAATATAGGTCAGTAGGTTTAAATTAATGTTTATTAACTTTAATATGTTAGTTGTTTAGCTTAAAAATTATAACAGAAAGTAATCCTTTAAATAAATGATATAGGATCAGCCAACTTACTGTATGTCCCACAATCTCTTATTCACTTTGTGTAGGTTGACTGCATGTCCTCCTTGGAAAAAGCTGGATTAGATTTTTTTCAGAGCCTTGAGTGTGTAAAACAAGTTCCTTGTCAGGCTTGCAGTGTGATAAGGACCATGAGCAAAAAATACCATTTTGATTGACAGTTTGTGTCATATTTGTGACTTCACTATTACTGCAAAGTAAATGCAGGTTTTCTAAGCAAATTTAAAGTTGTAAGAAGACTGGGAATAGCTGGGACACTACATTCTGTGGATGATAAAGGGGAAAGGTTACTTAACACATTTTAATTTGTGTATGCAATTATGATTAAAGGGAAAAATGCTTCTGTAATGTTTTCACTGGTTCATTTTTACACTAATATATCAATACTATTATGAACTATTTCATTGCAATTTATTGAGGCAGGCAATATAGTTTTTTAACAGTTTTGGGCTTGATTATTTGCTTGCTCCATACAATGTTTCATCTGCCTATATGGGTTATATAATTCCTAATATTAACAAGTTCTTTGTGGAAGCATACGGCTAGATTACGAGTTTTTGTTGGTAAGGCTTGCGGTGCTAACTCTTAGTTTCTGCTCATCGCTCACCTACAAACAACACTGGTATTACAGGTTTTTTTAAACCCGGCGTTAGCCGCAAAAAAGTGAGCAGAGAGCAAAATTTAGCTCCACATCTCATCTCAATACCAGCGCTGCTTACGGTAAGCTGGCTAAACGTGCTTGTGCACGATTTCCCCATAGGAATCAATGGGGCAGAATTGGCTTAAAAAAAACCTGCAAAAAAGCAGCGTTCATCTCCTAACACAGCCCCATTGACTCCTATGGGGAAATATATTTTACGCTTACACCTAACATCCTAACATGAACCCCGAGTCTAAACACCCCTAATCTTACACTTATTAACCCCAAATCTGCCATCCCCGACATCGTCACCACCTGCATATTATTATTAACCCCTAATATGCCGCTCCGGACACCGCCGCCACCTTCATTATACTAATGAACCCCTAATCTGCTGCCCCCAACATCGCTGAACCCTACATTATATTTATTAACCCCTAATCTGCCGCCCCCAATGTCACTGCCACCTAACTACACTTATTAACCCCTAATCTGCTGCCCCCAACGTTGCCGCCACTATAATAAATATATTAACCCCTAAACCTAAGTCTAACCCTAACACTCCCTAACTTAAATATAATTTTAAATAATCTAAATAAAATTACTACAATTAACTAAATTTTTACTTACTTGTAAAAAAAAAAAACCTAAGATAGCTACAATATAACTGTAAACTAATAGTTACATTGTAGCTATTTTAGAATTTATTTTTAGTTTACAGGCAAATTTGTATTTATTTTAACTAGGTACAATAGTTATTAAATAGTTATTAACTATTTAATAACTACCTAGCTAAAATTAGTGATGTCGCGAATTAATCACCGGCAAATAGTTCCCGGCGAACATAGCTTGATCGCGTTCGCCGCGGCGGGCGAACATATTCGATGTTCGATCCGCCCCCTATTTGTCATCATTGAGTAAACTTTGACCCTGTATCTCACAGTCTGCAGACACATTCCAGCCAATCAGCAGCAGACCCTCCCTCCCAGACCCTCCCAGCTCCTGGACAGCAGCCATTTTAGATTCATTCGGAAGCTGCATTGTTAGTGAGAGGAGGGACAGTGTAGCTGCTGGTGATTTTATAGGGAAATTGATAGCTAGGCTAGTGTATTCAGTGTCCACTACAGTGGAAGGACTCATCTAATCTCTGCTTTAAGGACAGCACCCCCTTTTTAGGGCTAGAACATCATTTTTTTCCCTGTGTAATCTAATTGCAGTTGCTTGCCTGCCAAGCCACTTGTCCAGTGCCACCACTCATATCTGGTGTAACAGTAGTGTAAATAATTTAAAAAAAAAAAACTTTTTTGACTGTGAAACATCAGTCTGCTAGTGTAATCTAATTGCAGTTGCTTGTCTGCCAGCGTGTGTGCCAGGCCCACTTGCCCAGTGCCACCACTCATATCTGGTGTAACAGTAGTGTAATTAATTTAAAAAAAAAAAACTTTTTTGACTGTGAAACTTCAGTCTGCTAGTGTAATCTAATTGCAGTTGCCTGCCCGCCAGCATGTGTGCCAGGCCCACTTGCCCAGTGCCACCACTCATATCTGGTGTAACAGTAGTGTAAATAATTTAAAAAAAACAACTTTTTTGACTGTGAAACATCAGTCTGCTAGTGTAATCTAATTGCAGTTGCCTGCCAGTGTGTGTGCCAGGGCCACTTGCCCAGTGCCACCACTCATATCTGGTGTAACAGTAGTGTAAATAATTAAAAAAAACAAAAAACTTTTTTGACTGTGAAACATCAGTCTGCTAGTGCAATCTAATTGCAGTTGCCTGCATGCCAGCGTGTGTGCCAGGCCCACTTGCCCAGTGCCACCACTCATATCTGGTGTAACAGTAGTGTAAATAATTTTAAAAAAACCCAACTTTTTTGACTGTGAAACATCAGTCTGCTAGTGTAATCTAATTGCAGTTGCCTGCCAGTGTTTGTGCCAGGGCCACTTGCCCAGTGCCACCACTCATATCTGGTGTAACAGTAGTGTAAATAATTAAAAAAAAAAAAACTTTTTTGACTGTGAAACATCAGTCTGCTTGTGTAATCTAATTGCAGTTGCCTGCCTGCCTGCCAGCGTGTGTGCCAGGCTCACAGCGTATACTGCGCCCACTTGCCCAATGCCACCACTCATATCTGGTGTAACAGAAGTGTAAATTTAAAAAAAAACTTTTTGACTGTGAAACATCAGTCTGCTTGTGTAATCTAATTGCAGTTGCCTGCCTGCCAGCATGTGTGCCAGGCTCACATTGTATACTGTGCAAACTTGCCCAGTGGCACCACTCATATCTTGTTTAATAGTAGTGTAAGTGTACATTTAAAAAAATAAAAACTTTTTGAACTGTCAAACATCAGTCTGCTTTTTTGTGTCTGGCTCATAGCATATACTGTGCCCACTTGCACAGTGCCACCACTCATATCTTGTTTAATAGTAGTGTAAGTGTACATTTAAAAACAAAAAAAACTTTTTGGACTGTGAAACATCAGTCTGCTTTTTTGTGTCAGGCTCACAGCTTATACTGGGCCCACTTGCCCAGTGCCACCACTCATATCTTGTTTAATAGTAGTGTAAGTGTACATTTAAAAAAATAAAAACTTTTTGGACTGTGAAACATCAGTCTGCTTTTTTGTGTCAGGCTCACAGCGTATACTGTGCCCACTTGCCCAGTGCTACCACTCATATCTTGTTTAATAGTAGTGTAAGTGTACATTTAAAAAAATAAAAACTTTTTGGACTGTGAAACATCAATCTGCTTTTTTGTGTCAGGCTTACAGCGTATACTGTGCCCACTTGCCCAGTGCCACCACTCATATCTTGTTTAATAGTAGTGTAAGTGAACATTTAAAAAAAAAATGACAGGCAGAGGCAGGCCACCCCACAAGTGCCGTCGTGGTCGTGGTGCTGTGATTCCCTTTGGCCCTAGAATAATGCCCAGTGTTCAGAGGCCACGTACCATGAACTCGAAAACTCCTGAGGAAATAGTTGACTTTTTAACAGAGGACACGCAATATTCTATAGCTTCCACTCTGAACCTTGACGCACCATCCTCCTCCAGCTTATCTTCGGGCACCTCTCAAGTTACCACTCGCCCGCCTGTCACCACCACCAACACTAGCACCACAGCCGCTTCACTTAATGTGTCAGAGGAAACTGAGTCGTGGGAAGTCCAACACCCACCTAGGTACAACAGCTTTGCGAAGGCACATGATCGCACATCACAAATGCCTATGGGATCAACACATGAGTAGAAGCAGCACACAAACTCAAAGCCGCAATCCTCCTCCTGGTCCAGCATCTTCAGCCATTTCAACCACTGCTGTCCTCCTTGCCCCCTATCAACCATCCGCCACTCCGTCTCTCTTCCGGAGCAGTTCCTGCTCATCTGCCCACAGTCAGGTGTCTGTCAAGGACATGTTTGAGCATAAGAAGCCAATGTCACAAAGTCACCCATTTGCCCGGCGTCTGACAGCTGGCTTGTCTGAACTCTTAGCCCGCCAGCTTTTACCATACAAGCTGGTGGAGTCTGAGGCATTCAAAAGATTTGTAGCTATTGGGACACCGCAGTGGAAGGTACCCGGCTGAAATTTCTTTGCACTAAAGGCAATCCACAACCTGTACTCAATTGTGCGAAAGGAAGTAATGGCATGTCTGGCACACAGTGTTGGGGCAAGGGTCCATATGACCACTGTTAGCTGGTCTGCAAAGCATGGTCAGGGCAGGTATATCACCTACACTGCACATTGGGTAAACCATGGAATGCGTGGCTATGCAGAGGAGGAGTTGGTGACACCGCCACGACTTGCAGGCAGGCCTGCTGCCACCTCCTCTACTCCTCTTACTCCATCCTCTTCCATAACCTCCTCGGCTGAGTCCTCTTCTGCTGCTGCGTCTTGCTCCACATCAACGGCACCCCCCTAGCTCCGCAGGTACTATTCCACATCCCGGATACGGCAGTGTCACGCCGTATTGGGGTTGACTTGCCTGAAAGCAGAGAGTGACACTGGACCAGCACTCCTGTCCGCCCTGAACACACAGGTGGATCAGTGGCTGACTCCGCACCAACTGGAGATCGGCAAAGTGGTTTCTGACAACGGAAGTAATTTGGTGGCGGCATTGAAATTGGGCAAGTTGACACATGTGCAGTGCATGGCACATGTGTGTAATCTGATCGTACAACGCTTTGTGCATAAGTACCCAGGCTTACAGGACATCCTGAAGCAGGCAAGGAAGGTGTGTGGCCATTTGAGGCGTTCCTACACGGCCATGGCGCACTTTTCCGATATCCAGCGGCGAAAAAACATGCCAGTGAGGCGCTTGATTTGCGACAGCCCGACACGTTGGAATTCAACACTCCTAATGCTCGACCGCCTGCTCCAACAAGAAAAAGCCGTTAACGAGTATTTGTATGACCGGGGTGCTAGGACAGCCTCTGCGGAGCTGGGAATTTTTTTGCCACGTTACTGGGCGCTCATGCGCAATGCCTGTAGGCTCATGCGTCCTTTTGAGGAGGTGACAAACCTAGTCAGTCGCACCGAAGGCACCATCAGCGACATCATACCATTTGTTTTCTTCCTGGAGCGTGCCCTGCGAAGAGTGCTGGATCAGGCCATAGATGAGCGTGAAGAGAAAGATTTGTGATCACCATCACCACCAGAAACAGCCTTATCAGCATCGCTTGCTGGACTAGCGGCAATGCTGGAAGAGGATTGTGAGGAAGAGGAGTCAGTGGAGGAATGTGGCTTTGAGGAGGAGGAGGAGCAAGACCAACCACAACAGGCATCCCAGGGTGCTCGTTGTCACCTATCTGGTACCCGTGGTGTTGTACATGGCTGGGGGGAAGAAGATACCTTCAGTGACATCACTGATGACGAGGAACGGGACATGAGTAGCTCGGCATCCAACCTTGTGCAAATGGGGTCTTTCATGCTGTCGTGCCTGTTGAGGGACACTCGTATAAAAAAGCTGAAGGAGAACGACCTGTACTGGGTGTCCGTGCTACTAGACCCCCGGTATAAGCATAAAGTGCCTGAAATGTTACCAAATTACCACAAGTGGAAAGGATGCAGCATTTCCAAAATAAACTAAAAAGTATGCTTTACACAGCGTATAAGGGTGATGTCACAGCACAACAGGAATCTAACAGGGGAAGAGCTGAAAGTTATCCTCCTCCTCCCACGACCACGCCGGCAAGGACAGGATGCTTTACAGACGTGTTGCTGATGGAGGACATGCAGAGCTTTTTAACTCCTATGCATCGCCACAGCCCTTCGGGGTCCACCCTCAGAGAACAACTAGCCCGACAGGTAGCAGACTACCTCGCCTTAACTGCAGATCTCGACACTCTGAGAAGCGATGAACCCCTTGACTACTGGGTGTGCAGGCTTGACCTGAGGCCTGACCTATCCCAATTTGCAATAGAACTTCTGGCCTGGCCCGCTTTAAGTGTCCTGTCAGAAAGGACCTTCAGTGCAGCAGGAGGTATTGTCACTGAGAAGAGAAGTCGCCTAGGTCAAAAAAGTCTAGATTACATCACCTTTATTAAGATGAATGAAGGATGGATCCCGAAGGGACTGACATTGGGCGATACATTAGAGTAAAAAAGGCCTGATTAGATGAGCTGCCTTGGGCTAAAAATGGTCCACATGATGCTGTATTTTATCTTCGAATGCCGGATGACTTGCGTGACTTATCTGCCACCAACTAGGGTTCAAGCCGCAATGTTTTAGGGCACTTTCTGCCTGGGAAACAAGCATCAATTTTTATGGCCGCTGCTACAGCAGCAGCTGCAACAATACCTAATTTTTCAGGCATTTGTACATGCCAAATTTTTCTGGCCTCTGGTGCTGCACTGTGGCTTCAAAAATCAAACCAAAAAAAGGCACTTAACAGGGATTTAACTGATAGGAATAGTACTACTTAACACACCACTCCTATCTGGTGGCACATTAGATTGCACGCGCAGTGCCCCAAATTTGAAGTAGGAGGACCGACCAAGCATCTTTTTCCATCTCCCGGTTCCTAAAATCCATGCCATATACACATCCCCTGATAGGGGACACCGCAGTGGAAGGTACCCGGCTGAAAATTCTTTGCACAAAAGGCAACCCCCAACCTGTACTCGATTGTGCAAAAGGAAGTAACTTTACCATGTGTCCCAGACCACACGTCTTGTAATTCTCTGTCTGGGAAATTATCTATCAAATCTATCTATTTATCTATCAAATCTTTCTATCTATCTATCATATCTATCAAATGTATCTATTGCATCTATTGATCTATCTATCTAATCTATGTATCTTTCTATCTATCAAATCTATCTTTCTCGTGGCCGGACCGACCAAGCATCTTTTTCCATCTCCCGGTTCCTAAAATCCATGCCATATACACATCCCCTGATAGGGGACACCATAGTGGAAGGTACCCGGCCAAATTTCTTTGCACAAAAGGCAATCCCCAACCTGTACTCGATTGTGCAAAAGGAAGTAAACTTACCATGGATGTCAGACTGCATGTCTTGTAATTCTCTGTCTGGGAAATTATCTATCTATCTATCTATCTATCTATCTATCTATCTAATCTATGTATCTATCTATCAAACCTTTCTATCTCGTGGCCGGACTGACCAAGCATCTTTTTCCATCTCCTGGTTCCTAAAATCCATGCCATATACACGTACCCTGATAGGGGACGTAACAGGTATTAAACTTATAAGAATAGTACTACTTAACACACCACTCATATCTGGTGGCACAGTAGATTGCAAACGCAGTGCCCCAGTTTGAAGTAAGAGGACCGACCAAGCATCTTTTTCCATCTCCCGGTTCCTAAAATCCATGCCATATACACATCCCCTGATAGGGGACACCATAGTGGAAGGTACCCGGCCAAATTTCTTTGCACAAAAGGCAATCCCCAACCTGTACTCGATTGTGCAAAAGGAAGTAACCTTACCATGGGTGTCAGACTGCATGTCTTGTAATTCTCTGTCTGGGAAATTATCTATCTATCTATCTATCTAATCTATGTATCTATCTATCAAACCTATCTATCTCGTGGCCGGACTGACCAAGCATCTTTTTCCATCTCCTGGTTCCTAAAATCCATGCCATATACACGTACCCTGATAGGGGACGTAACAGGTATTAAACTTATAAGAATAGTACTACTTAACACACCACTCATATCTGGTGGCACAGTAGATTGCAAACGCAGTGCCCCAGTTTGAAGTAAGAGGACCGACCAAGCATCTTTTTCCATCTCCCGGTTCCTAAAATCCATGCCATATACACGTTCCCTGGCGCCGCAACTGCCTCTGGGAACCTTACCATGGGTCCCAGAAGGCATGTCTTGGAATTCTCTTTATGGGAAATTATATATCTTTCAAATCTATCTATTTAGCTATCAAATCTATCTATCTTTATATCTATCTAATCTATCAAATGTATCTATTGATCTATCTAATCTATGTATCTATCTATCGATCTATCTATCTATCAAATCTATCTATCTCGTGGCCGGACCGACCAAGCATCTTTTTCCATCTCCCGGTTCCTAAAATCCATGCCATATACACGTACACTGATAGGGGACGTAACAGGTATTAAACTGATAGGAATAGTACTACTTAACACACCACTCATATCTGGTGGCACAGTAGATTGCACGCGCAGTGCCCCAAATTTAAAGTAGGAGGACCGACCAAGCATCTTTTTCCATCTCCCGGTTCCTAAAATCCATGCCATATACACGTCCCCTGGCGCCGCAACTGCCTCTGGGAACCTTACCATGGGTCTCAGACTGCACGTCTTGTAATTCTCTGTCTGGGAAATTATCTGTCTATCAAATCTATCTATTTATCTATCAAATCTATCAATCTTTCTATCTATCAAATCTATCTATCTCGTGGCTGGACCAACCAAGCATCTTTTTCCATCTCCCGGTTTCTAAAATCCATGCCATATACACGTCCCCTGTTAGGGGACGTAACAGGGATTAAACTGATAGGAATAGTACTACTTAACACACCTTATAATAACGCAGAGAGAGACAACACAGAGAGAGGAGTCTGAAGAAGAGGAGTCAGAGGAGGAAGGTGGCTTTGAGGAGGTGGAAGACCAAACACAGCAGGCGTCCCAGGGGGCTTGTTGTCACCTTTCGGGGACCCTTGGTGTTGTACGTGGCTGGGTGGAGGAAAAGACCTTCAATGACATCAGTGAGGACAAGGAACAGGACATGGCTAGCTTTGTATCCAACCTTGTGCAAATGGGGAGTTTGTGGTTGTGCAAATGGCGGTGCGTTAAAGGGACAGACTAGGCCAAAATAAAGTTTCATGATTCAGATAGAGCATATAATTTTAAACAATTTTCCAATTTACTTTTATCACCAATTTTGCTTTGATCTCTGGGAATTCTTAGTTGAAAGCTTAACCTAGGAGGTTCATATGCTAATTCCTTAGACCTTGAAGCCCACCTCTTTCAGATTGCATTTTAACAGTTTTTCACCACTAGAGGGTGTTAGTTCATGTATTTCATATAGATAACAATCTGCTCATGCACGAGAAGTTATCTGGGAGCAGGCACTGATTGGCTAGACTGCAAGTCTGTCAAAAGAACTGAAAAAAGGGGCAGTTTGCAGAGGCTAAGATACAAGATAATCACAGAGGTTAAAAGTATATTATTATAAATGTGTTAGTTATGCAAAACTGGGAAATGGGTAATAAAGGGATTATCTATCTTTTAAAACAATAAAAATTCTGGTGTAGACTGTCCCTTTAAACGGGGAGTTTGGTCTGTCACTGTGAAGCGGGTGTAACCCTTACACTACCTGATCGATACAACATCATACCTGATGTTTTAAAGCATGTTATTCCAAACAATTTAGCAATGTTAGGTGATTTATGCCCTTTATGGCTTAAAACCAGACTCTGCATCAACTATGTAATTTTCCGTGGGAGTTTTGCCATGGATCCCCCTCCGGCATGCCACAGTCCAGGTGTTAGTCCCCTTGAAACAACTTTTCCATCACTATTGTGACCAGAAAGAGTCCCTGTGGGTTTTAAAGTTCGCCTGCCTATTGAAGTCAATGGCGGTTCGCCTGGTTCGCCCGTTCGCGAACCGAAATTTTTAGGTTTGCGACATCACTAGCTAAAATAAGTACAAATTGACCTGTAAAATAAACCCTAACCTAAGTTACAATTACACCTAACACTACACTATAATTAAATTAATTACCTAAATACAATTATATTAAATAAACTAAAGTACGAAAAAAACCAAACACTAAATTACAAAAAATAATAAAATAATTACAAGAATTTTAAACTAATTACACCTACTCTAATCCCCCTAATAAAATAAAAAAGCCCCCCAAAATAAAAAATCCCTACCCTATACTAAATTACAAATAGTCCTTAAAAGGGCCTTTTGCGGGGGATTGCCCCAAAGTAATCAGCTCTTTTACCTGTAAAAAAAAAACAATACCCCCCAACATTAAAACCCACCACCCACACACCCAACCCTACTCTAAAACCCACCCAATCCCCCCTTAATAAAACCTAACACTAACCCCTTGAAGATCACCGTACCTTGAGACGTCTTAACCCAACCGGGCAGAAGTGGTCCACCAGAGGGGCAGAAGTCTTCATCCGATCCGGGCAGAAGAGGACCTCCAGACAGGCAGAAGTCTTCATTCAGACGGCATCTTCTTTCTTCATCCATCCGGAGCAGAGCGGGTCCATCTTCAAGCCAGCCAACGCGGAGCATCCTCTTCCAACAACATCCAACTGAAGAATTAAGGTTCCTTTAAATGACGTCATCCAATTCTGATTGGCTGATAGGATTCTATCTATTTAATCGGAATTAAGGTAGGAAAAATGCAATCAGCCAATAGGATTGAGCTTGCATTCTATTGGCTGATTGGATTTTTTTTTATTTAAGTGTTTGCGATGTGGGGGGGGCTCGGATTAAGGGTTAATAGGTAGTTTATGGGTGTTAGTGTACATTTTAGCACTTTAGTTAAGAGTTTTATGTTACAGCGTTAGCCCATAAAACTCTTAACTACTGACTTTTAAATGTGGTAGGAGTCTTGACAGGAGAGGGTGTACCGCTCACTTTTGCCAAGACTCGTTAGGAGTTAGGAAAATCCCATTGAAAAGATAGGATACGCAATTGACATAAGGGGATTTGCGGTATGCTCGAATCGCAGAAAAAAAATGAGAGGTACACCTGTACCTGCCAGACTCGTAATACCAGCGAGCATTAAAAAGCAGCATTGGGACCTCTCAATGCTGCTTTTTAAGGCTAACGCAAGACTCGTAATCTAGGCGATAGTTAATTAGCACAGATATAGTATATAATGTTGCTAACATCATGGCCACTCTTATAATACAACAATATCAAAAGCTGTATACTTGAGCCATTTTCTTTCTTTCTAAACTCTCTAGAGTTTTCATTAAAATTAGTAATGTATTTTATGGAAACTGGTTCATGCATAATTAATTTGTGTATTTTTTAACATTAATTAGTTTCTAAATTATGTTTATTTTACTTACATTTTATATAAAGCTAAAATGTTTTTTGTATCCACCTAATCAGAAAGTAATGCAAAAGTGATTAACCCCTTAATGACAGTGGACGTACCAGGTACGTCATAGGAAAAACATTCCTTAATGACAGTTGACGTACCTGGTACGTCCTCTGTTGCCTTAAGTGCTGGAAGCGATCATGATCGCTTCCAGCTGCTTACAAGGGATTGTAGTGATGCCTCAATATTGAGGCATCACTACAATCCCCCATTATACATACCGATGCAGAAAGGGCCACTCTGTGGCCCCATCTGCATCGGATATGTATGTATTCCAATGAGTCGGTGGGTGGGTTGCTGCATTTACATGATAGCACATATTAGATGTAAAATATACCCGATGGTAACTTATCCTCCTCTATTGCCGGTTCTGCGGTTGCGGCGGGGGGGAATTTACAAACAATTGTGGAAAAAAACGATCGATCTAGATGCAGTGGCATCTCGGTTATTTATTAAGGGATCTGGGAGGGGGAGGGTTGAAGATTATTTAGGGGGGCCAGCTACACTACAGAAAAATATTGTATATTTAAAAAGTTAAAAAAAAACTATTTTGGGGGGCAAATTGGGTACTGGCAGACAGCTGCCAGTACCCAAGATGGCGGCAAATAGACAGAGGGGGAGGGTTAGAAAGATGTATGGGGGGATCAGGGAGGTTGTGGGGTAAGGGGGGATCTATCACTGCAGTCTTTATGCCAAAAAATAAAAAAAAATAAAAAAAATATTTTTATTTCAGTACTGGCAGACTTTCTGCCAGTACTTAAGATGGCGGTGACAATTGTGAGGTGGGGAGGGAAGAGAGCTGTTTGAGGGGGGTCAGGGGGGGATCAGGGGGTGGGATGTGTCAGGTGGGAGGCTGATCTCTATACTAAAGCTAAATATTAACCCCACAAGCTACCTAATTAACCCCTTAACTGCTGGGCATATTACAAGTGTGGTGCGCAGCAGTATTTAACGGCCTTATTATTACCAAAAAGCAACACCAAAGCCATATATGTCTGCTATTTCTGAACAAAGGGGATCCCAGAGAAGCATTTACAACCATTTGTGCCATAATTGCACAAGCTGTTTGTAAATAATTTCAGTGAGAAACCTAAAATTGTGAAAAATTTAAGTTTTTTTTTTATTTGATCGTATTTGGCGGTGAAATGGTGGCATGAAATATACCAAAATGGGTCTAGATCAATGCTTTGGGATGTCTTCTAAATATAAATATATACATGTCAAGGGATATTCAGGGATTCCTGAAAGATATTAGTGTTCCAATGTAACTAGCGCTAATTTTGAAAAAAAGTGGTTTGGAAATAGCAAAGTGCTACTTGTATTTATGGCCCTATAACTTACAAAAAAAGCAAAGAACATGTAAACATTGGGTATTTCTAAACTTGGGACAAAATTTAGAAACTATTTAGAATGGGTGTATTTTGGTGGTTGTAGATGTGTAACAGATTTTGGGGGTAAAAGTTAGAAAAAGTGTGTTTTTTTTCAATTTTTTCCTCATATTTTATATTTTTTATAGTAAATTATAAGATATGATGAAAATAATGGTATCTTTAGAAAGTCCATTTAATGGCGAGAAAAACGGTATATAATATGTGTGGGTACAGTAAACGAGTAAGAGGAAAATTACAGCTAAACACAAACACTGCAGAAATGTAAAAATAGCCATTGTCATTAAGGGTAAGAAAATTGAAAAATGGTCCGGTCATTAAGGGGTTAATTATTGCTAATGATTGCTATTCATGTTCAATTGCAGTTTCTTAGGTCTTGATGATTAAAAGATTATCAGGTCCATGAGAAACTGCCCTTTTGGACTTGCCAGTATCACAATCCATGTTAAAAGGACATGAAACCCAAAAATTTTCTTTCATGATTCAGATAGAAAATACAATTTCAAACAACTTTGCAATTTACTTCTATTATTTAATTTGCTTCTTTCTCTTGTTATCCTTTGCTGAAATGTTTATCTAGGAAAGTTCATGTGCAGCAGAGAATCTAGGTTCTATCTTTTGATTATTGGCTGCATATATAAACTGATTGTCATTGGCTCATCCATGTGTTCAGTTAGAAACCAGTAGTGCACGGCTGCTCCTTCAAAAAATGATACTGTCAAGGTATATGTAAAGATTAATATATATATTATTATTATATATTTGGCTAATCAGTACCAAATGATTTATTCATTCATAAAACATTAAATGCTTTAACTGACCAAATTCAATCCTCCCCCACTTCTGTGATTACACAGGATGGATCACAACCCCCCTGCCAAATGGTTTTGGCTGGGTGAAGACACGTTTATCCTAATTAAAAGATAACATAGCTTTTGAAGCTCACAGCCTTGCAGGGGGGTAGCAAACAGGGAATGTATGGAGCCTCAAAAAAATAATAAATATATATATATATATATATATATATATATATATATATATATATATATATATATATATATATATATATAATGCTTGTTATTCCAGGATAAATACAATTTCTCTGTGTTCCAGGAAGCTAATGGAAGATGACAGGGAGAACATTAATGGATATTTGTGGACCTAAAAAGCAATAATTAATAATACTATCATTTTTATTTAAGATCTGCATAGACAAGATTCATGCATTCAGCATTTATAAAAAATATGAAATATATTATATTCATGTTGGGATGCAGTGCAGTACTGAATATGAAACATGCTGTATTTGTATAAATATATATAAATGGATTTTAAATACTATTAATTTTGGAATAGTTAACAGTATAAATGATTTTGATGTAATATGATAGAGAAATAATACTGATGTTTCATAAAATAATCAGAATAAATAATGTGACATAATACAGTACATATGAACATATAACTTATTAATGTAAGGAATTTATGGCATTTTGAATATATATTTTAAAGAAATATAAAAATATATTTTTTTTACTGTCTAGAAATGGTTAAATGAATATGTTTGTTTGTCATGCTGCCCACCGTTGGCCAAAATCTGGTGTTGCGATGCAAGAATTACAGCCAAAAGACAATTGGTTGTTAACAAAGATGCATCTCCCTGGAAACATACATTTCCAAAATGAACAAATCACAAAGCAGATTTTCAAAGGGCCTTCCATATTTCTCACCTATGATTAAACAATGTAAGCTGTAGGCAGGATAGGAGCGGGAACTGGCTGATGATGATTTTGCTAAACTGACTGAAAACTGATGCCTGGGATATATTCAAACTATAAGCAAAGTGGGACATACTTTTTCTTATCAATTGCAATTACACTTATCTTTATATGAGGTGGGACAAACAAGAAGTTTTCTGAAAATTGCATTATCGATTTTGGTCATTTTGGTAAAGTATTAAAAGGTTATTAATTACAGATAATGTCTAAAACAAAAATATATGCATAGTCACTGCAGTTAAATTACAACTGATAGATTTAAAGAGCATATTTATATTTTAGCTTATATTCATAACCTGTGTATTTTAAACTAATCCTAAATTTTAAGTTGTTTATCTTTGCAAAATATAGATATAGATATATCTTAGAATTGGTTTTAATTATAAGTAACTGAGAATTTATTTCAGTTTAAATAAATGGACATTTAAAGTAACTGTTTACATTAAGAATATATGTACTTTTAGTGTCCTATTTAGAATTGTATTAGAATCAATTGTTTCTAAATAGCTGAGTGCATTGCTTGAATGTTAGTGGCTGAATATATTTGAATCTCATTATGTTAATTGAATGAAATTCAATTGTGAATAAGGTTAGATATAAAGTTACAATTTGGGTTGCTTTGTAAAGTCTTGTCAGAATAGGTGTACTGCACACCTTTTTGGACATCACGCAACGTCAGTACCGCACTTTTTAAAAAGTCCTTTTTCAATGGGACTTTTATAGCGCTGGTATTACAAATTTTTCTCTCCAAATATGTTAGTTAAAGAAACCAACAGAAAAAGATACTAAATAACCACTCAAATGACCCTAAATTGTCTGGAGTAGAAAAAAGATTCACACAAATTAAAACATTAATCTTTATTAGAAATATTAAAATATGGGTTATTTAAAACTAAAATGCTGGTATTCCCAGTATAAGAACTGGATATTAGAAAACTAGAACAAATTGTGATTACTATCTGGTGACTAATAAAGAAACCAACGGCTAGCAATATCAGTAATATCAAGTGAGAATTGAGATCAGTATATTGTAATGAAAGGATATATTTCCTCAAAAAAAATAGCACTTGTTCATTTAAATGCTGCATTAATATAATTCATCACAAACAGTGTGTGTAATGTTTATCCTATGTATTAAGAACATAAATAAAGTTATGTAATGGAGTAAAGGTGTTATATAGCAGATTACTAGAATGGTAGCAGATTGTAAATATAATTGTTCCTAGTATACTGCTATGAGATAAACAATATCATAATTATCAAGCGCATTAACCTCTAGAGATATTAAAAATCCCCTCTGGGAGTTGAGAAAAATGGAGAAGTTGGTACAATTCCCCTTGATAAGTTACTTAATGGTATAGATCCTAATGATAATCACTATGGCCTAGATTTGGAGTTCGGCGGTAGCCGTCAAAACCAGTGTTAGAGGCTCCTAACGCTGGTTTTGGCCGCCCGCTGGTATTTGGAGTCAGTGATTAAAGGGTCTAACGCTCACTTTTCAGCCGCGACTTTTCCATACCGCAGATCCCCTTACGTCAATTGCGTATCCTATCTTTTCAATGGGATCTTTCTAACTCCGGTATTTAGAGTCGTTTCTGAAGTGAGCGTTAGAGCTCTAACGACAAAACTCCAGCCGCCTGAAAAAAGCAGGAGTTAAGAGCTTTCTGGCTAACGCCGGTTCATAAAGCTCTTAACTACTGTACCCTAAAGTACACTAACACCCATAAACTACCTATGTACCCCTAAACCGAGGTCCCCCCACATCGCCGCCACTCGATTAAAATTTTTAACCCCTAATCTGCCGACCGCCACCTACGTTATACTTATGTACCCCTAATCTGCTGCCCCTAACCCCGCCGACCCCTATATTATATTTATTAACCCCTAACTTGCCCCCCACAACGTCGCCGCCAGCTACTTAAAATAATTAACCCCTAATCTTCCGACCGCAAATCGCCGCCACCTACGTTATCCCTATGTACCCCTAATCTGCTGCCCCTAACATCGCCGACCCCTATATTATATTTATTAACCCCTAATCTGCCCCCCTCAACGTCGCCGACACCTGCCTACACTTATTAACCCCTAATCTGCCGAGCGGACCTGAGCGCTACTATAATAAAGTTATGAACCCCTAACCCGCCTCACTAACCCTATCATAAATAGTATTAACCCCTAATCTGCCCTCCCTAACATCGCCGACACCTAACTTCAATTATTAACCCCTAATCTGCCGACCGGAGCTCACCGCTATTCTAATAAATTGATTAACCCCTAAAGCTAAGTCTAACCCTAACACTAACACCCCCCTAAGTTAAATATAATTTTTATCTAACGAAATAAATTAACTCTTATTAAATAAATGATTCCTATTTAAAGCTAAATACTTACCTGTAAAATAAATCCTAATATAGCTACAATATAAATTATAATTATATTATAGCTATTTTAGGATTAATATTTATTTTACAGGCAACTTTGTAATTATTTTAACCAGGTACAATAGCTATTAAATAGTTAAGAACTATTTAATAGTTACCTAGTTAAAATAATAACAAATTTACCTGTAAAATAAATCCTAACCTAAGTTATAATTAAACCTAACACTACCCTATCAATAAATTAATTAAATAAACTACCTACAATTACCTACAATTAAACTAACACTACATTATCAATAAATTAATTAAACACAATTCCTACAAATAAATACAATTAAATAAACTAGCTAAAGTACAAAAAATAAAAAAGAACTAAGTTACAGAAAAAAAAAAAATATTTACAAACATAAGAAAAATATTACAACAATTTTAAACTAATTACACCTACTCTAAGCCCCCTAATAAAATAACAAAGCCCCCCAAAATAAAAAATTCCCTACCCTATTCTAAATTAAAAAAGTTACAAGCTCTTTTACCTTACCAGCCCTGAACAGGGCCCTTTGCGGGGCATGCCCCAAGAATTTCAACTCTTTTGCCTGTAAAAGAATAAATACAATACCCCCCCCCAACATTACAACCCACCACCCACATACCCCTAATATAACCCAAACCCCCCTTAAATAAACCTAACACTAAGCCCCTGAAGATCTTCCTACCTTGTCTTCACCATACCAGGTTCACCGATCCGTCCTGAAGAGCTCCTCCGATGTCCTGATCCAAGCCCAAGCGGGGGCTGAAGAGGTCCATGATCCGGTCAAAGTCTTCATCCAAGCGGGGCAGAAGAGGATCTTCCATCCGATTGAAGTCATCATCCAGGCGGCATCTTCTATGGTCTTCCATCCGGAGCGAAGCGGCAGGATCCTGAAGACCTCCAGCACGGAACATCCATCCGGACCGACGACTGAACGACGAATGACTGTTCCTTTAAGGGACATCATCCAAGATGGCGTCCCTCGAATTCCGATTGGCTGATAGGATTCTATCAGCCAATCGGAATTAAGGTAGGAATTTTCTGATTGGCTGATGGAATCAGCCAATCAGAATCAAGTTCAATCCGATTGGCTGATCCAATCAGCCAATCAGATTGAGCTCGCATTCTATTGGCTGTTCCGATCAGCCAATAGAATGCGAGCTCAATCTGATTGGCTGATTGGATCGGCCAATCGGATTGAACTAGATTCTGATTGGCTGATTCCATCAGCCAATCAGAAAATTCCTACCTTAATTCCGATTGGCTGATAGAATCCTATCAGCCAATCGGAATTCGAGGGACGCCATCTTGGATGACGTCCCTTAAAGGAACAGTCATTCGTCGTTCAGTCGTCGGTCCGGATGGATGTTCCGCGCTGGAGGTCTTCAGGATCCTGCCGCTTCGCTCCGGATGGAAGACCATAGAAGATGCCGCCTGGATGATGACTTCAATCGGATGGAAGATCCTCTTCTGCCCCGCTTGGATGAAGACTTTGACCGGATCATGGACCTCTTCAGCCCCCGCTTGGGCTTGGATCAGGACATCGGAGGAGCTCTTCAGGACGGATCGGTGAACCTGGTATGGTGAAGACAAGGTAGGAAGATCTTCAGGGGCTTAGTGTTAGGTTTATTTAAGGGGGGTTTGGGTTAGATTGGGGGTATGTGGGTGGTGGGTTGTAATGTTGGGGGGGGGGGTATTGTATTTATTCTTTTACAGGCAAAAGAGCTGAAATTCTTGGGGCATGCCCCGCAAAGGGCCCTGTTCAGGGCTGGTAAGGTAAAAGAGCTTGTAACTTTTTTAATTTAGAATAGGGTAGGGAATTTTTTATTTTGGGGGGCTTTGTTATTTTATTAGGGGGCTTAGAGTAGGTGTAATTAGTTTAAAATTGTTGTAATATTTTTCTTATGTTTGTAAATATTTTTTTATTTTCTGTAACTTAGTTCTTTTTTATTTTTTTGTACTTTAGCTAGTTTATTTAATTGTATTTATTTGTAGGAATTGTGTTTAATTAATTTATTGATAGTGTAGTGTTAGGTTAATTGTAGGTAATTGTAGGTAGTTTATTTAATTAATTTATTGATAGGGTAGTGTTAGGTTTAATTATAACTTAGGTTAGGATTTATTTTACAGGTAAATTTGTTATTATTTTAACTAGGTAACTATTAAATAGTTCTTAACTATTTAATAGCTATTGTACCTGGTTAAAATAATTACAAAGTTGCCTGTAAAATAAATATTAATCCTAAAATAGCTATAATATAATTATAATTTATATTGTAGCTATATTAGGATTTATTTTACAGGTAAGCATTTAGCTTTAAATAGGAATCATTTATTTAATAAGAGTTAATTTATTTCGTTAGATAAAAATTATATTTAACTTAGGGGGGTGTTAGTGTTAGAGTTAGACTTAGCTTTAGGGGTTAATCAATTTATTAGAATAGCGGTGAGGTCCGCTCGGCAGATTAGGGGTTAATAATTGAAGGTAGGTGTCGGCGATGTTAGGGAGGGCAGATTAGGGGTTAATACTATTTATGATAGGGTTAGTGAGGCGGATTAGGGGTTAATAACTTTATTATAGTAGCGCTCAGGTCCGCTCGGCAGATTAGGGGTTAATAAGTGTAGGCAGGTGTCGGCGACGTTGAGGGGGGCAGATTAGGGGTTAATAAATATAATATAGGGGTCGGCGATGTTAGGGCAGCAGATTAGGGGTACATAGGGATAACGTAGGTTGCGGCGGTTTACGGAGCGGCAGATTAGGGGTTAAAAAAAATATGCAGGGGTCAGCGATAGCGGGGGCGGCAGATTATGGGTTAATAAGTGTAAGGTTAGGGGTGTTTAGACTCGGGGTACATGTTAGGGTGTTAGGTGCAGACGTAGGAAGTGTTTCCCCATAGGAAACAATGGGGCTGCGTTAGGAGCTGAACGCTGCTTTTTTGCAGGTGTTAGGTTTTTTTTCAGCTCAAACAGCCCCATTGTTTCCTATGGGAGAATCGTGCACGAGCACGTTTTTGAGGCCGGCCGCGTCCGTAAGCAACTCTGGTATCGAGAGTTGCATTTGCGGTAAAAATGCTCTACGCTCCTTTTTTGGAGCCTAACGCAGCATTTGATTAAACTCTCGATACCAGAGTTAAATTTATGGTGCGGCCAGAAAAAAGCCTGCGGAGCGTTAACAGCCCTTTTACCGCCGAACTCCTAATCTAGGCCTATATGAGGAGTTGGTATTAAAGTAAATATCAAATATAAATATTCTCATACGTTATATTACCAGTACTAGAGACAAACAATAGATACTCAAAATACCAGTTGTATTGTCTATACCAAAAGACTGTTACACTGATATTAACTAAGTGATTTATACAAATCAATATTTTGAACAATACTGGTTATGCTGTAGTGTTCATCTATCTTATATTAAATCACTAATAATATAATAGAATTATTAATGGTACGTGAGTTGGTATAAAGATTATCAACTAAAATAGTAACACCAGGCAACTGTCAGTAGGATTTCTCAATGTATGTAGATGAAACATAAGGGAATTAATGGTGCTTGATGTAAACTTATGAGAACACTGAGCTGCTTGTGCAACCCTGATTCACAGTACAGTGGTAGCAGAACAACAGGTGAACCTGAATGGTAGAATTATGTCTGAACGGCTAACTTACAGCCTCAATATAAATATTAAATCTGGTAAATTTCTATTGAGTCCCTGACTCCCATCTAACATAAATAACAGAGTCCATTATTATTTGCAATATTTATATATTTGGGACCTCTGCCAATTTCAACGCTTGTTAATACTGTGTATCAGAACGCTGAAATGAATTAGGTTCCATATTTGCTGCTGTTAGCAGTCTAAAATTACTTAATAGCAAGATTTGATCACTAGAGAATCCCTTGGTGTAGGGTTCTCTGTGGGTTACATTCAGCGTTTGCGTGGTGTGCAGCGTTGTTAGTAAGGAGTGTTGGTGACTATGATACACTTTGATAAGCAGTGTCAGAAAGTTAGTTCGCCGTTCTGTTTAGTTATAGTCACTTGTTAAATTACTGAGTAGTACAAGTATTTTACGATAAATACTTTAAATAAGGTAGCGTTATTATCATTTAACCACAGCCTTTGGAAACATACTGAGGTCTATAATTCAGTTAGCTCGAGCCTGCTAGTGCTATTTTGCTCACTGCATTAAATATCAATTCGAGTCAACTTCTATTGTCAGAATAATGGTTACACCAGTTAAGTTTAAAGGTTCTAGTATATTAGCAATATGCAATATGCTAATATACTAGAACCTTTAACTTAACTGGTGTAACCATTATGCTGACAATAGAAGTTGACTCGAATTGATATTTAATGCAGTGAGCAATATAGCACTAGCAGGCTTGAGCTAACTGAATTATAGACCTCAGTATGTTTCCAAAGGCTGTGGTTAAATGATAATAACGCTACCTTATTTAAAGTATTTATCGTAAAATACTTGTACTACTCAGTAATTTAACAAGTGACTATAACTAAACAGAACGGCGAACTAACTTTCTGACACCGCTTATCAAAGTGTATCATAGTCACCAACACTCCTTACTAACAACGCTGCACACCACGCAAACGCTGAATGTAACACACAGAGAACCCTACACCAAGGGATTCTCTAGAGATCAAATCTTGCTATTAAGTAATTTTAGACTGCTAACAGCAGCAAATATGGAACCTAATTCATTTCAGTGTTCTGATACACAGTATTAACAAGCGTTGAAATTGGCAGAGGTCCCAAATATATAAATATTGTAAATATATGAATACATTGTGCAATCTAACTAATAATGGACTCTGTTATTTATGTTAGATGGGAGTCAGGGACTCAATAGAAATTTACCAGATTTAATATTTATATTGAGGCTGTAAGTTAGCCGTTCAGACATAATTCTACCATTCAGGTTCACCTGTTGTTCTGCTACCACTGTACTGTGAATCAGGGTTGCACAAGCAGCTCAGTGTTCTCATAAGTTTACATCAAGCACCATTAATTCCCTTATGTTTCATCTACATACATTGAGAAATCCTACTGACAGTTGCCTGGTGTTACTATTTTAGTTGATAATCTTTATACCAACTCACGTACCATTAATAATTCTATTATATTATTAGTGATTTAATATAAGATAGATGAACACTACAGCATAACCAGTATTGTTCAAAATATTGATTTGTATAAATCACTTAGGCCTAGATTTAGAGTTCGGCGGTAGCCGTCAAAACCAGCGTTAGAGGCTCCTAACGCTGGTTTTGGCCGCCCGCTGGTATTTGGAGTCAGTGATTAAAGGGTCTAACGCTCACTTTACAGCCGCGACTTTTCCATACCGCAGATCCCCCTACGCCATTTGCGTAGCCTATCTTTTCAATGGGATCTTTCTAACGCTGGTATTTAGAGTCGTTTCTGCAGTGAGCGTTAGAGCTCTAACGACAAGATTCCAGCCGCCTGAAAAAAGCAGGAGTTAAGAGCTTTCTGGCTAACGCCGGTTCATAAAGCTCTTAACTACTGTACCCTAAACTACACTAACACCCATAAACTACCTATGTACCCCTAAACCGAGGTCCCCCCACATCGCCGCCACTCGATTAAAATTTTTAACCCCTAATCTGCCGACCGCCACCTACGTTATACTTATGTACCCCTAATCTGCTGCCCCTAACCCCGCCGACCCCTATATTATATTTATTAACCCCTAACTTGCCCCACACAACGTCGCCGCAAGCTACTTAAAATAATTAACCCCTAATCTTCCGACCGCAAATCGCCGCCACCTACGTTATCCCTATGTACCCCTAATCTTCTGCCCCTAACATCGCCGACCCCTATGTTATATTTATTAACCCCTAATCTGCCCCCCACAACGTCGCCGACACCTGCCTACACTTATTAACCCCTAATCTGCCGAGCGGACCTGAGCGCTACTATAATAAAGTTATTAACCCCTAATCCGCCTCACTAACCCTATCATAAATAGTATTAACCCCTAATCTGCCCTCCCTAACATCGCCGACACCTACCTTCAATTATTAACCCCTAATCTGCCGACCGGAGCTCACCGCTATTCTAATAAATGTATTAACCCCTAAAGCTAAATCTAACCCTAACACTAACACCCCCCTAAGTTAAATATAATTTTTATCTAACGAAATAAATTAACTCTTATTAAATAAATGATTCCTATTTAAAGCTAAATACTTACCTGTAAAATAAATCCTAATATAGCTACAATATAAATTACATTTATATTATAGCTATTTTAGGATTAATATTTATTTTACAGGTAACTTTGTATTTATTTTAACCAGGTACAATAGCTATTAAATAGTTAAGAACTATTTAATAGTTACCTAGTTAAAATAATTACAAATTTACCTGTAAAATAAATCCTAACCTAAGATATAATTAAACCTAACACTACCCTATCAATAAAATAATTAAATAAACTACCTACAATTACCTACAATTAACCTAACACTACACTATCAATAAATTAATTAAACACAATTGCTACAAATAAATACAATTAAATAAACTATCTAAAGTACAAAAAATAAAAAAGAACTAAGTTACAGAAAATAAAAAAATATTTACAAACATAAGAAAAATATTACAACAATTTTAAACTAATTACACCTACTCTAAGCCCCCTAATAAAATAACAAAGACCCCCAAAATAAAAAATTCCCTACCCTATTCTAAATTTAAAAAGTTACAAGCTCTTTTACCTTACCAGCCCTGAACAGGGCCCTTTGCGGGGCATGCCCCAAGAAGTTCAGCTCTTTTGCCTGTAAAAGAAAACATACAATACCCCCCCCCCCCCAACATTACAACCCACCACCCACATACCCCTAATCTAACCCAAACCCCCCTTAAATAAACCTAACACTAAGCCCCTGATGATCTTCCTACCTTGTCTTCACCATGCCAGGTTCACCGATCCGTCCTGGCTCCAAGATCTTCATCCAACCCAAGCGGGGGCTAGACATCCACTGAAGAAGTCCAGAAGAGGGTCCAAAGTCTTCCTCCTATCCGGCAAGAAGAGGACATCCGGACCGACAAACATCTTCTCCAAGCGGCATCTTCTATGTTCTTCCATCCGATGACGACCGGCTCCATCTTGAAGACCTCCAGCGCGGATCCATCCTCTTCTTCCGACGACTAGACGACGAATGACGGTTCCTTTAAGGGACGTCATCCAAGATGGCGTCCCTCGAATTCCGATTGGCTGATAGGATTCTATCAGCCAATCGGAATTAAGGTAGGAATTTTCTGATTGGCTGATGGAATCAGCCAATCAGAATCAAGTTCAATCTGATTGGCTGATCCAATCAGCCAATCAGATTGAGCTCGCATTCTATTGGCTGTTCCGATCAGCCAATACAATGCGAGCTCAATCTGATTGGCTGATTGGATCAGCCAATCGGATTGAACTTGATTCTGATTGGCTGATTCCATCAGCCAATCAGAAAATTCCTACCTTAATTCCGATTGGCTGATAGAATCCTATCAGCCAATCGGAATTCGAGGGACGCCATCTTGGATGACGTCCCTTAAAGGAACCGTCATTCGTCGTCTAGTCGTCGGAAGAAGAGGATGGATCCGCGCTGGAGGTCTTCAAGATGGAGCCGGTCGTCATCGGATGGAAGAACATAGAAGATGCCGCTTGGAGAAGATGTTTGCCGGTCCGGATGTCCTCTTCTTGCCGGATAGGAGGAAGACTTTGGAGCACCGGATTATGGATCGCCAACCCCCGCTTGGGTTGGATGAAGATCTTGGAGCCAGGACGGATCGGTGATACCTGGATGGTGAAGACAAGGTAGGAAGATCTTCAGGGAATTAGTGTTAGGTTTATTTAAGGGGGTTTGGGTTAGATTAGGGGTATGTGGGTGGTGGGTTGTAATGTTGGGGGGGGTATTGTATGTTTTTTTTTTACAGGCAAAAGAGCTGAAATTCTTGGGGCATGCCCCGCAAAGGGCCCTGTTCAGGGCTGGTAAGGTAAAAGAGCTTGTAATTTTTGTATTTTAGAATAGGGTAGGGAATTTTTTATTTTGGGGGTCTTTGTTATTTTATTAGGGGGCTTAGAGTAGGTGTAATTAGTTTAAAATTGTTGTAATATTTTTCTTATGTTTGTAAATATTTTTTTATTTTCTGTAACTTAGTTCTTTTTTATTTTTTGTACTTTAGATAGTTTATTTAATTGTATTTATTTGTAGCAATTGTGTTTAATTAATTTATTGATAGTGTAGTGTTAGGTTAATTGTAGGTAATTGTAGGTAGTTTATTTAATTATTTTATTGATAGGGTAGTGTTAGGTTTAATTATAACTTAGGTTAGGATTTATTTTACAGGTAAATTTGTAATTATTTTAACTAGGTAACTATTAAATAGTTCTTAACTATTTAATAGCTATTGTACCTGGTTAAAATAAATACAAAGTTACCTGTAAAATAAATATTAATCCTAAAATAGCTATAATATAAATGTAATTTATATTGTAGCTATATTAGGATTTATTTTACAGGTAAGTATTTAGCTTTAAATAGGAATAATTTATTTAATAAGAGTTAATTTATTTCGTTAGATAAAAATTATATTTAACTTAGGGGGGTGTTAGTGTTAGGGTTAGACTTAGCTTTAGGGGTTAATACATTTATTAGAATAGCGGTGAGCTCCGGTCGGCAGATTAGGGGTTAATAATTGAAGGTAGGTGTCGGCGATGTTAGGGAGGGCAGATTAGGGGTTAATACTATTTATGATAGGGTTAGTGAGGCGGATTAGGGGTTAATAACTTTATTATAGTAGCGCTCAGGTCCGGTCGGCAGATTAGGGGTTAATAAGTGTAGGTAGGTGTCGGCGACGTTGTGGGGGGCAGATTAGGGGTTAATAAATATAACATAGGGGTCGGCGATGTTAGGGCAGCAGATTAGGGGTACATAGGGATAACGTAGGTGGCGGCGGTTTACGGAGCGGCAGATTAGGGGTTAAAAGTGTAATGCAGGGGTCAGCGATAGCGGGGGCGGCAGATTAGGGGTTAATAAGTGTAAGGCTAGGGGTGTTTAGACTCGGGGTACATGTTAGAGTGTTAGGTGCAGACGTAGGAAGTGTTTCCCCATAGGAAACAATGGGGCTGCGTTAGGAGCTGAACGCTGCTTTTTTGCAGGTGTTAGGTTTTTTTTCAGCTCAAACAGCCCCATTGTTTCCTATGGGAGAATCGTGCACGAGCACGTTTTTGAGGCCGGCCGCGTCCGTAAGCAACTCTGGTATCGAGAGTTGTATTTGCGGTAAAAATGCTCTACGCTCCTTTTTTGGAGCCTAACGCAGCATTTGTTTGAACTCTCGATACCAGAGTTAAATTTATGGTGCGGCCAGAAAAAAACCCGCGGAGCGTTAACAGCCCTTTTACCGCCAAACTCCAAATCTAGCCGTTAGTTAATATCAGTGTAACAGTCTTTTGGTATAGACAATACAACTGGTATTTTGAGTATCTATTGTTTGTCTCTAGTACTGGTAATATAACGTATGAGAATATTTATATTTGATATTTACTTTAATACCAACTCCTCATATAGTGATTATCATTAGGATCTATACCATTAAGTAACTTATCAAGGGGAATTGTACCAACTTCTCCATTTTTCTCAACTCCCAGAGGGGATTTTTAATATCTCTAGAGGTTAATGCGCTTGATAATTATGATATTGTTTATCTCATAGCAGTATACTAGGAACAATTATATTTACAATCTGCTACCATTCTAGTAATCTGCTATATAACACCTTTACTCCATTACATAACTTTATTTATGTTCTTAATACATAGGATAAACATTACACACACTGTTTGTGATGAATTATATTAATGCAGCATTTAAATGAACAAGTGCTACTTTTTTTGAGGAAATATATCCTTTCATTACAATATACTGATCTCAATTTTCACTTGATATTACTGATATTGCTAGCCGTTGGTTTCTTTATTAGTCACCAGATAGTAATCACAATTTGTTCTAGTTTTCTAATATCCAGTTCTTATACTGGGAATACCAGCATTTTAGCTTTAAATAACCCATATTTTAATATTTCTAATAAAGATTAATGTTTTAATTTGTGTGAATCTTTTTTCTACTCCAGACAATTTAGGGTCATTTGAGTGCTTATATAGTATCTTTTTCTGTTGATTTCTTTAACTAACATATTTGGAATGTAACTTTGTTGATACATAGCACCTAACCACAGTAACTTAGGCCTAGATTTAGAGTTTGGCGTTAGCCGTGAAAACCAGCGTTAGAGGCTCCTAACGCTGGTTTTAGGCTACCGCCGGTATTTGGAGTCTCTCAAAATAGGGTCTAACGCTCACTTTTCAGCCGCGACTTTTCCATACCGCAGATCCCCTTACGTCAATTGCGTATCCTATCTTTTCAATGGGATTTTTCTAACTCCGGTATTTAGAGTCGTTTCTGAAGTGAGCGTTAGACATCTAACGACAAAACTCCAGCCGCAGGAAAAAAGTCAGTAGTTAAGAGCTTTCTGGCTAACGCCGGTTTATAAAGCTCTTAACTACTGTGCTCTAAAGTACACTAACACCCATAAACTACCAATGTACCACTAAACCGAGGTCCCCCCACATCGCCGACACTCGAATAATTTTTTTAACCCCTAATCTGCCGACCGCCACCTACGTTATCCTTATGTACCCCTAATCTGCTGCCCCTAGCACTGCCAACCCCTGTATTATATTTATTAACCCCTAACCTGCCCCCCACAACGTCGCCTCCACCTACCTACACTTATT
Source organism: Bombina bombina (assembly GCF_027579735.1). Taxonomy (NCBI): domain Eukaryota; kingdom Metazoa; phylum Chordata; class Amphibia; order Anura; family Bombinatoridae; genus Bombina; species Bombina bombina. The sequence continues at coordinate 981,830,138 of NC_069500.1, read as the reverse complement.
AACCCCTAATCTGCCGACCGCAAAGCGCCGCCACCTACGTTATCCTTATGTACCCCTAATCTGCTGCCCCTAACACCGCCGACCCCTGTATTATATTTATTAACCCCTAATCTGCCCCCCTCAATGTCGCCTCCACCTGCCTACACTTATTAACCCCTAATCTGCCGACCGGACCTGAGCGCTACTATAATAAAGTTATTAACCCCTAATCCGCCTCACTAACCCTATAATAAATAGTATTAACCCCTAATCTGCCCTCCCTAACATCGCCGACACCTAACTTCAATTATTAACCCCTAATCTGCCGACCGGAGCTCACCGCTATTCTAATAAATGTATTAACCCCTAAAGCTAAGTCTAACCCTAACACTAACACTCCCCTAAGTTAAATATAATTTTAATCTAACGAAATTAATTAACTCTTATTAAATAAATTATTCCTAATTAAAGCTAAATACTTACCTGTAAAATAAATCCGAATATAGCTACAATATAAATTATAATTATATTATAGCTATTTTAGGATTAATATTTATTTCACAGGTAACTTTGTATTTATTTTAACCAGGTACAATAGCTAAATTAGTTAAAATAATTACAAATTTACCTGTAAAAGAAATCCTAACCTAAGTTACAATTAAACCTAACACTACACTATCAATAAATTAATTAAATACAATTCCTACAAATATATACAATTAAATAAACTTGCTAAAGTACAAAAAATAAAAAAGAACTAAGTTACAAAAAATAAAAAAATATTTACAAACATACGAAAAATATTACAACAATTTTAAACTAATTACACCTACTCTAAGCCCCCTAATAAAATAATAAAGCCCCCAAAATAAAAAAATGCCCTACCCTATTCTAAATAACTAAAGTTCAAAGCTCTTTTACCTTACCAGCCCTGAACAGGGCCCTTTGCGGGGCATGCCCCAAGAAATACAGCTCTTTTGCCTGTAAAAAAAACATACAATACCCCCCCCAACATTACAACCCACCACCCACATACCCCTAATCTAACCCAAACCCCCCTTAAATAAACCTAACACTAAGCCCCTGAAGATCTTCCTACCTTATCTTCACCATACCAGGTTCACCGATCCGTCCTGAAGAGCTCCTCCGATGTCCTGATCCAAGCCCAAGCGGGGGGCTGAAGAGGTCCATGATCCGGATGAAGTCTTCATCCAAGCGGGAGCTGAAGAGGTCTATGATCCGGATGAAGTCTTCTATCAACGGCATCTTCAATCTTCTTTCTTCCGGATCCATCTTGCAGACCTCCGACGCGGAACATCCTGCTGGGCCGACGGACTAACGACGAATGACGGTTCCTTTAAGGGACGTCATCCAAGATGGCGTCCCTCGAATTCCGATTGGCTGATAGGATTCTTTCAGCCAATCGGAATTAAGGTAGGAATATTCTGATTGGCTGATGGAATCAGCCAATCAGAATCAAGTTCAATTCGATTGGCTGATCCAATCAGCCAATGAGATTGAGCTTGCATTCTATTGGCTGATCGGAACAGCCAATAGATTGCAAGCTCAATCTGATTGGCTGATTGAATCAGCCAATCGGATTGAACTTGAATCTGATTGGCTGATTCCATCAGCCAATCAGAATATTCCTACCTTAATTCCGATTGGCTGATAGAATCCTATCAGCCAATCGGAATTCGAGGGACGCCATCTTGGATGACGTCCCTTAAAGGAACCGTCATTCGTCGTTAGTCCGTCGGGCCAGCAGGATGTTCCGCGTCGGAGGTCTGCAAGATGGATCCGGAAGAAAGAAGATTGAAGATGCCGTTGATAGAAGACTTCATCCGGATCATGGACCTCTTCAGCTCCAGCTAGGATGAAGACTTCATCCGGATCATGGACCTCTTCAGCCCCCCGCTTGGGCTTGGATCAGGACATCGGAGGAGCTCTTCAGGACGGATCGGTGAACCTGGTATGGTGAAGATAAGGTAGGAAGATCTTCAGGGGCTTAGTGTTAGGTTTATTTAAGGGGGGTTTGGGTTAGATTAGGGGTATGTGGGTGGTGGGTTGTAATGTTGGGGGGGGTATTGTATGTTTTTTTTACAGGCAAAAGAGCTGTATTTCTTGGGGCATGCCCCGCAAAGGGCCCTGTTCAGGGCTGGTAAGGTAAAAGAGCTTTGAACTTTAGTTATTTAGAATAGGGTAGGGCATTTTTTTTTATTTTGGGGGGCTTTGTTATTTTATTAGGGGGCTTAGAGTAGGTGTAATTAGTTTAAAATTGTTGTAATATTTTTCTTATGTTTGTAAATATTTTTTTTTTTTGTAACTTAGTTCTTTTTTATTTTTTGTACATTAGCAAGTTTATTTAATTGTATTTATTTGTAGGAATTGTATTTAATTAATTTATTGATAGTGTAGTGTTAGGTTAATTGTAGGTAGTTTAATTAATTTATTGATAGTATAGTGTTAGGTTTAATTGCAACTTAGGTTAGGATTTCTTTTACAGGTAAATTTGTAATTATTTTAACTAATTTAGCTATTGTACCTGGTTAAAATAAATACAAAGTTACCTGTAAAATAAATATTAATCCTAAAATAGCTATAATATAATTATAATTTATATTGTAGCTATATTCAGATTTATTTTACAGGTAAGTATTTAGCTTTAATTAGGAATAATTTATTTAATAAGAGTTAATTAATTTCGTTAGATTAAAATTATATTTAACTTAGGGGGGTGTTAGTGTTAGGGTTAGACTTAGCTTTAGGGGTTAATACATTTATTAGAATAGCGGTGAGCTCCGGTCGGCAGATTAGGGGTTAATAATTGAAGTTAGGTGTCGGCGATGTTAGGGAGGGCAGATTAGGGGTTAATACTATTTATGATAGGGTTAGTGAGGCGGATTAGGGGTTAATAACTTTATTATAGTAGCGCTCAGGTCCGGTCGGCAGATTAGGGGTTAATAAGTGTAGGCAGGTGGAGGCGACGTTGTGGGGGGCAGATTAGGGGTTAATAAATATAATATAGGGGTCGGCGATGTTAGGGCAGCAGATTAGGGGTACATAGGGATAATGTAAGTAGCGGCAGTTTACGGAGCGGCAGATTAGGGGTTAATAATAATATGCAGGGGTCGGCGATAGCGGGGGCGGCAGATTAGGGGTTAATAAGTTTAAGGTTAGGGGTGTTTAGACTCGGGGTACATGTTAGGGTGTTAGGTGCAGACGTAGGAAGTGTTTCCCCATAGCAAACAATGGGGCTGCGTTAAGAGCTGAACGCGGCTTTTTTGCAGGTGTTAGGTTTTTTTTCAGCTCAAACAGCCCCATTGTTTCCTATGGGAGAATCGTGCACGAGCACGTTTTTGAGGCTGGCCGCGTCCGTAAGCAACTCTGGTATCGAGAGTTGAAGCTGCGTTAAAAATGCTCTACGCTCCTTTTTTGGAGCCTAACGCAGCCTTTATGTGGACTCTCAATACCAGAGTTATTTTTATGGTGCGGCCAGAAAAAAGCCGGCGTTAGTTTTTCGGGTCGTTACCGACAAAACTCCAAATCTAGCCGTTAGAATATTAAGGCCATTGAGCTTATCACAGAACGGTAAAAGACCCAATGCAAAATCTATGAGTGGTGCCATCAACTCTATCTGAATTACAAATTTTGCTGTAAGGCCAAAAAGTGAGCAGTACAGCCTCAAATGACAAGATCCGTACCGCCATCTAAAGTCAGTAGTTATGAGTTTTATGCTACAAAGCTGTACCATAAAACTCATAACTAAACTGTCACAAAGTACACTAACATCCATAAACTACCTATTAACCCCTAAACCCCTCCCACATCACAAACACTAGTTAAATATTATTAACCCCTAATCTGCCATCCGCCAACACAGCTGCTATAATAAACCTATTAACCACTAAACCGCAAGCCCCCCACAACCAAATATAATAAAATAAACTATTAACCCCTAAACCTCTGGCCTCCCACATCACTATAACCCTAACCCTAACACCCCCTAACTTAAATATAATTAAAATAAATCTAAATAAAACTTACAATTATTACCTAAAGAATTCCTATTTAAAATTAAATACATACCTATGAAATAAAACATAAGATAGCTACAATATAACTAATAGTTATATTGTAGCTAGCTTAGTTTTTATTTTTATTTCACAGGTAAGTTTGTATTTATTTAACTAGGTAGACTAGTTAGTAAATAGTTATTAACTATTTACTAACTACCTAGTTAAAATAAATACAAATTTACCTGTAAAATAAAACCTAACCTGCCTTACACTAAAACCTAACATTACAATAAAATAAAACAAATTAAATTAATAAACTACAAGTATCTAAATTACAAAACAAATAAACACTAAATTACACAAAATAAAAAATGAAATTATCAAAAATAAAAATGAATTACTCCTAATCTAATAGTCCTATCAAAATTAAAAGCCCACCCAAATTAAAAATAACCCTAGCCTACACTAAATCTTATAAGGGCATTGCCCCAAAGAAATCAGCTTTTACCTGTTAAAAATAATACAAACACCCCCAACAGTAAACCTTCCACCCACCCAACCAAACCCCCCCAAAAAATCTAAATAAACCTAAGTTAACCATTGCCCTGAAAAGAGCATTTGGATGGGCATTGCCCTTAAAATGGCATTTAGCTCTTTTACATTGCCCAAACCCTAAGCTAAAAATAAAACCCACCCAATAAACCATTAAAAAAACCTAACACTAACCCCCTACGATCCACTTACAGTTTTCGAAGACCGGACATCCATCCTCATCCAGGCGGCAGAAGTCTTCATCCAAGTGGGCAGAAGTCCTCATCAAAGCCGGCAGAAGTTGGTTATCACTAAATACCTGACTAACAACACTAGCCGGTCCCCGACCATGTTGGATAAGATTTGCAAAAACCCCTCAGAGGAAAGCATCTGATATCACAATTATATATATTGCTTCAGGAGATGGGAACTGCCTCTAAGTCTTCCCTGATGGGAAGATGGGAGACAGATATAGGGGAGACTAGGGAGAAGGGAAAATGGGATGATATCCTATCTGAGGTGGGTAGGGGAATGCTAAGTGCAGATATGAGAGAAAACTGCTTGAAAGTAGCTTCCAGATGGTATCTTACTCCTGAGCGGACAGCTCACATGACTTCAGATAGGACAGGGACCTGTTATAGAGGTTGTAAGGAGAGAGGGACATATAAGCATATGTGGTGGGACTGTCCGAAAGTACAACCACTGTGGGTGCGGCTCTCGGAGTTACTCAGCAACATTCTAGACGAAAACATTTCACTGACGATAACTCAAGCACTACTTAACGAAAGAAATAAAGCGTTTAACTCAGCGATTAATACTTTCATTAAGACTCTCTGTACATGCTTATGGATATGCATAGCCAGACATTGGAAGATGGGAGCGCCTAGTTGGGGGGAGGTAGTAGATAAAATTAAAGACACCTACACAATGTCAGAACTAGCAGCATGGTCTCAGGGATCTAATGAGCAGTTTCAAAAAATATGGTTTTACTGGATCTTGAGAAAGGATAACTTCTTATAGATTTGCTGACAGGATCAGATGTGAGGGGATAGAAGCTGAGGAGGATGGGAGAGGGAAATAATAGAGAACCCCGGACACCTGACACCCACACCTAAATATTTATGCAAAGACAATGTATTTAGCTAGCTGTTGATATGAGTATTGATTTTGCCAGGATTTAGCTATGAGCCTTGGAAACACCTGGGGGGGAGGAGGGGAGGGATTTTGTGGGAGTTATTAATGTTTTGAATACAATGTTTGAAGTTATGTTATTGGACTTGCAGGGATGAGATGGGGCAGAATCTTTATACATTGGACTATGGGAAATACAAAAAGAGACTTTTATGACATGTACCCGGGTTATGATTGTATGACTTTGTCCATCTCTAATCAAATGATTTGTTCTGTATTATGTCCAATGGAAAATGAATAAACATGTATTTCAATTAAACCAAAGATCAAATAGTGGAGTTCTCTAATACAATTTAAACCATGATTTCCTATTAAGATATAAGTTAAAATTACTTCCCACATCCATACACGCACTGTCAGGCCCCTAGGTGCATCGAAAGCCGTGGGTGTTGATGGTGCCATGCTAATGGTGAAGTCAGAATTTGGAATCTTGCTGTCACTGGAGGATCCACTGCTGTCTGTAAGGGTTAGTGGCCACACTAAGTAATGTTGGTATAGCACAGACAGCTCTGTGGATACCCTGCTACCCTGCTGTACACATTATTGTTGTCTTTATTTGCCTATGCACTATCCTTAGTGATTTTTGTATTTTTGCTACCTGGAATTGACCTTGGCCTTGTTCAGCCATATATATAGTACATATACTTTCAGGATTCACAATTTAAAAACAACTTTCTATTTCACTTCCATGATCTAAATGTGCACAAACTTTTTATATGCACACTTTCTGAGGCATCAGCTTCCACTGCATGTGCAAGATTCACAGGATATACGTATATATATATACAGTATATATATATATATATATATATTGTGATAGGATGATGGCTGTCAAATGATGCATTAGAAACGAAAATGTAACTAACTTTTACATTTTGCATAAACAAAAACAGAGAAACGCTCAACCTGGGAACGAACAACTTTTTTATGGCTAGTTACCACCCAAGAAGCAGCCTCTTTTTGCTAAACATGTGCCTTTCACAGAGAAGAACATTTCTGTAGCATATCAGTCTGATCCTGACTTAAAGTGCAGTCCAGCCCCGAAATACCAGGCAGTCCCTCTCTGAATGAGAGAAAGAGCAAAACCCCAGATGTATGTTTCAGCCTATTGTGGGCCTCGTCATTGACGTGCAGCCATATCCCTCTAGGCACACACAGCAATGGGTCCATGTCTGACTTCGTGCATCACCCTTAGGGAAACTTCCCTAAGGCTCATAATTTACATGAATCAAAACAGAGAAGCGCTCAACCTGGGAACGAACAACAGCATAATAGCTTGTTCTATGACTAGTTACTACCCAAGAAGCAGACTATTTTTGCTTAATGTGTGCCTTTCACAGAGAAGAACTTTCCTGTAGCATATCAGTCTGATCCTGATTTAACAGTGCAGTCCAGTCCAGAAATACCAGATAATCCCTCTCTGAGTGAGAGAAACGGCAAAACCCTAGACGTATGTGTTTTGGCCTATTGTGGGCCTTGTCAGTTAGGTGCAGCCATATGCCTCTAGGCACATTGAGCAACGGGTCCACGTTTGGCTTCCTTCATCACCCTTAGGAAGACTTCTCTAAGGGTCGTAATTTGCATAAATAAAAACAGAGAAGCACTCAACCTGGGAATGAACAACAACATAATAGCTTGCTCTATGGCTAGTTACCACCCAAGAAGCAGCCTCTTTTTGCTCAACATGTGCCTTTCAAAGAGAAGAACTTTCCTGTAGCATATCAGTCTGATCCTGACTTAAAGGGACACTGAACCCAAATATTTTCTTTCGGGATTCAGATATAGCATGACATTTTAAGCAACTTTCTAATTTACTCCTATTATCACATTTTCTTTACTCTCTTGGTATCTTTATTTGAAATGCAAGAATGTAAGTTTAGATGCCGGCCCATTTTTGGTGAACAACCTGGGTTGTCCTTGCTGATTTTTGGATAAATTCATCCACCAATAAAAAAGTGCTTTCCAGAGTTCTGAACCAAAAAAAAGCTTAGATGCCTTCTTTTTCAAATAAATAAAGCAAGAAAACAAAGAAAACTTGATAATAGGGTAAATTAGAAAGATGCTTAAAATTACATGCTCTATCTGAATCACGAAAAGAAAAAATGTCAGTGTCCCTTTAACAGTTCAGTCCAGTCCAGAAATACCAGATAATCCCTCTCTGAATGAGAGAAATGGCAAAACCCCAGACATACGTTTTGGCCTATTGTGGGCCTAGTCAGTTAGGTGCAGTCATATGCCTCTAGGCACACTGAGAAACGGGTCTGCATTTGACTTCCTTCATCACCCTTAAAGAGACTTCCCTAAGGGTCGTAATTTGCATAATTAAAAACAGAGAAGCACTAAACCAGGGAATGAACAACAGCACAATAGCTTGTTCTATGGCTAGTTACCACCCAAGAAGCAGCCTCTTCTTGCTCAACATGTGCCTTTCAAAGAGAAGAACTTTCCTGTAGCATATCAGTCTGATCCTGACTTAACAATACAGTCTAGTCCCAAAATACCAGGTAATCCCCGTCTGAACGAGAGAAACGGAAATACCCCAGATGTACATTTCGGCCTATTGTGGGCCTCGTCAGTGAGGTGCAGCCATATCCCTCTAGGCACACTGAGCAACAGGTCCGCATCTGGCTTCCCTAAGGGTCATAATTTGCATAAATAAAAACAGAGAAGCGCTCAACCTGGGAATGAAAAACAGCACAATAGCTTGTTCTATGGCTAGTTACCACCCAAGAAGCAGCCTCTTTTTGCTAAACATGTGCCTTTCACAGAGAAGAACTTTCCTGTAGCATATCAGTCTGATCCTGACTAAACAGTGCAGTCCAGTCCCAAAATACCAGGTAATCATTCTTTGAACGAAAGAAATGGCAAAACCCCAGATGTACGTTTAGGCCTAGTGTGGGCCTCGTCAGTGAGGTGCAGCCATATCCCCTTGTTCGCTCCCAGTTTGAGCACTTCTCTCTTATTTTTCGTATTTCGGGACAGGACTGTACTGCTAAGTCAGGATCAGACTGATATGCTACAGGAAAGTTCTTCTCTGTGAAAGGCACATGTTGAGCAAAAATAGGCTGCTTCTTGGGTGGTAACTAGCCATAGAACAAGCTATTATGATATTGTTCGTTCCCAGGTTAAGCGCTTCTCTCTTTTTATTTATAAAACTTTTACATTTGTCAGAAAAAAATCTACTACTCATTTGAAATTCAAACTAAGGGCTAGATTACAAGAGGAGCATGATAATTAACCAGGCATTACAAGTTGCTGGTTATTGCTACTGCAAGCTCACGGTAGCAATTAGCGGTGAGAAAATTAACCAGAGATCCGATTAGTTAATTTTCTGAAAGTGCCTCAAATGCAATCAAAATAGAGGGCATTAAAGTTTTTTAAAAAAATATTAAAAAAAAAAAGCACTAGGCAGTTTTAGGGCTTTAAAGTTGGTGGGAGAGGGACTTTAAAAAAACGGAACTGAAAAGTATCTTTACATTGCGGCCTATGGGAACTGTGTGTTCCAAGTAAATATATATGCATATGCTTATATGCATATATATTTATGTGTTAATATGTGTATATACACATAGTAACATAAATATATATGTATATAATCATATACATAAATATTTATACATGCTGTCCATCGCTGCACAATTTACCCTTTTTTTTTATATTTTTTATTCATCTTCAAGCACAGAATACATTTCAGTTAAACAAATATTTGTCACAAATACACCAAATTTCTTGTACATAGCACAGGTAACACACAAAAAAAGCATGTTATTCATTTGTATCTTATTTGTAAAATTATAAAAGAACTTCTTCTCCTAGCTAGGAGAAACGGAGACAATAATTAAATCCTGCGCTAGTCATAATTACTGTACAGTGACTACTGGAATTATCATGACATTCTTAACTTAATATTAGGTTCTAGAATCCTAACCTTCTGATGTCATGCAGTTGTGCTAATGTTTTTTGTTAACCTAAAAAAAGAAAGAAAAAAAAGAAAGAGGAGAAAAAAAAAAAGAAGGGAGGGGGGAGGATGAAGGAAGAGAGTGGAAGAAAAGGTGCTCCGGATCTCCACCTCCACATCATGTTCAATATCCGAACATAGATACTTTATTAATACCAAGATACTGGAAATATATTCTTAAGAATCAGTGTACCAAAAAAGTCTGACTTATGAAAGCACTTTGTTAATGAGTATTGTAAATTATATGGTAGATTCAAAATTGCAGTAAGCCATTTATCAAAAAAGCATTGAGTCTGACTTGAGGATAAGGGATCACTGTTTAATTGTTCAAACATAATCTGCGAGTAAACCTCTTGCTTAAATAAATTAAATGAAGGAACATTCTTATTTTTCCAGAATCGAAAAATTAGATTACGGCCCAGTAAAATTAATGTATCAATCGTCTTAGAAAATTTTGTGATGGATTCCTTAGCTAGAAAAAAAACTTGAAATGCATCTATTATAAAGTTTTCCTGAGAGATTTTAGACCACCAGTAAAATACCTTAAGCCAAAATTGCCTAATTTTAGGGCAGTACCATAGACAGTGTAGGAGGTCAGCATCCAACCTCCTACACTTAAAACAGTCTCCTGTATTACTACTTGTCCATTTAGCCAGATTGATCCTCATGTATTATTTGACCCATTCCTGTCTTGAGTCTATTAGCCATTATAGACGTAAGTAATTTATAATTTACGTTTAGAAGTGATATAGGTCTATACGAGGCAGGATTAAGAGGGTCTTTATCTTTCTTAAGTATTAGCTTAACAGCCGATGCCTAGAAATACTCAGACATGGGATTCCCCAATACAAAGTATGTATTAAACAGTTTAACTAGAGTAGGGAGCACATCATTTCGAATAATCTTATACAATTCTGCTGGTAGTTGATCTGGGCTAGGTGCTTTATTGTTCTTAGCCTGATCAATAGCCTCTGCTACTTCTCTGGTAGTAATGGGACTATTTAAAGTCTCCAAAAAGGATGTTGTAATTTTAGGGACTCTTACTCTACTCCAAAAACTATTTTTATTTTCAATATTTATCTCGCTCGCTGTATAGATATTTTGATAGTACTTTCTTTGATATCTAATGGATCTGTGTAGTTTACTTGGCCGTCCCTAATGGCTTCAATTGTATTATTTTTTTTCCTTGTTTTATTCAGTCTAGCCAGAAATTTGGCTGATCTACCAAATTGTCCCTTGTATTTTGCGCTAATTCTAATATCTTCTCGTATCATCTTTTCTTTAAAAAAAGATCCTGTTCCTGTTTGGCCACCTGATATTTGTTCCAGAGCATTCTGACAGGGTTATTAATATATTTCTTATAAGCGTTACTAAGTTGATTAGCCAATTGTATTTCCCGTGCACTGGCTTGTTTTTTCTTTTTTACCATATATGCCTTAATTACACCTTTCAGATATGCTTTCGTGGCTTCCCAATAAATCTCATTTTTTTCAAGATATTCCTCATTGAAACCTTGATACTCTTGCCATTTTTGAACAAGCTAATCCGCAAACTTCCTATCTTGAGATAAATAATTAGGGAAATAAAAATTATTTACTGAATTAATAGTTAGTTTATTTGTATATATATTTAGAGAAATAATAGCATGATCCATAATAACTATATCAGCTATTTGAGCATCAGTATTCATTGCTAACATTGGGCTTGAGATCAGGAAAAAATTTATTCTAGAGAAAGCTCTATAAGATTTAGATTCACAAGAGAATCTTTGCGCATCTGGATATTTGATACGCTAAATATCGTGGACTTTTAAATTTCTACAGATCTGGTAGAATATTTTAGCCTTTGTATTAGAAAAATGAGCCGTATTTGTAGTACATCTGTCTAATAATGACGTTGGGATTAAATTAAAATCACCTACCAAAATCAGGTTTTGTCCTATATACTGAGATAATTGCATCGTAAGCTTATTCTAGAAATCCGCATCAACCTGATTTGGTCCGTACATGTTACAAAAGATATATTTAATATTCCCTATCTCAATCTCAGCCACAAGCCATCTGTCTGTCTAAAGTTTGCCTTAACACTTTATTTGTCAGATTCTTGTTAAACAGGATGGCCACCCCTCTTTTCCTCTTATTGCATGGAGTAGCAATTACATGACCAACCATTTTTGCTTTTAACTTGTTTACTTCTGCAACTTTAAGATGGGTTTCTTGCAAAAAGGCAAGATCAGGTTTATGCTTACCTAATTGTTTAATAATCAACTTCCTTTTAATAGGGGAAGTTATTCCCCCAATGTTCCATGAAACACACTTAAGAATGTCTTCTGTTTTTTAAATAAAAATCAGATGGAGGAAGACCCCTTAAAGTAGCACAGGGGAAAGAAAGGAATGAGGGAAGGGAGAGAAAAAAAAAAAATTAAAAAGAATAACCTATCAAGTGACGACATTGCAAAAGACCCAATACTCTATTACAGATTTTAACCAGTTTCCTATTTATACCCTAACTTTTAAATCACTACAAAATTGTCTTGCTTCTTCTTCATTTATCAGGGTGTGCATAGTGTCTTTGTCTTCTACTATTATTTTGGCTGGGTAAATTACCCTAGCCTTATGTCCTGCATCGATTAGTTTAGTGCAGTAGGGGGCCATAACTTTCCTCCTTTGGGGGGTTTCACTGGAGTAGTCCTGAAAAATCAGGATTTTGGCATCCCCCACCTGCACTGAGCCAGTTTTCCTATAGAGTCGTAAAAGTGTCATTTTATCTTGGTAATTTTGGAGTTTAATTATAACTGGTCTGTGTTGACTTATCCCCTTAATTGATCTCCTCTGAGGGCCTATCCTGTGTGCTCTTTCAATCAATAAAGGTGTATCTTGTTGTTGCATACCTAATATTTGAGGGAGAGATGTAGAAGCAAAATGTAAGAGATCAGCAAACTCACTGGATTCTGGAAGCCCCACTATCTTTAAATTATTGTGGCGGGACCGGTCTTCAAGATCTGTTAGACGATCTTGTATATTTTTAACATCTTTAGTGTGAGTAGACAATTGGCTTGCTTGTCCTTTTATGGCATCTTCTGTTTCGGACAACCTATTTTCAACCTCATTAAGTCTGTTTGAGAATTGTCTAATCTCAACCTTGAGATTAGCCATCTGAGACTGTAACAGCTCAAATTGAGGTAGAAAAATTTCTGACAATTGATTTACTAGTGGCTGAATGTCAGCTTTAGTTGCTAACGTCTCTTTTACTGATTCAGGTAAGATATCTGAAATACGTTTTCTCCTATCTTTTTGTTTAACTGGCATGGTTGGGGAAGTAAACTTGGAGGCCGTAATATATCTGTCCATAAATCGTACTGTCTTTTCCCCTTAGTGCGCACTCTACTGAATAGAGAGTGTACCACCAAGTGAAAAAAAAAAAAAAGAAAACCTTTTGTATGATAGAGTAATGAAGTGTATATGTGCAAGATCAGCTAGTGCCGCTGAATTCCTAAATTAGGATAGTCAAAAAGCAAAAAGTGTGAATCACAAAATGGCTAGAGAGCCAAGTGGCTACATGAGTGTGCAGGTATATGCCTACACACACAAACACACACACATATATATATATATATATATATATATATATATATATATATATATATATATATACATATAAGTGAGAAAAGACACATGATAAAAAAAAAGTGAATAACTTAATCTAGTGAAAAATATTGTGATTATGATATAAAGGGGAAAAAAACAGTCTTTATAAATACACTTTTTTTTTTCCTTTCTTTTCCTTTCCTTAGAACATGGAATGGTTATAGCGCTATGAAAACTATATTGCAGCCACACCACGCCTAGGGTAATAGTATTTCAGGTATTTATAATCTAAAACAAGAACCACTATGTAATACAGATATAGAATGACTTATAGCTTATAAATTCTGAAGTAAGAGTGAACTTACTATAAAATTACTATCATAGTTTCCAAAATCCCTTAAACCAGTTTATAACCCAGTATACATTTCCCACAGAGCTGGATGTAACAAGTACATATTCATTTGAGATATACACACAAACTTAGCTAATTACCAGCAAAAAACACATAAGCAGCAAAACTGTGTAGCCAGTGTGGGCATTGATCCCTAGAATAGCAGCTCCTAGGTTTATAAATAGTGTCTAGTTTGCTAGTTAACAGCAAAAAAACATATACACAGTGATACAGATAGTATCTACAAGAGAGACTATATTGATGGGAGAGATAACGTTGCTGATTAAAATCTGTTTATAAGCTGGGAGATATTAACACTATGTTTTACTATCTTTTCCTCCTCCTTCCCCCTTCCTCCTCTTTTTCCCTCTTTTTTACTTCCTAAGCACCGGTAGAAAGGAGAGGGGTTCCAGATTTGATGTGAGAATCTTTTGCTGCCTAATCAGCACTTTTTATGCAGGTTTATACTCACTGTATACTGCACAAATACATTTGACCCAATATCTTAACTCAGACTGTATTGGTCTTATGTTACCCTCTTTGCCCCTGTTTATACAGCTTATTCTACTGTCACAATTTACCCTTTTGCTGTGTGAGGTTCTGATGCCTCTCTGCCGGCATCAAAACGATGCTTCCATTGGAGCCTATGGAAGCATGCTGATATTACAAAGTGGAGGGCAAATATCGTTTTTTAGACTGCAATATTTAGCACTCCATTTGTAATCTGGCCCTAAGTGTTTTTGCATTGTCTCTTTATTATTCATTTATTGATTATTATTCTACTTTGTTTAGTGGTCCTTTAAATATGACAATGCTTGAAAAAAATCTAATAATAAAAATATATAACTAAATAATTTACTTGTGATTAGCACATAATTTATATATGTACTGTTTTTCCTTTTTTCTTGATAGTTCACCTTGCTCAGTGGGCAGAGAAACTGAAATTATACCTCATTTATATAAACTGCTCCAAGGGCATGAAAAATCTATAATGTTATCACTTCTTTTCTAGTGATGAGAAAACCCTCAGGATATATTGCTTAAAATTGGTTGCAATCTGCAATATTAAATTGACATATCTGACTATTATACATATAGCTCTGGCCATTCTTTAAAAAATCAGGGATTAGTCAGGTTTACATTCAACACAGCTTGCACACAGAATGTTTTAACAAAAGTAAAAACTATTATATGCATGTCTCTGCATATAATTTCCTTTCATTAAATCTCCAGGTGTTTATCTCACTGCGCAATTACTGTTTTCTCATACAGCATATTTGACAGGTTTATGTTTAAAAGTCTATGGCCTAGATTTAGAGTTCGGCGGTAGCCGTGAAAACCAGCGTTAGAGGCTCCTAACGCTGGTTTTAGGCTACCGCCGGTATTTGGAGTCACTCAAAATAGGGTCTAACGCTCACTTTTCAGCCGCGACTTTTCCATACCGCAGATCCCCTTACGTAAATTGCGTATCCTATATTTTTAATGGGATCTTTCTAACTCCGGTATTTAGAGTCGTTTCTGAAGTGAGCGTTAGAGCTCTAATGACAAAACTCCAGCCGCAGGAGTTAAGAGCTTTCTGGGCTAACGCCGGTTCATAGAGCTCTTAACTACTGTACCCTAAAGTACACTAACACCCATAAACTACCTATGTACCCCTAAACCGAGGTCCCCGCACATCGCCGCCACTCGATTAAAATTTTTTAACCCCTAATCTGCCAACCGCCACCTACGTTATACTTATGTACCCCTAATCTGCTGCCCCTAACCCCGCCGACCCCTGTATTATATTTATTAACCCCTAACCTGCCCCCCACAACGTCGCCGCCAGCTACCTACAATAATTAACCCCTAATCTGCCGACCGCAAAGCGCCGCCACCTACGTTATCCTTATGTACCCCTAATCTGCTGCCCCTAACACCGCCGACCCCTATATTATATTTATTAACCCCTAATCTGCCCCCCACAACGTCGCCGACACCTGCCTACACTTATTAACCCCTAATCTGCCGAGCGGACCTGAGCGCTACTATAATAAAGTTGTTAACCCCTAATCCGCCTCACTAACCCTATCATAAATAGTATTAACCCCTAATCTGCCCTCCCTAACATCGCCGACACCTAACTTCAATTATTAACCCCTAATCTGACGACCGGAGCTCACCGCTACTATAATAAATGGATTAACCCCTAAAGCTAAGTCTAACCCTAACACTAACACCCCCCTAAGTTAAATATAATTTAAATCTAACGAAATTAATTAACTCTTATTAAATAAATTATTCCTATTTAAAGCTAAATACTTACCTGTAAAATACATCCTAATATAGCTACAATATAAATTATAATTATATTATAGCTATTTTAGGATTAATATTTATTTTACAGGTAACTTGGTAATTATTTTAACCAGGTACAATAGCTATTAAATAGTTAAGAACTATTTAATAGTTACCTAGTTAAAATAATAACAAAATTACCTGTAAAATAAATCCTAACCTAAGTTATAATTAAACCTAACACTACCCTATCAATAAATTAATTAAATAAAATACCTACAATTACCTACAATTAACCTAACACTACACTATCAATAAATAAATTAAATACAATTTCTACAAATAACTACAATTACATAAACTAACTAAAGTACAAAAAATAAAAAAGAACTAAGTTACAAAAAATAAAAAAATATTTACAAACATAAGAAAAATATTACAACAATTTTAAACTAATTACACCTACTCTAAGCCCCCTAATAAAATAACAAAGACCCCCAAAATAAAAAATTCCCTACCCTATTCTAAATTAATAAATGTAAAAGCTCTTTTACCTTACCAGCCCTGAACAGGGCCCTTTGCGGGGCATGCCCCAAGAAAATCAGCTCTTTTGCCTGTAAAAAAAAACATACAATACCCCCCCCAACATTACAACCCACCACCCACATACCCCTAATCTAACCCAAACCCCCCTTAAATAAACCTAACACTAAGCCCCTGAAGATCTTCCTACCTTGTCTTCACCATCCAGGTATCACCGATCCGTCCTGGCATCCGGTGCTGAAGAGGTCCAGAAGAGGCTCCAAAGTCTTCCTCATATCCGGCAAGAAGAGGACATCCGGACCGGCAAACATCTTCTCCAAGCGGCATCTTCGATCTTCTTCCATCCGGTGCGGAGCGGGTCCATCTTGAATCAGCCGACGCGGATCCATCCTCTTCTTCCGGCGTCTCCCGACGAATGACGGTTCCTTTAAGGGACGTCATCCAAGATGGCGTCCCTCGAATTCCGATTGGCTGATAGGATTCTATCAGCCAATCGGAATTAAGGTAGGAATATTCTGATTGGCTGATGGAATCAGCCAATCAGAATCAAGTTCAATCCGATTGGCTGATCCAATCAGCCAATCAGATTGAGCTCGCATTCTATTGGCTGTTCCGATCAGCCAATAGAATGCGAGCTCAATCTGATTGGCTGATTGGATCAGCCAATCGGATTGAACTTGATTCTGATTGGCTGATTCCATCAGCCAATCAGAATATTCCTACTTTAATTCCGATTGGCTGATAGAATCCTATCAGCCAATCGGAATTCGAGGGACGCCATCTTGGATGACGTCCCTTAAAGGAACCGTCATTCGTCGGGAGACGCCGGAAGAAGAGGATGGATCCGCGTCGGCTGATTCAAGATGGACCCGCTCCGCACCGGATGGAAGAAGATCGAAGATGCCGCTTGGAGAATATGTTTGCCGGTCCGGATGTCCTCTTCTTGCCGGATAGGAGGAAGACTTTGGAGCCTCTTCTGGACCTCTTCAGCACCGGATGCCAGGACGGATCGGTGATACCTGGATGGTGAAGACAAGGTAGGAAGATCTTCAGGGGCTTAGTGTTAGGTTTATTTAAGGGGGGTTTGGGTTAGATTAGGGGTATGTGGGTGGTGGGTTGTAGTGTTGGGGGGGGGTATTGTATGTTTTTTTTTACAGGCAAAAGAGCTGATTTTCTTGGGGCATGCCCCGCAAAGGGCCCTGTTCAGGGCTGGTAAGGTAAAAGAGCTTTTACATTTATTAATTTAGAATAGGGTAGGGAATTTTTTATCTTGGGGGTCTTTGTTATTTTATTAGGGGGCTTAGAGTAGGTGTAATTAGTTTAAAATTGTTGTAATATTTTTCTTATGTTTGTAAATATTTTTTTATTTTTTGTAACTTAGTTCTTTTTTATTTTTTGTACTTTAGTTAGTTTATGTAATTGTAGTTATTTGTAGAAATTGTATTTAATTTATTTATTGATAGTGTAGTGTTAGGTTAATTGTAGGTAATTGTAGGTATTTTATTTAATTAATTTATTGATAGGGTAGTGTTAGGTTTAATTATAACTTAGGTTAGGATTTATTTTACAGGTAATTTTGTTATTATTTTAACTAGGTAACTATTAAATAGTTCTTAACTATTTAATAGCTATTGTACCTGGTTAAAATAATTACCAAGTTACCTGTAAAATAAATATTAATCCTAAAATAGCTATAATATAATTATAATTTATATTGTAGCTATATTAGGATGTATTTTACAGGTAAGTATTTAGCTTTAAATAGGAATAATTTATTTAATAAGAGTTAATTAATTTCGTTAGATTTAAATTATATTTAATTTAGGGAGGTGTTAGTGTTAGGGTTAGACTTAGCTTTAGGGGTTAATCCATTTATTATAGTAGCGGTGAGCTACGGTCGTCAGATTAGGGGTTAATAATTGAAGTTAGGTGTCGGCGATGTTAGGGAATGCAGATTAGGGGTTAATACTATTTATGATAGGGTTAGTGAGGCGGATTAGGGGTTAATAACTTTATTATAGTAGCGCTCAGGTCCGCTCGGCAGATTAGGGGTTAATAAGTGTAGGCAGGTGTCGGCGACGTTGTGGGGGGCAGATTAGGGGTTAATAAATATAATATAGGGGTCGGCGGTGTTAGGGGCAGCAGATTAGGGGTACATAAGGATAACGTAGGTGGCGGCGCTTTGCGGTCGGCAGATTAGGGGTTAATTATTGTAGGTAGCTGGCGGCGACGTTGTGGGGGGCAGGTTAGGGGTTAATAAATATAATACAGGGGTCGGCGGGGTTAGGGGCAGCAGATTAGGGGTACATAGGGATAACGTAGGTTGCGGCGGTGTACGGAGCGGAAGATTAGGGGTTAAAAAAATATGCAGGGGTCAGCGATAGCGGGGGCGGCAGATTAGGGGTTAATAAGTGTAAGGTTAGGGGTGTTTAGACTCGGGGTACATGTTAGAGTGTTAGGTGCAGACGTAGGAAGTGTTTCCCCATAGGAAACAATGGGGCTGCGTTAGGAGCTGAACGCTGCTTTTTTGCAGGTGTTAGGTTTTTTTTTCAGCTCAAACAGCCCCATTGTTTCCTATGGGAGAATCGTGCACGAGCACGTTTTTGAGGCTGGCCGCGTCCGTAAGCAACTCTGGTATCGAGAGTTGCATTTGCGGTAAAAATGCTCTACGCTCCTTTTTTGGAGCCTAACGCAGCATTTTTTTGAACTCTCGATACCAGAGTTAATTTTATGCTGCGGCCAGAAAAAAGCCAGCGGAGCGTTAACAGCCCATCTACCGCCAAACTCCAAATCTAGGCCTATGTGTAGTTGATTGACCTTTTCTATGTTCAATTGTTCTTTGTTCCTGCTCTTCTCCACTGAATGTATTAATTGAAAAATAATAGCTATTAGTAATACTAAATATTCATGGTTTGTGCTCAAAAAAGTTGCTTAAAGGGATACTGAACCCATTTTTTTCCTTTCATGATTCAGATAGAGCATGACATTTTAAGCAACTTTCTAATTTATTCCTATTATCATTTTTTTTTCTTTGTTCTCTTGCTATCTTTATTTTAAAAGCATTATTGTAAATCTTAGCAGCCAGCCCATTTTAGGTTCAGCACCATGGATAGCCCTTGCTTATTGGAGGATTACATTTACCCACCAATAAGCAAGCATAACCCAGGTTCTCAACCAAAAATGGGCTGGCTCCTATGCATCACATTCCTGCTTTTTCAATAAAGATACCAAGAGAATGAAGAAAAAATGATAATAGGAATAAATTAGAAAGTTGCTTAAAATTTCATGCTGTATCTGGTTTAGTGTCCCTTTAATATTGATGGTAAAAAAGGTACTTTATTATTAGTATTATTGAAAGCTTTAAAAGCTGCATTTAAATTTAATTTACAATTCTAAAACATAAAACTATTTTATTTTGTCCTAAATCTTCACAGCATGAATTAGCCTTCCCTAAAACTCATGAATGCAGAAAGACCAAATATACTGAGGCCATTTCCTTGATACTAAACATAAAACCCATACAAACCCCTAATCAAACAAAACAAAAATGAATCTAGGTTCTAGACAACCAAGAGAAACCCAGTCTTCACAAATAAAGTGCACTTTTGAAAAAATATTAATGATATTAAACATCCCATCTGCACCCCATTTGCAAAATAAGATCTAGAACTATTGTAATCACCCTGATCATTTTTTCCTGTATGCTGCTTAATAGGCTAGGTTTTGCAATACATAAACTAAATTGGCCTACAATTCTTCAACTAGGGCATCCACTACTAGAGAGCCAGACAATAAAAATCAAACTTAGGAACCTTATGATATATCTGATATTTCCACAAACACTGCATGAGTTGTTAAAAATTTCCATTTGCAACTGCTAAAAAATTCTGCCTGTCAGTTTTAAGGTGTCTTGTCAATAAATGTAAGCCCAGGAAATTATTACTTTTACTTCCATAAATAATCAGAACATTGTTCTCACTCCCTCATGCTTTAGATTATAATATCTGCTTTCAGAAAAGGTATTTACAAATGTTTTTTCTAGAATTGGCTAAGGAGCCCGAAGAGACAATTTTAAGAACTTATTTTTGGAATATCTGCTGAAAGAACAGACTCTTCGCTTCCTCGTTGACCTTAGACACAGCATTTCTGACATTGGACACTCATGACTAGTGAACTGGAAACAGTAATTAGGATGATCAAATCTGCTCTTCACATTGTCTATCTCTAAATTCAAATGCTTCTTCAACTTTAGAAAGGTCACACGTGCCACTTGATCTTACCATATATTGAGGACAGTTTCCCTAATAGAGACATCTAAATCCTTGCTGTCAGGACTTTAATACTTCATATATTGGTGAAGATGATAGTTTCAGCCTTAATAACCAAGATCATAACTAGGTATGGGATGGAATAAGGCTCCCTGATATAAATTGACTGTACTTTAAAATAATTCCATCTTCCTCTACATAAAATCTATGAAAGTTATTAAAACATGGGCTTCAGAAACATGGAGTCATTTAATTTATGAAGAGGTTCTAAAGCTGAGAAATAGTTTAGAAATGCCATATATTTTATGGAAACAGCCATCCCCTGTAAAGCACTCATTTTGAAGTAATTAGAGTAAAACTGGAGAAACTGTAATTAAAGGACACTTTAGAGGTCAAAGGTTCAAGAGTTTCTTTAGTAACCAAGCCTCTTATTAACTTAATGAAATTTGGCAGTTCTGAAATGTCAGAATCAGGAATATCTTAAAGATAGTAAAAAAAAGGAGGCGGGGCGTAGCCGTGCAGGGACATGGCCGCTGTTTAGAAAAGCTCTGTGCAAGCCATAGGTCTCCAGCCTAATAATCAAAGTTAAAATCGGGAATTTACACTTAAAATGCTTATAGTCTGCTAGATGACCCTTCCTCACAGACTCCGGTAAGCGGAAAGAGAAGAGAAAGAGCTCCGTCACTGTTATAAAGACGAACCGCTATACCGAGTGAGGCAGACTGCAAAGTGACAAGCGGCAAGTGACTTTCCCACGAAAGTAAAGTAAAGTATTTAAATTTCTGCTCAATACCTTAATTGAACAGCCACCGGGACTGGAAGAACATTTGAAGCGGGACCTGTCTGGAGGAGGTCGACTGCAAACATTGCGCCGCCATTACGCAGGACCACGCGGTAAGACAATTAGGGAGCAAGGAGTGGGAAAAGATACGGCAAGCCCAAAAGTAAAACAACTAAGCATAAAACTTGGTCTAAGGAGTTTTTGTGTTAGTCGCAAGTGCATCTGTCCTGGCCATAGACTGATACCTTCGGAGCAGGCCAGTGCAGGGGAACTGTGATAGTGCTGGGGAGGGCTGAGCAGGGCAAACACGGTAGACAGTAAACAAGAAGGGGACACATCAGAAACTGAGGGCTGTGCTCCCAACTACAAAATAAAAACTAAGACTTTCTTAACCTAGAGGAGGTTGTGATAATTGTATACAAAATACCTGACTGAAAGCAAAAGAGAAGTATATCACTCTTATATCCACTACTCACATGGCATAACAAAATCACTAATACACAAGATAATGGTTCGATTAAATCAAAGGCACAGATTATAAACGAACTCTTGATCCTTGAAACAACTGGATTAACCACAAGAGCCAGATATCTACCCTCTCGCAGCCACCCCTTTTCTGGGAAATACAATAATAGGAACCTTGCTGGACTTCCTTCCCCAAACCACACATTGAAACAGCCTGAAATCTACCGTCTACAGGCCACAATATTCGACAATGGCAGCCAAGAAAAATACTAAATCTGACAAAAAACTGACAGGCATCACTTCAGTGAACACTTTCTTTACCAGACAAGAAACAGAGACGCCAGAACAGTTACAGACACCCCTTAATGATGAATCTACACAGCACTAACTGCGCCTTG
Organism: Bombina bombina; assembly: GCF_027579735.1. Taxonomy (NCBI): domain Eukaryota; kingdom Metazoa; phylum Chordata; class Amphibia; order Anura; family Bombinatoridae; genus Bombina; species Bombina bombina. The sequence continues at coordinate 981,807,750 of NC_069500.1, read as the reverse complement.
CTGCTCACACCACAAGCTCGGACCAATTGTCTCAGATACAATCTACTATCTCACTACTACCCTCTAAATCTGACCTTGCAGAACTAAAAACATTTATTATGACTGAAATGTCATCTCTGAGGAAAGACATAAGTGAAATGGGATCAAGGCTCGAATACTTAGAGGAAGGCCAGGATTCATTGAACAATATTGTGTCTGATGTCAACCACCAACTAACAAGGCACGAATCTATAGTTCAATCACTCCAACTGAAAATAGAAGATCTGGACAATCGTAATCGACGCAGTAACTTAAGGATAAGAGGTGTTCCAGAAGAAGCTACTAAGGAATCGCTGCCTTCTTACCTCCTGCAAATGTTTGAATATATTGCCCCAAATGTCAAGCTCTCTGAAACATCAATGGAAAGGGCACATAGGGCTCTTAAACCACTCCCTATCCCACCAAAACCTCCTAGAGATATCATTATCAAATTTACAAATTATCTAGACAAGGAGGCTATCTGGAAACAAGTGCGACTCCAAAGAGAAATTAGATTCCAAACATACAGTATTCAAATATTCCAAGACATCAGCCCAGCCACCATAGAAAGAAGAAGAGAGATTCACTTCATCACCCAAAGACTACAAGAGAGGAAGGTGAAATACAGATGGGGATTCCCCTTCAGTCTAATTGTACAGAAGGAAGGTAGAACATACATATACAAAGATTCAACAGATATAGACTCTTTCTCTAAAGGCTTGAACATTGACTTTCCACAAACTGATGTACTGAATCCATCCACACACCAGAATGACCCCCCCCTCCCTCAGAGATCGCAATGGTCAACTGTTCAACAAAAGAAGAAAAAGACAGAAGACACATCGTCAGATATATAAAGCTGTTCCATGAAACTGGAATTGTGTCCAGATACTAAAAAAAACAGTCCACTGGAGATACCTCACCCAATCTCGACAAGAACTGATAAGTATATAGAGGGTTATACATTACTGTTGTTTGCTATTGCTTTACATTTAGAACTAGGCAATGGGAACTCAATAGTTACTAATTAAATCTATGGATGTAAGATGAACAGACTTGGTCACTGTGTGACATATGTATCAAAGAACAAACTAACTATGTGATCGAAAATTACCCTCAAATTAAGAGGTTATGCTTGTTAATGTGTTGAAGAGTTGACGTTGCCAATTTTGTTTTTTCAAAAGTTATATAGACAGTAATGCCTTGTTTTAATATTCTAGTCCTAAACAAGAAGTTAAGTTATTATTAGTTAAACAGTTAATATGTAAGAAATTAAAAAGTCCTTGACTGTATGTTATGAAGGTAATAGCAACAACAGACTTATGTAGCAAACTAATCAGAAGATCTCAACTGCTGAGATAATGAGAAACAGTTAATTAGTTAAAATCAGTTGAAAAATATTGTCATACCCAAGTATACAGAATAAATTGAGAAAGCTGAGCAGAGATCAAATATCTAGCCAAGTAATTCCCTACTTGTAATATTTACCTGTGAGCTGGAGACCTACTAAATGGCATGTTACCTCATGAATGTTAACCCCTTAATGACCGCAGCACTTTTCCATTTTCTGTCCGTTTGGGACCAAGGCTATTTTTACATTTTTGCGGTGTTTGTGTTTAGCTGTAATTCTCCTCTTACTCATTTACTGTACCCACACATATTATATACTGTTTTTCTCGCCATTAAATGGACTTTCTAAAGATACCATTATTTTCATCATATCTTATAATTTACTATAAAAAAAATTATAAAATATGAGGAAAAATTGAAAAAAAATACACTTTTTCTAACTTTGACCCCCAAAATCTGTTACACATCTACAACCACCAAAAAACACCCATGCTAAATAGTTTCTAAATTTTGTCCTGAGTTTAGAAATACCCAATGTTTACATGTTCTTTGCTTTTTTTGCAAGTTATAGGGCCATAAATACAAGTAGCACTTTGCTATTTCCAAACCATTTTTTTTTCAAAATTAGCGCTAGTTATATTAGAACACTAATATCTTTCAGGAATCTCTGAATATCCATTGACATGTATATATTTTTTTTTTAGTAGACATCCCAAAGTATTGATCTAGGCCAATTTTGGTATATTTCATGCCACCATTTCACCGCCAAATGCGATCGAATAAAAAAAATTGTTCACTTTTTCACAAATTTTTTCACAAACTTTAGGATTCTCACTGAAATTATTTACAAACAGCTTATGCAATTATGGCACAAATGGTTGTAAATTCTTCTCTGGGATCCCCTTTGTTCAGAAATAGCAGACTTATATGGCTTTGGTGTTGCTTTTTGGTAATTAGAATGCCACTAAATGCCACTGCGCACCACACGTGTATTATGCCCAGCAGTGAAGGGGTTAATTAGGGAGCATGTAGGGAGCTTTTTGGGGTAATTTTAGCTTTAGTGTAGTGTAGTAGACAACCCCAAGTATTGATCTAGGCCCATTTTGGTATATTTCATGCCACCATTTCACCGCCAAATGCGATCAAATAAAAAAAAAAACGTTACATTTTTCACAATTTTAGGTTTCTCACTGAAATCATTTACAAACAGCTTGTGCAATTATGGCACAAATGGTTGTAAATGCTTCTCTGGGATCCCCTTTGTTCAGAAATAGCAGACATGTATGGCTTTGGCGTTGCTTTTTGGTATTTAGAAGGCCGCTAAATGCCGCTGCGCATCACACGTGTATTATGGAGAGCAGTGAAGGGGTTAATTAGGTAGCTTGTAGGGAGCTTGCAGGGTTAATATCACATTTAGTGTAGAGCTCAGCCTCCCACCTGAAACATCAGACCCCCTGATCCCTCCCAAACAGCTCTCTTCCCTCCCCCACCCCACAATTGCCCCCGCCATCTTAAGTACTGGCAGAAAGTCTGCCAGTACTAAAATAAAAGCTATGTTTGTTGTTTTTTTGTGTTTTTAAAAAGCATATTTACATATGCTGCTGTGTACTATCCCCCCCTTAGCCCCCAACCTCACCGATCCCCCCCAAACAGCTCTATAACCCTCCCAATCTAACTTAATATGCGCCATCTTGGGTACTGGCAGCTGTCTGCCAGTACCCAGTTTAGAAGAAAATATGGGTTTTTTTTATTTTTATTACAATTTTCTGTAGTGTAGCTTCCCCCCACACAAAACCAACCCCCCACCCCTCCACAATCTATTTTTGTGCTTTTGCACAAACAAGATTGAGCCCTTTTTCCTATCAATATTTTCCGTAGTGTAGCGGTTCCCACCCGCTCCCGCCCCGTGCACGCGCCCACCCGCCAACCTCCGTGCACGTGCGCGCTCCCGCGCACCCCCGCGCGCGCCCCCACCTCCGATCCCGCCCCCCTTGATGGCAGAACATACACCGATGGCCGCCCACCCGCCTCCCAAGTCGGCTCCCACCCACCAACGATACCGGCCATCGATGTCCGGTGCAGGGAGGGCCACAGAGTGGCTCTCTCTGCATCGGATGGCCATGTAAAGTTATTGCAGGATGCCTCCATATCGAGGCATCACTGCAATAACCGGAAAGCAGCTGGAAGCGAGCAGGATCGCTTCCAGCTGCTTTCCACACCGAGGACGTGCAGGGTACGTCCTCAGGCATTAACTGCCTTTTTTTTGACGACGTACCCTGCACGTCCTCGGTCATTAAGGGGTTAATGTCTAATTTTTGTTTTCGTTTTTATTTGTTCTTCCCTTTTCTCAAATCTCTCTTTTCCATTCCCAGTTGGCGGTCCTGTCCTGTCCTGCAACCATAAATCACTTCCCAAAAAAATACTTGTGTAAGTAACCCATATTCTATCTACATTAATCTTACATTCCATCTAGATCATGGCTAAACAAGTAAAACGTAACACACACACAAACGAGTTACAACTATATTCCATTAATGCAAAAGGTCTTAACATACCACAAAAGAGATCCGTAGTACTGAGACACAGTCGTAGCCAGGGAGCAGATGTGTTGTTCCTCCAAGAAACACACTTTAGAAAAGGAAGAGAACCCAATACCTTTGCTAACCAGTTCGGAATCTGTTTTTGGGCTTCACATCACAAACATAAGAAACAAGGTGTTGGTATCATAATCAAAAGAGGTATTCCCTTTGCAGAACTAAATACCATCAGAGATAAAGAAGGTAGATATATTATAGTAATCGGTATACTCTATAACCGACCAGTGACACTGGTTTCAGTATATGCGCCAAACACAGGCCAACACAAATTCATTAAAAAGCTCACTAATATAATATTAGATTACCAGAAAGGACCGCTTTCAATGTGTGGGGATTTTAATATAGTTTTAAACCCTGAAATAGACAGCTCTTCGCTGCAATCATCACTACCTACCTCACAGCTAAACAAAATAAAATCATATCTCAAACAAGTTGTCGCCCAAGATGTATGGAGAACTTTACACCCGTTAAGTAGGGACTACTCGTTTTACTCATATCCTCACGAGACCTACACTAGAATAGATTATATATTTACAGACGTAGGTGGCTTGGCACTATTTAAATCAGCAAAGATTAACTCAATCACTTGGTCAGACCACTCATCGGTGGTCGGCTCCTTTATATGGCCATCTAAAACTGTTAAAGATTGTGTTTGGCGACTGGACGATTATTTATTAACCGACCCTATTAATGTTCTAAAAATTGACAAAGTACTAACGGAATATTTCCAATTTAACACTTCATCAGTAACATCCCCTCAAACATTATGGGAAGCACACAAAAGCGTCATACGAGGCGAAATGATGGCTATAAAAGCATACCATAATAAACTTAAAAGAGAAGCAGTTAAGACATTCCTAGATAAAATCCAACAACTGGAGGACAGACATAAACGCTCTCCTTCTGATAGGGAGATACTGAGGGAACTGACTACTGAAAAGCAAAAACTAGCATCACACTTATCCAAAGAAATTAAGAGAAAAGCATTTTATAACCTACAAAGACATTATGAGGGGCGCAACAAATTCGGGAGGCTTCTAGCAAGGTACCTTAAACACAAAAACGACAAAAAATACATTTTACACATTACTGACGAACAAGGGCAATCTCAATACTCTACACCTGGAATAGCACGAGTATTTCAGAAATTTTTCCAAAAATTATACAATATTAGAAATAACCCGCACCATCAATCAGAAAACCCCCAATTGCGCCCAACTGTAATAGATAATTACCTTAAACACTTGAAACTTCCAACTATCACTCTCGAACAAAAAGATACTTTAGAAGAACCTCTGACAGTAGAAGAAATAGAACTAGTAATTAAAGACCTACCCACAGGGAAAACACCTGGCCCAGATGGCTTTACTCACAAGTACTACACTACATTTAGAGAGTCTGTCCCCACAGATGTTAAAATACTTCCAATCCATAGAGTCCTGCGGCGGGTTTTCGGCTAGGGCCTTAGAGGCCCATATAACACTACTACCAAAACCAAATAAATCTACTTCTCTACCTGCGAACTATCGTCCCATTTCGTTATTAAACACGGACATTAAAATATTTGCGAAAATTCTATCACATAGACTGAATAAAATCCTTCCCCACATAATACATTCTGACCAAGTTGGTTTTGTTCCGGGCCGCGAAGCCAAAGATAACACAGTAAGAGTACTACACCTTATCCATTATATCACCAAAAAAATATACCATCCCTATTCTTATCTACTGATGCCGAAAAGGCTTTCGATCGCATAGCATGGGACTTCTTAAAAGCCACTTTATCGTAGATAGGTCTAGGCCCCCAAATAATAACCCGTATTTTCTCACTTTATTCTCAACCGAGCGCTCGCATACTGATAAATGGATCCTTATCCGACCCCTTTACTATAGCAAATGGAACGCGCCAGGGATGCCCCCTTTCACCTCTTTTGTTTACCTTTGTAATAGAGACTTTAGCAACTAGTATTAGGAATAACCCACAAATACACGGTATTAACATTGGCACACAACAATATAAAGTCTCTCTTTTCGCAGATGATATGCTCTTCTCCATCACAGCTCCCAAAGAGTCAATCCCACAAATAAATCAAGAATTAGAGATTTTTCACACACTCTCAAATTTCACCATTAACAAGTCCAAATCTGAGATTCTAAGTATAAATATGAACAAACACGACATACATAATATAAAACAGCTCACATCATTTTCATGGTGTTATTCTTCACTTAAATATCTAGGGGTCAAATTAGCGCCAACCTATGACGACATGTTCAATATGAACTACATTCCTCTTAAACGGACAATTATAAATGACCTCTCCTCATGGAGATCTAAACAGATATCTTGGTTGGGACGTATAGAGGTTATTAAAATTAATATTTTCCCAAGAATATTCTACTACCTACAAACACTACCCATCCCATTACCCACAGCTTATTTACCTTCTATACAAAAAGCTTTTAATGATTACATTTGGAACAGAAAGCCGCCTAGAATAAATAAAAACATAATGTATTCACCCAGATCTCAGGGGGGAATGGGAGTTCCGAATCTTGAATTGTACAGACAGGCAATTGTTTTACAAAGGGTTGTGGACTGGAACATTCACTACCAACACAAACCCTGGATCCCCTTAGAACACCTAATTCACCAAAAACCTCATCTAGGTAGACTGTGTTGGGACATCTCCAACAAGCCCCAGCTCAAAACAGATAGTAACCCGATAACGAGTGAGACATTCAGGACATGGGACAAAGTCATTAACACATCCTTATTTATCTCCTCCAAACCATCTCCATTGACGTCCCTCTTGGAGAATGGGGAATTTATATTGTACCCACCTGCTACCATGATAGACCCAGTAAACCAAACTACAGACATAGCAGTACGGATCATGATCACAAACGAATCAATTCGCATGCAATCAGATCTGATTGCAGATGGGCATGAATGTTTCTCCAATTGGTTCACATACCGACGAGCTAGAAACTATATACTTAAACACAAAGACTACAATAATCTGTCTAGACCGTTGACAAACTTTGAATCATTATGCATACAAACACCACCACTCAGACATACACTATCCATGATTTATAAACTATTATCCCAGAAACCCCCGGGATATATACCCCCATTTTTAGAAAAGTGGGAAACAGACCTAGGTATTATCATATCACCCCAAACGAGCCACTCCATTCTACAAGCCACTAGAAAATCATCTGTTTCATCCTCTATCCTAGAAATCAATTTCAAACTTCTACATAGATGGTACTTTACCCCAAAGAAGCTACACAGGTTATTTTGCTCCCATCCAAACACATGTTGGAGATGCGGACACGTAAATAGTAATGATGCACATATGTGGTGGTGGTGTAATGACATTCAAAATTTCTGGCGACATGTAATTAAAGAAATAGAGTCCATTCTGGAGATTGTGCTCCCTCTGGACCCCTTGATATGGCTTCTAAATAAACCCCCAAACATTAAACATAAACCTTATTTAAGATTATTTACGATAATGACAAATGGAGCGAAACTACTAATAGCCAAAAATTGGAAAAGTAATAAAGGCCCTTCATTGGGTATGTGGGTTGAAAAAGTTACAGACATTTTAGAGCTTGAAGAATATTATTACCTCAAGAATGCAAAAATGGACACCTATGCAGAAATATCCCAAACCTGGGAAACTTACAAACACACAAAGTAATCCTATAAATATACCTCCAACTGGTTGCGGGTGGGACAGGACTCGTCCATCACTATCTCTCCCTTTTACCTTTTTTGAAAATCCCTTTATTCCTTTTTCCTTTCCCCTTTAAACTAATGTGATAAATTCATATGACCAGAAGTTTTTGTTTGTTTATGTAAATTTATGAAAATATAAGACAACTATCGAACATGTATACTGGAGGAGCTGCGTCTCCCATTTCTTGTATGTTACTTCATTATTTTCAATAAAGTTGTTGGAAAAAAAAAAAAGATAGTAAAAAAAAAAATAGAAGACAAATCTGATGACACCTAATAAGGTGGATTATTAACCAATTTTTATAAGTAAGGTCCAGAAAATACACCACCAAAATGTAATAAATACATGCAGCTCACAGTTTTTAATAGCCCAAAGATCATTGTTAATTAAAGCACAAATTATTCTACATAATCCAACAGTTCCAACAAAGATAAAGCTATTAGATGAGTCTTAATCATCTCTGGACTTAAAGGGACATGAAACCCAAAAATGTTCTTTCATCATTCAGATAGAGACTATAATTTTAAAAAACTTTCCAATTTACGTCTATTATTTAATTTGCTTCCTTCTCTCATTATCCTTTGCTGAAAGGTTTAGCTAGGAAAGCTCATGAGCAGCAAATAACCTAGGTTATAGCTGCTGATTGGTGGATGCATATATATATATATACTGATTGTCATTGGCTCACCCATTTGTTCAGTTAGAAACCAGTAATGCATTGCTGCTCCTTCAACAAATAATACCAAGATAATGAAACAAATTAGATAATATAAGTAAATTAGAAAGTTGTTTCACATTGTATTCTCTTTTCTGAATCATGAAATATTTTTTATGGGTTTCATGTCCCTTTAAGGATAAAAGAAAATAGAAAGTTAAAAAAAATGCTTCCTGACAGTAAAGAAAAGTGCCCAAGGCGTGCTTTTCCATGGACAGTTCCCTTATTACAGGCCTTTAAGGGCATCTCTGCAGACTCTTCTATCACATAGCACTGATAGAAAATAGTTGTTGGAAAGGGTTAATGAGCAGTGAGTATTGCATGTCAACACTAAAAATCAAAGAACAAAATTTACTGCAATAACAATTCAATTGCCCCTTCCATTTGATGGCTTTTCCTTCTATATTAAATAAGACAGAGGCCCTGCAGCACCCCACTGCACATGAACCCATTCTGTCTGCCCCCATAATAAATACAAGTCACTTCCAGATCAGTGAAAAGAAACCTCCAATCAAAAGAAAGGATGACTGAGCATTGTGAAATAATCGCTCTGTGTCTTTGATAGTGGCCTCAATAATTCCTGTTATTCTTTACAAGTCTCCACTAGGCACCAGGGTAACTTGGGAAATTACCTGGAAAAAAATAGAGACTAGTGAAAAAGAGCCCTAAGTAATGCATAAATGCTTGGAATGCTGCAAACAACTTCCTTTAATGACAATTACAACTGAGATCTACTGAGATCTAAGAGTTACAGGTTGCATGTAAGAAACAGCACTAACTCAACCAACCACCCACTAAGTAGTCTGCCAGGAGAGCTTTCTAGAATTCCCTTTTTTTTTTTTTTTTTTTTGTAAAAACATAATTTATGTAAGAACTTACCTGATAAATTCATTTAGGATAATTTCGTATGGGATATACAATCCTACCAGGAGGGGCAAAGTTTCCCAAACCTCAAAATGCCTATAAATACACCACATAACCCTCACCACACCCACAATTCAGTTTAACGAATAGCCAAGTAGTGGGGTGATAGAAAAAGGAGTAAAAAAGCATACACAAAAGAGGAACTGGAATAAAAAATCATAACCACCAGAAAAAGGGTGTGTCTCATGGACTCTTGCCAATATGAAATAAATAAATGAATGAATTTATCAGGTATGTTCTTACATAAATTATGTTTTCTTTCCTGTAATTGGCAAGAGTCCATGAGCTAGTGATGTATGGGATAGAAATACCCAAGATGTGGAAGTCCACAGAAGAGTCACTAGAAAGAGAGGGATAAAGTAAAAACAGCCATTTTCCACTGAAAAAAATAAATCCACAAAAAATAAGTTTTTCTCATAAATTGAAAGAAAAAAAAACTTAAAACATTAGCAGAAGAATCAAACTGAAACAGCTGCCTGAAGAACTTTTCTACCAAAGACTGCTTCAGAAGAAGCAAATACATCAAAATGGTAAAATTTAGTAAATGTATGCAAAGAAGACCAAGTTGCTGCTTTGCAAATTTGATCAACTAAAGCTTCATTTTTGAAAGCCCAAGAAGTGGAGACTGATCTAGTAGAATGAGCTGTGATCCTCTGAGATGGGGACTCTCCCACCTCCAAATAAGCTTTATGAATCAAAAGCTTTAACCAAGATGCCAAAGAAAAGCCAGAAGCTTTCTGACCTTTCCTAGAACCAGAAGAGACAACAAATAGACTAGAAGTCTTCCTGGAATCTTTAGTAACTTCAGCATAATATTTCAAAGCTCTTACAACATCCAAAGAATGCAAAGATCTTTCAACAGGATTCTTGGGATTAGGACACAAGGAAGGAACAACAATTTCCCTACTAAAGTCCGCAAGACAGCTTTATCCTGATGTAAAATCAGAAATTATACTCACAAGTGAGAGCAGACAATTTGGAAACTCTTCTAGCTGAAGAGATAGCCAAAATAAACAACACTTTCCAAGAAAGTAGTTTAATATCCAAAGAACGCATAGGCTCAAAATGAGGAGCCTGCAAAGTCTTCAAAACCAAATTAAGACTCCAAGGAAGAGAGATTGATTTAATAACAGGCTTGATAAGAACCAAAGCCTGAACAAAACAGTCAATATCAGGAAGCTTAGCAATCTTTCTATGAAAACAAACAGAAAGAGCTGAGATTTGTCCCTTCAAAGTACTTGCAGACAAACATTTATCCAAACCATCATGAAGAAACTGTAAAATTCTAGGAATTCTAAAAGAATGCCAGGAGAATTTATGAAATATAGGTCTTCCAAACATGATAATAAATCTTTCTTGAAACATACATATGAGCCTGTAGCATAATATTAATGACTGAGTCAGAGAAACCTCTATGACTAAGCACTAAGTGTTCAATACCTTCAAATTTAATGATTTGAGATCCTGATGGAAAAATGGCCTCTGGGACAGAAGCTCTGGTCTTAGAGGAAGTGTCCAAGGCTGGCAACTGGACATCTGAACAAGATCCGCATACCAAAATATGTGAAGCCACGCTGGTGTTATCAGAAACACATACGATTTTTCCATAATGATCTTGGAGATCACTCTTGGAAGAACTAGAGGCGGAAAGATATAAGCAGGTTGCTAAAGCATCCACCACCTCTGCCTAAGGATCCCTGGACCTGGATAGGTACCTGTGAAGTTTCTTGTTTAGATGAGAAGCCATCATATCTATTTCTGGAAAACCCCACAGCTGTAAAATCTGACAAAATACATCTGGATGGAGAGACCACTCTCCCAGATATAAGGTCTGACGGCTGAGATAATCCACTTCCTAATTGTCTACACCTGGGATATGCACCGCAGAAATTAGACAAGAGCTGGATTCTGCCCAATAAAGTATTCAAAATACTTCTTTCATAGCTAGGGGACTGCAAGTCCCACCCTAATGATTGACATATGCCCCAGTTGTGATATTGTCCATCTGAAAACAAATGAAGAGCCCTGAAAATAGCAGGGAGTTCTAAAATATTGATTGGTAACTTCGCCTCTTGAGGTTTCTAAACCCCTTGTGCTTTCAGAGATCCCCAGATAGCTCCCCAACCTGAAAGACTTGCAACTGTTGTGATCACAGTCCAGGTAGGACGAACAAAAGAGGCCCCCTGAATTAAACGATGATGGTCTAACCACCAAGTCAGAGAGAGTTGAATGTTGGGATTTAAGTATATCAATTGTGATATCCAAGTATAATCCCTGCACCATTGATTCACCATACAAAGTTGTAGAGGTCTCTACAACTTTGAGCAAAGGGGATCGCGTCCGATGCTGCAGTCATGAGACCTAAAACTTCCATGCACATAGCCACTGAAGGGAATGATTGAGACTGAAGGTTTCAACAAGCTGAAACCAATTTTATTTGTCTCTTGTCTGTTAAGGACAGAGTCATGGACACTGAATCTATCTGGAAACCCAAAAAGGTGACCCTTGTCTGAGGAATCAATAAACTCTTTGGCAAATTGATCCTCCAACCATGTCTTTGAAGAAACAACACTAGTTGATTCGTGTGAGATTAGGCTAAATGTAAAGACTGAGCTAGAACCAAGAAATTGTCCAAATAAGGAAACACTGCAATACCCTGTCTGCTGATTACAGATAGAAGGACACAGAGAACCTTCAAAAAGATCATTGGAGCTGTTAGTAGGCCAAATGGAAGAGTGAAAAATTGGTAATGCTTTTCTAGAAATGAGAATCTCAGAAACCGTTAGTGGTCTGGATGAATCAGAATGTGAAGATATGCATCCTGTATGTCTTTCGTGGACATGTAATGACCTTGCTGAACAAAAGGCAAAATAGTCCTTATAGTCACCATCTTGAAAGTTGGGACTCTTACAAAACAATTCCAAAACTTCAGATCCAGAACTGGCCTGAATGAATTTTCTTTCTTTGGGACAATGAATAGATTTAAATAAAACCCCAGACCCTGTTTCTGAAAATGAACTGGTATTATTACCCCTGAAAGCTCTAGATCTGAAACACACTTCAGAAAAGCCTGAGCCTTCACTGGATTTGCTGGAATGTGAGAGAGAAAGAATCTTAATCTGAATCCTATTCGATACCCTTGAGAGACAATACTCTGAATCCACTGATTTTGAACAGAATCTGCCCAAATGTCTTTTTAGTCTATGGAATAATTTCAATCTGCCCCCCACCAGATGAACTGGATTGAGGGCCACAGCTTCATGCAGACTTGGGGGCTAGCTTTGGTTTCTTAAAAGTCTTGGATTTATTCCAACTTGAAGAAGGTTTCCAATTGGAACCAGGGTCTTTAGAAGGATTGTTTTTCTGTTCCTTGTTCTGTTGAAAAAACGAAAACGATTAGAGGTTTTAGATTTACCCTTAGATCTTTTATCCTGAGGCAAATAATCTCCCTTCCCTCCAGTGATAGTTGCAATAATTGAATCCAACTGAGAACCAAATAAATTGTTACCTTGGAAAGAAAAAGATAGTAATCTAGACTTAGATATCGTGTCAGCAGTCCAAGATTTGAGCCATAAAGCTCTTCTAGCTAAAATAGCTAAATACATACTAAAAAACACAAATTACTAATCAGAGTAATTAAGTAGTGCAAATTTCACCCAATATAATAAAAATAATAAATATAATAAAAACCTGATAATATGATATATACCACACTATCTAATATATATATACCCAATCAAATAGATTAAAACAATGAGTGTATGTTTAAAGTGCTATTGCTACACAACAAAACCTATAAATATAGATACCCAATCAAATAGATTAAAGCAATGAGTGTATGTTTAAAGTGCTATTGCTACACAACAAAACCTATAAATATCAAACAAAATAATATATAATACACATAAAAATTTAATTCATAAAGTGCAAAAATACTTGTATATTTCATATGAAGTTCATAATGATTTACAAAATTCAGCCGAGTACTGGAAAGTCCTGGTTCCTTGAATCCTGCAGCTTCTCTTATAAGGGTATATCCAGAAACCCAAAACAAAGTACAGTCTAAAGAAAAGAAGGAGAGAAGCGCAGGACACAATTCAAGTGTAGAGTTAAACTTTAATGCAGATAACACACACAATATTGTACTCACAAGAAAGACAATAAATAAAAGCACATCTGGTGTAAGGTATCCTCTGTGATCTAGCCAAACTTGTACAGTCTTAATCAGTCGTTTGCAGCTTGGGGCGTTATTTCCACTGGTTTATGCAAAGAAAGATTGCTGCCAGCATACGAGCCTCTAACTTCAGCCGCTACGTCAGGAGGACACACACCCACACACACCCTCCACTCTAATCCAATAGGATATCCTCCAACACAGTGCTCCCAACACAAGAGGACCTACGGTGGCTTCACAGGGTAAAAAATAATAAAGAACCACAGCTACGTTCTATGTGTTTCGTCCCGATCAACGGGACTTTCTCAAGAACTACTGACACAGATAGCATTAGGTCCTATTTATGCCGCCTACAATGATTCTGCCCCCTGTTTAATCTGCTTCATATGGGATTGGATAGGTGCATACAACAAGAATATACACAGGCTTGATATTGCCTCGGTCCTAATGTTAGGTGTGTCAGCATAAAAACATAAATCATTGCAATTGCTGTAATCATCAAACCTATTTGTACATTTTATCTCACCAAAAACTAATGATATATAAATTAATTAATTAATTAATTAATTAATTAATTAATTAAACAAATAAAAAATGTTATTTTAAAAACATAAACACATTATAATGACATATCAGCCAATAGCAAAAAAATGCATATATATTACAATCTAAATTAATTTTTGTTTACACAAATTCATAATTAAAAATTCATATTGATCAAATATATATATATATAAAATCCATACTTTCTTTTAAAAATTATTCTATAAAAATTCATCCTATAAAAAATATTTTTATGTTAATATCCCACATTTATAACAAATTTAATTACTACATTCGACAAAAGTATAGCACCATATATCTTATTAAAAACAAAGTTAATTATAAAAAAGCAGCAATATCTAATTCTATATTTAGACCCTTTGGCTCAAGACAATCTAATGTCTTGATCTAAAAGGTCTCCCTCTGTCTCAGTCTCAACAAGCGATTTGTGTCCCATTTATTCACAGCTACCCATTCAACTATAGTTATGCTGGCGGCAATCTTTGTTTGCATAAACCAGTGGAAATAACGCCCCAAGCTGCAAACGACTGATTAAGACTGTACAAGTTTGGCTAAATCTGCAATATCACGGAGGATACCTTACACCAGATGTGCTTTTATTTATTGTCTTTCTTGTGAGTACAATATTGTGCATGTTTTCTGCATTAAAGTTTAACTCTACACTTGAATCATGTCCTGCTCTTCTCTCCTTCTTTCCTTTAGCTAACTACATAGATTTAACATCAATTATGATGATATCAAAAATAGCATCACAGATAAAATGATTAGCATGTTGAAGCAAACGAACAATGCTAGACAAATCAGGATCTGTCTCCTGTTGTGCAGATATCCAACCAAAATGTTGATGCAGCCACAACATCAGCCATAAGATTCAAGTTTACTATCTAAATGATCTTTAAAAGAAGTACTGTCTTCCATAGGAATAGTAGTACATTTGACAAGAGTAGATATAGCCCCATCAACTTTGGGGACTTTTTAACAAAACTCTAATCTAGCCGCTAGCAAAGGGTAAAACCTTTTAAACCTAGAAGAAGGAATGAAAGAAGTACCAGGCTTAATCCATTCATTAGCAATCATATCAGAAATAGCTTTAGGAACTGGAAAAACTTCAGGAGTAACCACAGGAGGTTTATAAACATAATTTAAACATTTACTAGTTTTGATATCAAGAGGACTAGACTCCTCAATATCCAAAGTATCCAACACTTCTTTCAACAAGGAACAAATATACTCAATCTTGAAAAGATAAGTAGATTTGTCAGTGTCATTGTCTGAGGTAGGGTCTTCTGAATCAGTGAGATCCTCATCAGAGAAGGATATTTCATTATGTTGTCAGTCATTAGAAATTTCATCAAATTTATGAGAAGTTTAAAAAAGACCTTTTACGTTTATTAGAAGGCAGAATAGCAGACAAAGCCTTCTGTATCGCATCAGCAATATAATTTAATCAACAGGGATATCATGTATATTAGATGTTGAAGGAACAACAGAAACTGTACTAGTACTGATGGAAAAGTTTTCTGCGTGCAAAAGCTTATCATGACAACTGTTACATGCTACAGCTGGATATATAATCTCAGCTAACTTACAACAGATACACTTAGCTTTGGTAGAACTGTGATCAGGCAGCAGGGTTCCAACAGTTGCTTCTAAGACAGGATCAGATTGAGACATCTTGCAAAATCTAAAAGAAAAAACAACATTAAAGCAAAATTTACAATTTCCTTATATGGCAATTTCAGGAATGGGAAAAAATTCAAACAGCATAGCCCTCTGAGCCTATAGAAGGCAAGAGGCATATAGGAAGTAGGTGAAAATTAAATGCAAATGGAAGATAATATTATTAATGTCTCTGTAATTTCACTAAGCAACCAAACTAAACCAAAAAATCCTAGAGAAAATGGTAATAGATAGATTATGGAGATAATAAAGAAAGCGTGGTTGCACCTGTATCTATTAACCTTTAAATAGGTAAAATAGAAAAGTCTAAAAGTGGATTGTACAGTTCTAAACAATATTCAAACCATAATATGTAATAATATGAATACATGTATATAAAACCTTCATAAATAACTATACAAAGATATGGTTAAATCAATATAATTTTATTCAATAAAATATCCCTCAATTGTATTAAAATATAAATAAATGCATAGATAAATGAATCATTTAAAGACTGGCCGGTCTAACCAAAACTGAACATTCAAATCTATCTATTTTTTTTAAATATATCTTATTTTTTTTTTAACAAGAGTCAGTATATTGCATCAGTAACCATCAGGGAACCATTCGAGCAATATCCAACACTAATTCAAAAATAAATATATTTATAAATTAAGAAATGTTATTCTCAAATTGATACAATTAAAAATGAATACACTTTAAAAATATATAAAGCAATACTTGAAAGGGCAGGCTGTCTTATGTGACTACTATTTTTTATGTGACTACTATTTTTTAACAGATATAGGTATCTAAAACACTTTTGGTCCAGTTAAATTAGTGAATAAATGGATCCATATGACTTTGAAAATAGGGGAAGCCAAAGAATTTTTCCAATCATTTAATTTCTTCAATATGTCTCACAAATATTCTTCAGCAGATACCGGTAAATGCTACTTTAAAGTGTTTTTTATCAGAACAGAGTCAGTGTAATAATCGTTATTGTCTTAACAGAGTCTTACTTATTTTGTTTTGTTTATGGAGAAAACAAACAATCCTGGATTCACATAGGCTCCAATGTATCCGCTGTATCTTTGTCTGTACAAGCGTATTTCTCACGCCTGGCAGAAGTGAGCTCAAGCTACACACAGGTCGGTCCTTCACAATCTTCAGTCACCTACGTTAAAACAGTGACTCTAGTATTAGGACAGATGTTCCCCAAGCTGCGTTGTTAAGTTAGATTGGAAAAAGCAGAGTTCTAAACGCTACGCGTTTCAGCTGCTACTGCAGCCTTTTTCAAGCGATATGAAGTGCCTTCTCTCTTTGCTTTAATTTATTCAAAGTCAAAAACCTCTCTGATTAGATAGTTCACTAATTGTTAGATTATTCAGCTCGTAGTGTTTTTTTCTACTACCGGTCACTCTGTATTTGCCAATGTCTGAAAGAACCTTCACTATATATCAAAATTTTACAATATCCAAGGAAACTGCAAACTTTTAAAAGTAAAACTTTCTAAAGAGTGAATCATTATCAATTGCAGAATAGTACCATGTTACTAGAGGAACACATATATTTTTATCCTGTCTGTGAAACAAAACACTCTATGACATTTCTAAGGTATATATTCATAAACCTTAACTCTTAAATCTATACAAATGTCAAGAGAAAGAAAAAAATGAGAAAGAGAAAAAAAACGGAATAAGGAAATAATATATAGCAGGTTACAGGGAGGGTTTGAACTTGTGGCCTATTTGGTGGATGGAAGAACATCTTAACCACTTGGCTACAGTTACAGCTATTTCGATTTAAAGTAGTTTTTACCTTTAAACTCTACTTTATAGTCATACTATAATTTTATATACATTTGTCCTACTGGATAAAAGTCATATTTTAACTTCCAGGTAGGATTTGAACTAATAAGCCTTTCGGTTGGAGGGAAACTGTCCTAACCACTAGACTATAGTGGTAATTGCTGCATTTTGAGTAGATTTTATAAATAGACCTATTGTTGCAGTTTTTCACCTCGTAGTGATTTTTCCTACTACCGATCACTATGTGTTTGCTAATGTCTGAAAGAACCTTCACTATATATCAAAATTTTTACAATATCCAAGGAAACTGCACACTTTTAAAAGTAAATCTTTCTAAAGAGTGAAGAGAGAAATTTCATAGAGTGTTATGTTTCATAGACAGGATAAAATATATGTTTGTTCCCCTAGTAAAAACGGACTTAAATGTGATACTATTCTGCAACTGATAATGATTTACTCTTTAGAAAGATTTACTTTTAAAAGTGTTCAGTTTTCTACTCTAACTACAGTAATTACCACTATAGTCTAGTGGTTAGGACAGTTTCCCTTAAACTGAATGGCTATCAGTTCAAATCCTACCTGGAAGTTAAATTATGAATTTTATCCAGTAGGACAAATGAATATAAAATTATAGTATGAATAAAAAGTAGAGTTTAAAGGTAAAATCTACTTTAACTCCAAATAGCTATAACTATAGCCAAGTGGTTAAGATGTTCTCCCATCAACCAAATAGGCCACGAGTTCAAACCCTCCCTGTAACCTGCTATATGATATGTTCCTTATTCCGTTTTTTTTCTCTTTCTCATTTTTTTCTTTCTCTTGACATTTGTATATATTTATACCTTAGAAATGTCATAGAGTGTTTTGTTTCACAGACAGGATAAAAATATATGTGTTCCTCTAGTAAACACTGTACTATTCTGCAATTGATAATGATTCACTCTTTAGAAAGTTTTACTTTTAAAAGTGTGCAGTTTCCTTGGATATTGTAAAATTTTGATATATAGTGAAGGTTCTTTCAGACATTGGCAAATACAGAGTGACCGGTAGTAGAAAAAACACTACGAGTTGAATAATCTAATAATTAGTGAACTATCCAATCAGAGAGGATTTTGACTTTGAATAAATTAAAGCAAAGAGAGAAGGCACTTCATATCGCTTGAAAAAGGCTGCAGTAGCAGCTGAAACGCGTAGCGTTTAGAACTCTGCTTTTTCCAATCCAACTTAACAACGCAGCTTGGGGAACATCTGTCCTAATACTAGAGTCACTGTTTTAACGTAGGTGACTGAAGATTGTGAAGGACCGACCTGTGTGTAGCTTGAGCTCACTTCTGCCAGGCGTGAGAAATACGCATGTACAGACAAAGATACAGCGGATACATTGGAGCCTATGTGAATCCAGGATTGTTTGTTTTCTCCATAAACAAAAAAAAATAAGTAAGACTCTGTTAAGACAATAACGATTATTACACTGACTCTGTTCTGATAAAAAACACTTTAAAGTAGCATTTACCGGTATCTGCTGAAGAATATTTGTGAGACATATTGAAGAAATTAAATGATTGGATAAATTCTTTGCCTTCCCCTATTTTCAAAGTCATATGGATCCATTTATTCACTAATTTAACTGGACCAAAAGTGTTTTAGATACCTATATCTGTTAAAAAATAGTAGTCACATAAAAAATAGTAGTCACATAAGACTGCCTGCCCTTTCAAGTATTGCTTTATATATTTTTAAAGTGAATTCTTTTTTAATTGTATCAATTTGAGAATAGCATTTTTTTAATTTATAAATATATTTATTTTTGAATTAGTGTTGGATATGGCTCGAATGGTTCCCTGATGGTTACTGATGCAATATACTGACTCTTGTTAAAAAAAAATAAGATATATTTAAAAAAAATTAGATAGATTTGAATATTCAGTTTTGGTTAGACTGGCCAGTCTTTAAATTATTCATTTATTTATGCATTTATTTATATTTTAATACAATTGAGGGATATTTTATTGAATAAAATTATATTGATTTAACCATATCTTTGTATAGTTATTTATGAAGGTTTTATATACATGTATTCATATTATTACATATTATGGTTTGAATATAGTTTAGAACTGTACAATCCACTTTTATACTTTTCTATTTTACCTATTTAAAGGTTAATAGTTACAGGTGCAACCATGCTTTCTTTATTGTCTCCAGAAAAATAAATGCAACCTCGTACAAGGAAACCTGGCATCAACTAAGATGCCCGAAATGACAAACTTGCGTCATCAAAGACGTACCTTCGCGCCAAAAAAATTTTGCGCCAAAAATGAAGAAATAAATAACAGCATTTTGTACCCTCCTGAGCCTAATTTTGCCCACGAAGTTAAAAGAAAAAACAGTCAATTGAAAAAAGGACTATACCCCAGGTAAGACAAATAACTTCCTAAACATGCTTCTCAAACTGAAACTGACAGTCTGCAAAAGGAAATATACATAGACCTGACTCATGGCAAATATAAGTAAAATACAAATATTTAAAATTTTATATTAATACATAAAGCGCCAAACCATAGCTGAGAGTGTGTTAAATAAGAAAAACATACTTTCCGAAAGACACCATCCAAACCAGCACTGAAAAAGTATCAGCAGAGATAATGGTATATAAGAGTATATCGTCGATCTGAAAAGGGAGGTAGGAGATGAATCCCTATGACTGATAACATAGAACCTTTGAAAAGATTTCCCACGAGGAAAACCATAAAATCAATAGGCGATACTCCCTTCACATCCCTCTGACAAACACTGTATTCTGAGAGGAATTGGGCTTCAAAATGCTTAGAAGCATTTATTATAGAAGAAATCATAGAAATCAAGCACAAACTTACTTCACCACCTTCATAGGAGGCAAAGTTTGTAAAACTGAATTGTGGGTGTGGTGAGGGGTGTATTTATAGGCATTTTGAGGTTTGGGAAGCTTTGCTCCTGGTAGGATTGTATATCCCATACGTCACTAGCTCATGGACTCTTGCCAATTACATGAAATAAATAAATGATTTTTGTCATCCCCATTAGCTTGTGCCAAGATATTTTAAATTACACATTTGTCATGAATTAACATACGGCTAGATTTAGAGTTTTGTCGGTAACGACCCGCATAGCTAACGCTGGCTTTTTTCTGGCCGCACCTTTAAAATAACTCTGGTATTGAGAGTCCACAGAATGGCTGCGTTGGGCTCCAAAAAAGGAGCGTAGAGCATATTTAACGCCACTGCAACTCTCGATACCAGAGTTGCTTACGGAAGCGGCCAGCTTCAAAAACGTGCTTGTGCACGATTCCCCCATAGGAAACAATGGGACTGTTTGAGCTGAAAAAAAAACTAACACCTGCAAAAAAGCCGCGTTCAGCTCCTAACGCAGCCCCATTGTTTGCTATGGGGAAACACTTCCTAAGTCTGCACCTAACACTCTAACATGTACCCCGAGTCTAAACACCCCTAACCTTACACTTATTAACCCCTATTCTGCCGCCCCCTCTATCGCTGACCCATGCATATTATTATTAACCCCTAATCTGCCGCTCCGTAAACCGCCGCTACTTACATTATCCCTATGTACCCCTAATCTGCTGTCCCTAACACCGCCGACCCCTATATTATATTTATTAACCCCTAATCTGCCGCCCCCAACAACGTCGCCTCCACCTGCCTACACTTATTAACCCCTAATCTGCCGACCGGACCGCACCGCTATTATAATAAAGTTATTAACCCCTAATCCGCCTCACTAACCCTATAATAAATAGTATTAACCCCTAATCTGCCCTCCCTAACATCGCCGACACCTAACTTCAAACATTAACCCCTAATCTGCCGACTGGAGCTCACTGCTATTCTAATAAATGTATTAACCCCTAAAGCTAAGTCTAACCCTAACACTAACACCCCCCTAAATTAAATATAATTTAAATCTAACGAAATTAATTAACTCTTATTAAATAAATTATTCCTATTTAAAGCTAAATACTTACCTGTAAAATAAATCCTAATATAGCTACAATATAAATTATAATTATATTATAGCTATTTAGGATTAATATTTATTTTACAGGTAACTTTGTATTTATTTTAACCAGGTACAATAGCTATTAAATAGTTAAGAACTATTTAATAGCTAAAATAGTTAAAATAATACCCCTAATCTAACCCAAACCCCCCTTAAATAAACCTAACACTAAGCCCCTGAAGATCTTCCTACCTTGTCTTCACCTCACCGTGTATCACACTGATCCGTCCTGGCTCCGATATCTTCATCCAACCCAAGAGGGGGCTAGACATCCATCATCCAACGGCTGAAGAAGTCCAGAAGAGGCTCCAAAGTCTTCATCCTATCCGGGAAGAAGAGTAGATCCGGACCGGCAACCATCATCTTCCAAGCGGCATCTTCTATCTTCATCCGATGAGGACCGGCTCCATCTTGAAGACCTCCACCGCGGACCCATCTTCTTCCGACGACGACTTCCCGACGAATGACGGTTCCTTTAAGGGACGTCATCCAAGATGGCGTCCCTCGAATTCCGATTGGCTGATTGGATTCTATCAGCCAATCGGAATTAAGGTAGGAAAATTCTGATTGGCTGATGGAATCAGCCAATCAGAATCAAGTTCAATCCGATTGGCTGATTCAATCAGCCAATCAGATTGAGCTTGCATTCAATTGGCTGTTCCGATCAGCCAATACAATGCGAGCTCAATCTGATTGGCTCATCGGATCAGCCAATCGGATTGAACTTGATTCTGATTGGCTGATTCCATCAGCCAATCAGAGTTTTCCTACCTTAATTCCGATTGGCTGATAGAATCCTATCAGCCAATCGGAATTCGAGGGACGCCATCTTGGATGACGTCCCTTAAAGGAACCGTCATTCATCGGGAAGTCATCGTCGGAAGAAGATGGGTCCGCGGTGGAGGTCTTCAAGATGGAGCCGGTCCTCATCGGATGAAGATAGAAGATGCCGCTTGGAAGATGATGGTTGCCGGTCCGGATCTACTCTTCTTCCCGGATAGGATGAAGACTTTGGAGCCTCTTCTGGACTTCTTCAGCTGTCGGATGATGGATGTCTAGCCCCTGCTTGGGCTTAGATGAAGATTTTGGAGCCAGGACCGATCTGTGATATCCGGTGAGGTGAAGATAAGGTAGGAAGATCTTCAGGGGCTTAGTGTTAGGTTTATTTAAGGGGGGTTTGGGTTAGATTAGGGGTATGTGGGTGGTGGGTTATAATGTTCGGGGGGGGTAGTGTATGTTTTTTTTTACAGGCAAAAGAGCTGAATTCTTTGGGGCATGCCCCGCAAAGGGCCCTGTTCAGGGCTGGTAAGGTAAAAGAGCTTTGAACTTTTGTAATTTAGAATAGGGTAGGGCATTTTTTTATTTTGGGGGGCTTTGTTATTTTATTAGGGGGCTTAGAGTAGGTGTAATTAGTTTAAAATTGTTGTAATATTTTTCTTATGTTTGTAAATATTTTTTTATTTTTTGTAACTTAGTTCTTTTTTATTTTTTGTACTTTAGTTAGTTTATTTCATTGTAGTTATTTGTAGGTATTGTATTTAATTAATTTATTGATAGTGTAGTGTTAGGTTTAATTGTAGGTAATTGTAGGTATTGTATTTAATTAATTTATTGATAGTGTAGTGTTAGGTTTAATTGTAACTTAGGTTAGGATTTATTTTACAGGTAATGTTGTAATTATTTTAACTATTTTAGCTATTAAATAGTTCTTAACTATTTAATAGCTATTGTACCTGGTTAAAATAAATACAAAGTTACCTGTAAAATAAATATAAATCCTAAAATAGCTATAATATAATTATGATTTATATTGTAGCTATATTAGGGTTTATTTTACAGGTAAGTATTTAGTTTTAAATCCGAATAATTTATTTAATAAGAGTTAATTAATTTCGTTAGATTTAAATTATATTTAACTTAGGGGGTGTTAGTGTTAGGGTTAGACTTAGCTTTAGGGGTTAATACATTTATTAGAATAGTGGCGAGATTCGGTCGGCAGATTAGGGGTTAATAATTGAAGTTAGGTGTCGGCGATGTTAGGGAGGGCAGATTAGGGGTTAATAAATATAATATAGGGGTCGGCGGTGTAAGGGGCAGCAGATTAGGGGTACATAGCTATAATGTAGGTGGCGGCTCTTTGCCGTCGGCAGATTAGGGGTTAATTATTGTAGGTAGGTGGCGGCAACGTTGTGGGGGGCAGGTTAGGGGTTAATAAATATAATATAGGGGTCGGCGATGTTAGGGCAGCAGATTAGGGGTACATAGCTATAATGTAGCTGGCGGCGGCATGCGGTTGGCAGATTAGGGGTTAATAAGTGTAGGTAGCTGGCGGCGATGTTGTGCGGGGCAGATTAGGGGTTAATAAATATAATATAGGGGTCGGCGGTGTTAGGGGCAGCAGATTAGGGGTACATAAGGATAACGTAGGTGGCGGTCGGCAGATTAGGGGTTAAAAAAATTAAATTGAGTGGCGGCGATGTGGGGGGGGCCTCGGTTTAGGGGTACATAGGTAGTTTATGGGTGTTAGTGTACTTTAGGGCACAGTAGTTAAGAGCTTTATGAACCGCCGTTAGCCCAGAAACCTCTTAACTACTGACTTTTTTCTGCGGCTGGAGTTTTGTCGTTAGATTTCTAACGCTCACTTCGGCCACGACTCTAAATACCGGAGTTAGAAAGATCCCATTGAAAAGATAGGATACGCAATTGACATAAGGGGATCTGCGGTATGGAAAAGTTGCGGCTGAAAAGTGAGCGTTAGACCCTTTTTTGACTGACTCCAAATACTGGCGGTAGCCTAAAACCAGCATTAGGAGCCTCTAACGCTGGTTTTCACGGCTTCCGCCAAACTCCAAATCTAGGCCATAGATTTTGATGGAAGATAAGAACCATAGGCCCAATAAGTCTGCCTAAAATTTCCTAAAAGTATTAGGTTATTTTATTTGTATTATATCCTTATGCTTATTTAAGACATTCTTGAAGCCCAACACAATTTGTCCTTACCACTTCTAATAGAAGTTCATTCCTTAAATCAACTACTACCTGTTTTCTATGAAAACAGGTTCCTCAAGTTACACCTGAACCTACTACACTTCAGCATGAGATCATGACTATTTGTTCTGGAATTGCTCTTTTTATTTTTACTAAGTCCCTTAATATACTTGAAAGTTTCTATTGAATGACCTCTGTCCCTTCTCTCCTCTAAGCTATAGATATTTAGGTTATTTTCTATTAAATTTTATTTTTCAGACCATGTACAATTTTGGTAGTCTCAAATGACAATAAAATATGGCCACCACCACCTAAAGTGTGATGGATAGCAATCATCCAGATTGGATTGTGATGATTGACAGACCCCTCTTGCGTATAATTAGCCATGTGCAAATAAGAGGTGGCATTCACAATCAGAGTATTGTGCAATATTCACTGCAAGGCTAGGCGGACAAGGTTCATGACAGCAAACTTTGTTTGCCTGCTGAATGATAAATGGAGCCCATAATATCAACAAAGAATTTGTTGCAGAAACAATACAAAAAAAATCTATGTTTTGAATGAGCTATTTCAGTCTTTTGAACACAATTGAAAACCTTTTGTATGAATTGAAGAGAGCAGTTCAAAAAAGTAAACCTAAGACTATCTTGGAATCTTGAAATAAACTCTACGGATAAATTATTTGAGAGCCATTCAAAAGTATGTACCATCCTCACTCTTGCCCCTAGACTTTATTATGATGATGTCTCATTACAGAAATTTTTAAAACTATAATGTTTGATTTTAAAGTCAACAAAATAATTGTATTTCGATTAAGTTTTCCCAGTTATTCCTGCACTAAAGTGTGAGCAATTTTTTTTTTCCATGTCACTCGAACCGGGAAGAAAACCCTAACCACGCCAAGAGAACACAATACTTCACCTCTTCACTAGCACTTCAAGATATATTTAAAGGGACAGTCAACACCAGAATTGTTGTTGTTTAAAAAGAAAGATAATCCCTTTATTACAGATTTACCAGTTTTGCATAACCAACACAGTTTTAATAATACACATTTTACCTCTGTAATTACCTTGTATCTACAGTAAGCTTCTGCTGACTGTCCCCTTATTTCAGTTCTTTTGACAGACTTGCATTTTAGCCAATAAGTGCTCACTCCTCGGCCGCTTCACTTGCATGAGCTCAATGTTATCTATATGAAACACATGAACTAATGACCTCTAGGGGTCAAAATTAATTCAGATTAGAGGCTTCAAGGTCTAAGAAAAATTAGCATATGAAGCTCCTAAGTTTAGCTTTCAACTAAGGGCTAGATTTATCAAGCTGATGAGGACAGTGGTGCATATACGCACCCCTGTCCGACCCAGCTTGCCTCTGTCGGGGCAAATGTCCCTGGAGGAATTTACCAGTGCACAAAAGTGCATTTTTGCGCTTGCGTGCAATCCCGCTCCCTGCCAATCCACGCTCCACGCGTGGGCAGGGGCTGTCGATATCCCCGGTCGGACTAGACAGCGGAGATTGAATTTTAAATCATTAAAGTTTTTTTTTACTTAATTGTCCCTTTAACATAGAAAAGACTATGGGCTCCATTTATTAATCTGCGGGTGGACAGTTCCCCAATTAGGGAATTTGCCCCCACCTTGATTGCATGAATGTACCATTGCATGCAATTATCAGTGCATGCATTTATTGTTGCATGCATCTATTACTGCATGGATTAATTGTTACATGTATTTATCATTGCACGCATTTATCCCTGCACAAGCAGCTTTTATGCATGTTTTTGCTCCTACATATATACATTAGAAGAGTGCTGATTTGCTGCTGATTTGTTACAACATATATATTTTCATTTACATAAGCTAATGTTTTTATTTTTACTCAACTTTGATGTTTGCATAAGTAAATAGAAATGTTTGCTGTTTATATGGATATGCCTAAACATTTTTGTAGCCAAATGATTACAGTTGTGCACAGAAACATGATTTTTAACCCCTTAATAACCAGCACTGGGGACAGTTGAGGAATAGCAGGGCTACACACTCTGTGTGTGTGTGGTGCTGTAGATTGGTGGTGTGGGAGGGACAGTGGGTGGACCATTGCTGGAGGGGGCAGAAGGAGGAGGGAGGGGGTAGGAGTGGGCGGGTCCACTTCACTGTAGAAAAATATTTCTACAGCCAGAGAGAGTGAGAGAGAGTGATAGGGAGGGATCCACTACCTACAGCAAATGTGTTGGGAGAAGGGCCCCTACAGAAAATCATTTGGAGGGGGAGGTGGGGAAGGTGGGTGTAGCACTAGACTACAAAAAAGTTATGTTTTTTAAATAAAGTAAGAAATGTAAATATGTATTTGAACTGGGTAATGGCAGTGTCGATCTATTGTAGGGTTATAATACAATTTATTTATTATTATTCTTTAATACAAACCCTCAATAAAAATGTACATACAAAAATAATTGAAATTAATATTTATTCCTAAATTCTTTAGATTAGTTAATATTTATATACACATTGCAATATATTTAGTAGAGACTAGCTGTGAATCAAATATGCACACTTATTCCATTACAATATTCTATATAACAGAGATCATAAAAGATATATCCTTAAAATTAACTTTACTCCCAATAATCGCATTAAAATACCACATTAAAATACCAGAATCTTCTGTTATTAACCAATAATTCAATGCTCAATATGGATTACCAATTTACTATGCTTAATAACTACCAGGGATTTAATCTCAAAAACAGTTTATGTACAGTTCTGAAAGAGTTCACTATAACGACTGACTTATAAATCTGGAGTGCAAAACTCTGTCTAGCAAATAAATTATTTAGTGCTGAATATGACTGGTTCAAATTTACACAGGGCTATGGATATAACTTAAAACATAAAATATGTTCTTTAAATTACTAGCTGCAACTTAACTATAGCTTTAGAATACTTTTGTTTAGATTATTAAAAATATAGAACAGTCATACGTCACCACATGAACCACTTGAGCTTCATAATTCAGCTTTCTCCGATAAGTCCAACTTCACCTCATAAAATAAGAGAGATATTTTTCAATATGGATAGAAAAGGTAGCCCAATTTTGCTTATAGTGACTGTGTCCCAAAATGGTAGCAAAGTTATCAGTCAAAATTTTAGCAAAGACCCCATCTTTCTCCTATGCATGAGCTTTACAAGTGATAGGCCACTGCCTTTCTTGTAATCATTCGTGAATGTTTGGACACGCCCCACAGTGCTGTCTCTGATAGGCCCTAATGGAGCTGAGCATTGATTGGTTATTTGGATTTGCATTTGTTCTAATAGTCATTTCATTTTGCTTTCATACAATTTCTGAACTATTTGGGCATCAGATAACCAGAAATGCAGTCTCACCATCAATTATTGCTGCAGTTTAAATATCTCACCTTAAAATGTTTATTTAATATGCTATAATTTCTTGTATTAATAAATTTATCTGGTCAGCATATATATGCCATTTAATATAATTGAAATGTACAATTTGAGATCAAAAACGAGTATATTATCAATTCTATGTTAAAATATGCTTATTGGAGTCTCATTCCTTTTCAATATAAATATAGCCAACATCTTTGCATATCTCTTGCTGAGTGTATCACCATACTCCTGGAAAAATCAGGATGTTATTTGTTTCATACATCTTTAAAATAAGGTTATATAGTTGTTCATTTAGTTTATTACAAACCTGAAATGCATTTCTCAGATCCATGGAAATATACATTTTTATACAAGACTGAGGTATACCTTATTGAAATTTAAAAATAAGGTGTACTTTAAAATGAATTTTAAAGTTACAATTCAAACATGTGTTTCTGCTAGTTAATCTTCACATCGACGTCACATCTGGAATTCGTGGATTCAACTCGGCAGGGGTAATCAACTCTTGCATATACTTAGGCTTCAAAGAGATCAGTCCCAGGCTAAATGTTTATTTCTATCTTCACTAATTGAACCAAATGTCTTCCTTTTGTCCTCACTTGTCTTAAACAGAAGCGAGGGGGGCAGGGGTTGTAGTGAGATCCATTTATCTCAAATTAGATATTAGCTAAAATGAAATATTACATTCTGGGATACATCTGTAGTTTATTAAATGTTATTTCACAGGTACCCTGACATAATTCCCCCTTCTAATTTTCAATGGATGTAGGACACATGTATCAGAATTGGCTCAAAGTCAGTGGTACTTGGTGAGTCTTTTGACAGTATGCATCATAGACAGTCTTCTATGAAGTGAGTCCATTATTTTTGAGCCCTCATGCTTGCTAGCTAAGCATCTTTAGTGCATTTGGGTATATGACACTTCATTCTCCATCTATGACTTGTAGTTGGGATCTAGGATGGCATGCTCAAAAATGATTAATATGGACCCATTTGTCCATAAAAGTATCATTTTTAGGTATCCTAAATTTATAGGCAACTGGAGATATTTTGTCAGTAATGTCAAAAGGACCCTTCCATGATGGAAGAAATTTCTTCTCCTTAACCTGATCTCTTCCAAAATTATAAAGATATACTTTATCATTTATTTCATATTCCTTGTTGGACATCTTGAGATCATAATAGGTTTTAGCGGCAGTTGCAGATTTTTCTATGTTCCTTTGAGCAAATGCAAAGGCATGTTGCAGGTGCTTTCTTAGGTTCTCCATAAATTGATGCATTTTGGCAGCATTTATCAAGTTCTGGTCTGATGTACGGTACAATAGATGTTGAGGTAGAACCATTCTTCTACCAGTCATCAATTCAAAAGGTGACATCTTAGTAGCACTACTTGGAGTTGCTCTTAATGCCATTAAGACTAGAGGTAATTTTACATCCCAGTCTTTACCCCTTTCGCTCACAAACCTTTTGAGGATTTTCACAATGGACTGGTTGTAACGCTCTACACCACCACTAGAGGCAGCTCTATATGCAATATGAAGCTTTCTTTTGACCCCTAGTATTTTCCACATTTTGGTCATCACTTCGCTAGTGAAGTGGGTTCCCCGATTGGATTAGATTTGCTGGGGTAAACCAAATCTGGAAAACACATGGTTGATGAGCAATACTGCACATGTCTCAGCACTATTGTTAGGTGCACTAATGCACTCAACCTATTTAGTGAATAGGCATTTTACATGTATGTGTTACCTCTTGATGACCTTGTTAATGGACCAATAAAATCAATTTGTATATCTGACCATGGCATTACCATCCCTCTCTTCTGCAATGGCGTTCTTTGCATTTGCACAGTGGGTTGGAACTGTGGGCAGATTAAACAACCTTGACAGTAAGTTTGAACATCTTTCAACATGTGCGGCCAAAAGGTGTAATCCTGCAATATTTCAGATGTCAGTTTGGCACCACGATGATCAGATGTGGGAGCATCATGGGCAAGTTGAAGCATTAGACCTCCGAACTTTGTGGGTACCACCCATTGCTGGATGCCAGTTTTTGAGGTTCTAACTAACAAACCATCCTGTAACTTGAATTGTGATTTGGATTGCATTAAGATTCTAAGATCTTCCTTGCCAATACTGTCTTCTTTTGCTTTCAGGATCTTCTATGTGTTTATAGAAGATGCCTACACTGGGGTCTTCTTTTTGACTAGTGATTAGGTCCTCACTAGGAGAATCCTGATTCCATTGTACCAGGTTTGGCTCACTCTGTTGTTTAGCCTGGTTTCTGGTAATGGCTTCTACCTGAATTGTACCCATTAAGTGGTCGATATTAAGGAGTTCTCAATTTATGGCTCTTTGTTTGGCTAATGAATCCGCAAGATCAGTGACTTCCTTATCAGGAGAAAAAATGGGGTTTATTTAGCAGCGCTAAAAAAAGCTAGGAAATGATGATACCAATCTAATTTATGTTTTATACAATCTATTTTATTTAAAAATTCTTATAACACATAAAAACAACAGCAAATGCTTTTCCTAATTAATAAAGGGACGTCTCCCTTATACAACACTTATAAAAACAGACTAGAACCATATAATCCTAGAATTTCAGGTATAAAGGAATTAATTCTATAGATAACATATGGCAAGCAACACATTTCTAAGATAAATGGTGAATTAAATATTTATCAGGACCTACAATCCTGAAATGACCCTTGGTCTTCTTCCAGTGTGTGGTTAACCCATTGGATACCACTAGATTATCAATCTCGCAGAGCAACTTACCATGTTTGACTGGTTTGTTGTTAGTTTCTGCATTCCATTTCTTTCGCAAGTTGGCAGGTATTCAACAAAACTGTCACGTAATTTGAGTCAGTAATGATCACAAATGAATGAATACCAGGTTCAATAGCCATCTCAATGGTTTTTAGACCAGCAGTTAGTTCTGCAACTTGACTGTATCTTGGTTCAATGTTAAAATCTACAGAAATATTTGGGAATCCATTTGCCCAAGTTATACCAATGCTGGCGACTAATCTGCGCTCATTATCAATAGTGGCCTGGTAAGAACAACCATCAACATATATCCAAGGTAAAGTTTGGCAGTTGTATATTTTATATTGGGAAAGCAATTGTTCCTCCAGTAAGCCATCTTCTATCAACTCTTCCCCATGATCCTTAGCAGTACAGCCATGGAGCTCAGCAAGCCCCTGTGCGACTGGATTCTTTTTGTTTTGCTTATAGCAAATTTCTAAAGGCCAACCTTGTAAGGAAAGAGTCCAAGCTGTTATGCGGCCATAAGACAAATTTCCATCTCAGTCTTATTCTCTCACTTTGCAGATATAGCAAAGGCTGGTGGGCCGTTTCTACAATCATTTTCTCACCCTGTATATAGCTGCGGAGATTTTTTAGAGACCATACAGTAGATAAGAGGGCTTTTTCCCAATCACTAAATTTTATTTCTACTGGGGATAAAGTTTTGCTTGCATAAGGAATGACTTTGCTTAAATTATCATGCTTTTGGTATAAAACAGCACGCTAAGCAAGGGTACGCTAAGCAAGGTGCTTGAGTGAGTTTCCTCTTCAGTTCCTTGATGGCTGTCTCTTGAGTCTCACTCCAATGCCATTTCACATCCTTTTTTTGAAGAAGTAGCAGAGGTTTAGCTAATTCTGCATAATTATCAATAAATTTGCAAGAATAATTTGTCATACCCAGGAATAATCTTAATTAATTTAAGTTAGTTGGGCTTTTAGAATTTATGATAGCTTCCACCTTTTTCTTCTGAGGATTTAACCCTTCAGAAGTAACTTCATGTCCCAAGAAGTTTACACGAGAGCAGCACCATTGAGCTTTTTGTAGGGATAATTTGATACCTGCCCATTTAAGTTTGCTGTGGATGTATTTAAGTTCTGTGCAGTTTTTTTTCAAAGTCTGTGCTTTTGATTAAAACATCATCAACATAAGATAAGGTCCCCCTTTCCAGTGCATCAGGCATAGCCTTATGCATGAATACAGAAAATTCATGTCCTGAATTTATGTATCCAAACGGGAGCCTTTGGAATGCATACTGAACCTTTTGGAATTAGAATGCAAGCTTATACTGGTCCTCCTCATGTACTGGTCAATATATGGCACAGGCCAGCCAGACATGTACACTTGTTTGTTTAGCTGTCTTAAGTCAGCACACAAACATTGTCCATTGTCTATTAGGCTTAAGAACACCTAGAATAGGATTGTTATAAGAGCTGTGCACCTGATAATACCTCTTTCTTCAAGGTTCCTTATGATTTCTGCAAGAGAATCATATGAGGCTAAAGGAAGTCTGTATTGTTTAACAAATACAGGTGGTGCACTGGGATCTGTTTGGATTCTTGCAATGTGCAAGTCTGTAGTCCCACAGTTATAAGAATCCCTAGCAAAAATATCCTTGTACTCCATCAGGAAGTCTCATAGCAGTCGGCGTTCATAATCATTGGAACAGCCATTAGCTAAGGAGATTTGCTCTTCGACTATTTGCTGAAATCCTGGAAAGATTTCAGGCTGTCCTATCTCATAGACTTCTTCCAACCTAGAGGTGAGATCCCCTTGATTATAATTTACATTGCCACCATGACTCTAGGTATTGGGGTATTCTTGATCTTGATCGGCTGAACAAATACTAGAGAGGCTTCTTCAATTTTACAGATGACTTCCTCTGAGCTGAAGGGATAAATAGACTGAATTATAAAGGTTTGTTCTATTAATTGTTCTTCAGTTAAGTATCCTTCAGGTATTAGCCCAATTATATTATTCTGGAATCCAAAAGTGTAATAACTTGATTCCAGTGCATATCCTATGGTAGTTCCCTTGGGTCATTTTTATACCCAGATTTTGCATTCTATGGGAGATGCAAATTAGTGTTTCAGAAGATTTTAATTTCATTAGATACCTGCATATTCACCGCATATGGCATTTGCTGGTTCGAGTTTTTAGGGCTGCATTTTTATCCTGAAATACTTCAGGGTCTCCTTTTAACCTGCTCCAGAGGCAAAGGTTAATTAAATCTATTTGTATGGCATATCTATGTAAGAGATCATTGCCAATATATATTTGATTATGGGGAGTATTTAAAACTAAAAACAAGTGCTTTGCTGATTTATTACCTATAGAGATAGATAATAAACTTTTTGCTGTGACATTATAGATTTCCAACCTGTCATTCAAGTCATGGACACAGTGGTCTTAAGGAGAAAGATATTTATTCACCTTAGGTTCAGTGATCTGCGCTAATAAGCCATCGCTTAAATAGCGAGCTTCCTACTTTAAGCCCAATTTAGCATACTTGGTTTTACCAAGGTCATGCACTTGCATAGGGATAAATAGATCATCTTTAAGTTTCGCAATTTCTGCGAGGAATTGCAAATGATCTCCCCATTTAGGGGATTTAGGGTCCCCCTTGTGGAGGTATATGGTTAATACATCACCATCTAAGGAAATATTTGCTATCTTTCCAGGCGAAATTATTAAAGTATTACCATCAGAGCCACTTAAAGGAGTCTGATCATCTATTTGTAGGATAGTGATTTCAGGTATAGAGTCATTCCTGAAAATGAATCTCCACGGCATCTGGCTTTTCTTCCACCACGTGACAGTTATGTCGGGTGCGAGATATACCGGACCACTCATAATTAATAGGCCTTTTTACTTGGGACCAAATGTAATCAATTATTGTGCGTAATCGCTTCAGGAGATCGCTAACAATTATCAAACGATCAGTTGGCAGATCCACTATAATGACAGGGTGTCTTATTACCCTGTTCCCTAGCCTTAGTTTTAACCATGCCGTACTGTAGAATTTGAGAGAGTCACCCCCAACACCTATTAGTGAACCATCAACTTCTTTTATCTTAGTTTTGTGGGGTGTCAGCTCATTTATCTGTGTGTATTACCTGTGGTATAAAATAGTTGCCTGAGATCCAGTATAAATTAATCCCATGATAGGGTTAGTATCTGAATCCTGGAGCTCAGCTAATACATAATATCTCCCTGCAGTTTCTACCATTTCACACATAAAATTAGCATGATTACATATCTGTGGGCTTTGCCACATTTTACCTGTATTCACCACGTAAACCTGATGCAGGAGAATTTTCATGCTCACCATTCACTTCCTCTATAATAGGGCTGATTGGGTTCCTGTGTACTGCATCTGTGGGAATAAGGTTATGAGAAAACTGCAAAGGAAGAGATTTGTTAGAGCTTCCAGGCTGAGGTTGCTTGTCATCACAGCTAAAACGTCCATTTCTGGGCTGTAGGGAGAGAACATGATTAGTACCATTATTGACATTTATCATTTTATTTGGTATATCTCTCCCCTCTTTCTCAGGTAATACTGTGGTATTTATGACTGTTCCTGTGGCCCACTGCTGGCCACTGGCTGTACCCCTAAAAAAGGATTATTAGGGTTCTGAGCTGTCAAAGCTTGACTCATATTAGTAAATAGTGTACATAATTGACTTATTTGCATACTGAGTTGGCCCACTTTTACCCATGGATCGAGCCATTTTTACCCATGGATCGATTTTTTTTATATCCCAGGGTATTGATTCCTGGATCCTTGGGATCCCTCAGAATTATAGCTATTGTTCCTATTATGACAGGGTTGTCTTTGGGGTTCAACTTGTTTGGCGTTAAGTCTTGGGGAGCACTATTTACTTGGGGTGTCTGGTTACCCTGAAGTGTTTTTGCCAATTTTGGAATTAATTTTTATGGGGTACCAATAACCATGTGGGTTTTCATCTCTTTGAGGATAACTATTTGTTTAGGTATGCCCCCCATTTTGAGTATATTCCCTCTGCACCTCGGCCCGTGATGAGGGAGGGGTGGAGTTAAAACTTTGTGGGGAAGGCCTGTTTTCTCGGGCCACTTCCGCATAAGTTTTCTTGTCAGACTCCAAATTGATGGGGCTAGGTGACATCCTAGTTTCTGCCACAATTTTGGGGCTGGGCCTTAGTTCCTTTTTAACCCCCTGTTCACCGGACTGCTGAATAGAGTATAACTTTGTACTCTCTTTGATCAGCCATTCCAATGAGCAGTTCTCATCAAAATCTCTAGCTAAGTTAAGTTTGATGTGTACGGCAATGCTTCGTAAAATAAATTTAGAAATTCTGAGCTTTCAAATATGGGGTAATCTTCGGCCATACTTTAAGCACTTTTTAGTACAGAAAGGGATTCTATAGGGCTTTTATTGGCACTACATTTTAAACCGTATACAGCTATTTTCGCAGCGGTTTTAGTGCGATATTGCCCAAATTCTTCTTTGCACTGAATTTTTGATTCACTCCAGGAATGAATATATGAATATTCATATCCTTAAAGGGACAGTCAAGTAAAAAAAAAAAAACTTTCATGAATGGAATGCAATTTTAACTTTCCAATTTACTTTTATTACCAATTTTGCTTTGTTCTCTTGGTATTCTTAGTTGAAAGCTAAACCTAGGAGGTTCATATGCTAGTTTCTTAGACCTTGAAGGCCGCCTGTAATCTGAAAGCATTTTGACAGTTTTTCACCACTAGAGGGCATTAGTTCATGTGTTTCACATAGATAACATTGAGCTCAGGCATGTGAAGCGCCTAGGAACCATCACTGATTGGCTAAAAATGCTTGTCTGTCAAAAGAACTGAAATAAGGGGACAGTTTTCAGAGGCTTAGATACAAGGTAATCACAGAGGTAAAAGGTATATTATTATAACTGTGTTGGTTATGCAAAACTGGGGAATGGGTAATAAAGGGATTATCTACATTTTTTAACAACAATAATTCTGGTGTTTACTGTCCCTTTAAGTGAAGCAAAGAATTTGTGATGTTTACCCTCAAATACCCAGGGCAGAAATTCAACTTTTGACTGCTCACTAGTAACATTCATTATGGGTAAAGCATTTTCATAGGTCACTAAGTGGTCAATTATAGAATTGGTTCCCTTGTTGGAAAACTTAGGTACTGCACTACTTAAAAATGTAATTATTTTAGGGGTGTCATACCTTATTGGATGTATCTTGGGCTTTCCTAGGGACCTTATTTTTTGGTGCTGGAGCATTCCCTATCTGCCCTTCTACTGTGGGGAGACCCCTTACGTATATTAGCATTATGGGGGTTATTTGGGTAGCTGGCTCCGCCCTCTGACTCACTATAATCACTGCTCTCGCCCTCTGAAGTGTAGCAGTTCC
This sequence comes from Bombina bombina, assembly GCF_027579735.1. Classification (NCBI taxonomy): domain Eukaryota; kingdom Metazoa; phylum Chordata; class Amphibia; order Anura; family Bombinatoridae; genus Bombina; species Bombina bombina. Next base: position 981,771,530 of record NC_069500.1, on the reverse strand, counting down.
CTGAATTTATATCATGAGGTGATTGTCTATGTGGGAAGTTTATTTCTCACCCGTAAGGGGTCCTTTGTTTAAACTCTCCCCTAAAGTTCTGTAATTCATTTCTCCTTAATCTTTAAGGGTTTTAAAAATACCTGCATTATCCTCATTGCTAATAGAGGGTTTTTATTATGACAATACGGCCCTTTTAAACCACTTAACTATCTTTGGCTTTGTGCGAGTTGTTTATGCAAATCTTCTATTTGAGTTATTAAACTCGTTATAAACTGGTTATATTTTTTGTAAGGTGGCCACGTGTTGGGCAAACTCATCAATTTTAACCTGAACTCCTTCTGCCTCTTCCTTATCTAACCTTAAGGAATAATTTTCACCCCTCAGTTGCTCCAATTGTGAGTTTTCTACTTCAATCTTATTGTACATTTCATCGTTCACATAGAGGAGCAGACCCCAAGTTTTGAAAATTAGTTCATCTCATTTCCTTGGCTTTTGAGGTTGGCCAAATTTTAACAGCCCTTGAAATATTTCGCTTTCACCACACCATATATTATTTGCAATATTTTTGGCCTTAGTCTTCAGCATCCTAATGTAAGCGCCTAATTCTCCCTTAATACTTAATCTATTTTTAGGGTGAGTAATGGCTTCTGTTTTAAGCGTTTCTGCCTAACGGGCGATTTTGGCGAACATATTTCAATACTATGTATAGATTTATTTGATTCACTTCTAGTAACAGACATTATTATTTTGGCTTAGTATTTGGTTAAATTAAAACGCTAATACAATTTTTACCAATGAGAAAAAAAAATGAATCTTAAAATTTAAAAAAAATATATTTTATTTTTAGAAATAATAATTTCTATTTACTACAAAATATGTTATATCAATATGATAAATATAATAATCTTCTGCAGTGCCTCTAGATAATATGTCAGTATATAGCAGGGTTATAATACAATGTAAGAAACACAAAAGCTCCAGGTAGGATGCTCCAGCCCGCACTCACTGTGGCGTTCTTCTGCGCTATCACGTGACCGGCTGGATAGCCAATGAGGGTACACAAAGAGGACACGTCCATGTTCAGACGTGATTAACCATCATAGAAACACAGGAACATTTTTGGCACTCCAGGATAGTAGAATTAAAGTTCTTTATTGGTTAAATGCGCTAAATACATAAACATAGACGGTAGCCCAGATAAAAGCAAAAAAGGAGGAAAGACAAAGGGAACCAAGACCTCCTGTGACATCATACGTGTTTCATGCCGCTAGGGCACTTGTTAACTGATAGGGAACAGGGGGATGGTTTACTCTATATATAGATTTACAGCCAATTGGAAAACATCCTTGCTTAATTAAATTAACCCCTAAAGATTTCAATTACACCTTACACACTTTGCTAAGCTAAAAATTTATAATGAACAATGATATTAGTATATAAAAATACTCAATGGGTAACATATTAGTTACATGAATACAAAGCATATAATATAATAATGCTAAGATACCCAGAAAAATAGGGGATAATAGCAAAATTGCAAATCACAATTCAAAGAATATATTACAATGTATATTGTTGTTTATAAAAAAAAATCAAAATCATATTAACTTTTGATAAACATATTGACATCCATTCTTAAATTTTGACCTGAAGGAAACCTAGTTTTGAGGTGGAGGATCCAAAAGACCTCTCTTTCATCCAATTTAATTTCCCTATTACCCCCTCTAGGGTGCCTATGTATAAAGACAATGCCCTGCACTCTGAGTAAGGTACAATCATAATTATGATGGTATCTGAAGTGTTTGGCTACAGATGTTCTGGACTCATGGTCCTCAATGGATCTGAGATGTTCCAAAAAACGGTCCTTAAAGGGACAGTATACACTCATTTTCATATAATTGCATGTAATAGACACTACTATAAAGAATAAGATGCACAGATACTGATATAAAAAAACTTTATAAAACTGTTTAAAAACTTACTTAGAAGCTGTCAGTTTGGCTCTGTTGAAAAGATAGCTGGAAAGCCCACTGCAAGTGGCAAATAAGACACTCCCCCCACTCCCCCTTATTTAGCATATGAAAAGACCCTTTACACAAACAGGAGCAAGCTGGAGTAGGTAGCTGACAGTATTTACATAAAACTTTGGGGCGGAATATTGTCTAAGGATGGAGGTCTGCCTCAAGTAGATAAGGCCTACTTTTGGAAGGACGATCAGTATAATAAGCCTCCCTTACAGGAAACAGCATATTAAAGCAAGCAGGGTCCCCCCACAAAGAATAAATACATTTAAAGTGACCAGGAGAGACTTAACAATTGACCGTTTCTCTATACGTTATTAATGCTTGAGATGCCTAAGCAAAAGGAAGTGCTGTATAACTATCTCAGGGAGTAAGGAAATTTTGACATCACAACTGTTGTTAGCCAGGTACCGCAAGGTGGGTGAAGTCCTGGCGGGCTAGTAAAGAGGAGAATATATCCCCCTTTGTTTGTTCTAATTGATATGGTTTACATTGAAGGGTGTTGCTGCATATATTTAAAGACCAGTACAAACTTGTGTTGAAGGAAAAATAACTGGCTCATGGAAGTGTTGTTATACAAGCTTATAACGCATATTTGAAGTTGCTGGGCTGGGATTTGTGTACTCGACTATATAGGTGCCTATATCAAAAAGGCAAGTATAACGCCTGAACAGAAACAGGGTAAAGCATCGCCTAGACAGTGGTATAAGTAGTCAGCTACAACCTGTTCGTAGCACCAACAGAACAATACAGCATAAGAGACACTTGGAAAACTAATCACCAGAACAGTTATTAGGAGCGGGACTGCTTAGAGAACCCTAAGAGCCGTATATTAAGTTGTACCTAACATTTCTATGGAAAGATACAAGGCTCTAGGTTCCCAAAGTATTGTAATAGGCTAAGATTAATGGGGAATATTGGTAGTATTTCAAGAAATTCCTTAAAAGCTAAATGTTTAACTGTGGTTAGCCAATGTGCTGCAAGAATATGTATAATAAGATATTATAATGGTTTGTTTAGAAACTTGCCAGGGCATTGGGTATTAAGGAATATTAACTACATTGATATCTATATATATAAGGTGATGCAGTATCTTAAAAAGAATGCTGGCTTTAAGCTGATGTCAACTAAAAATCTTGTCACAAGCTCTGACGTTATTTAAAGAGTGTAAACATTTGTTAAAAACCAAGGTTGTGGCTGAAAAGACAGTGGTCTATAAAAAATATAATAGCGAGTGGTATAAATGTATATCGGCTGAATGAGGAAAGCTGGATATTAAGTACCTAAAACAAATAGGGGCAGTCTAATCCGTTTAAATGGTGAAAGGTCTGGGTAATTGATACCTAAGTGAAAGAGTCAGCAATCAAAGGAAATATTGTTAATAATCTCAGGTTTGCTGCATGGATATTAAAATCTGTACTTAAAGTGATATGCGCTATAAACTATTTATAGGTTAAGAGAGTAACTACAGGTTTGACAGATATTTACATTGAGTGTTCCTAAAATACAGATAACTGTTTTCTTGACTTCTAATTAGGCATTACCATAGTTAGCCACACTCCACACAATCACAAGTGCTAATACACTGTTGTAAAACGTACCCCATGCACTACAAATCACTCCCCCTTTTTTTCTTTGCCTTTTTTTCGTGTTTTCTTTCCTCTTCTGCCCCCTCACTTGGGTTGGTTAGGCAACTTAGGCCCTTATTAGTTTATATCACCTATACACACACATATGGAAAGGTTTGTCACTATCAAAAATAAATCACCGGCAATGCCACCAAAAGGGAAAGAAAAAAAAAGTTTAAAAAGAAACAGCTTAGACACAGAGAATAGAAGCTTACTAGAAACAACAAATATACATACAATGGAGTCTCAGGACCTAGTAAAACAATTATCAGACATTATGCTTCCCCAATTTGACCAGGTAAAGAGGGATATATCAGAACTAAGGGCAGAAGTTAAACAGTTTTCAGAGAGGCTGCAAGAAGCAGAAACCAGAATATCAGATATAGAAGATATGAATGTTAGACATGAGAGTAAATTAAAGGAACAATCCAGCCAAATACATCTACTGCAAAACAAGGTCAAAGAGTTAGAAGACCGAGCTAGATGAAGCAACGTTAGAATCATAGGACTACCAGAGATAGATGAATTTCAGGATCTAATACACTTTACTGCAATACAGCTACCTCTGGGGTTGGGTATGCAAATCCCCCCACAAGGGATACAGGTTGAAAGAGCGCACAGAGTAGGTAGTGCTAGAACCTATACGGATGGTAAGACTAAGATTAGACCAGTCATTGTTAAGTATTTGAACTTTCAGGATAAAGCCTTGATTATGAGCCAGTACAGGAAAAAATTCCCAGTAAAGATAGGAGAGTATAATATTTTGCTTTTCCAAGATTTTTCAGTAGAAACGTCGAAGAAACGAAAAGAAATGGTACCTATCTGTACAAGCCTAAACAAAACAGGTCTGAAAGCCTCAATTATATATCCAGCCAAAATTAAAATTTTTAACGAGCAAGGAAACGTTCTACTGAATAATTACGAAGAAGCAAAAGATTTCCTAGACTCTAGACAGAATTCTTAGTAACAAGAACACAGATATAGGAATTAATTTAAAAACTATACTAACCAGGTTCTAAGAAAGAATGAAGCTTGAGAGGATTAATAGTGTTAATACTATGGTTAAGAGGTCAGGGCCTCCAAGAGATGTCATGGTTATAGTTCCAGCTGAGTATGATGTTCTCAGCAACTTTGGGCGATACGGAGGAGGCTTTCTCTGTGTCTGGTTTTTATATTTTGTTTTGTTTGATGTTTAAATGTTCACTGATGTGTTATTCCCCCGCCCCTGTCTTTCCCTACCCAAGGGCCCCCCCTCCCCTTTTTTTTTTTTTTTTCTCCCTTTCCTCGCAATGCATTATAGGGTATACTATAATGGCTGATGGTTGAACAGTTAAAAGTAATATCATGGAATGTGGGAGGGATCTCCTCATTATGGAAAAGGAAGAATATCTTGAAACAATGTAAAAAAAACAATGCAGATATAATTATGCTACAAGAGACACATCTGAAAAAACAGGAATTAGACAAACTTAAAGTAGGGTGGGTAGAGGAGGTGATTGCAACACCCTGCACGACAAGAAAAAGGGGCGTAGCAATTATATTTAATAAAAAATTAGAGTACAAAATTGTGGGGAAAGAACTAGATATAGAAGGAAGGTTTGCAATTTTACACATTATAGTATATGAAAGATCTTTGATTTTATGCAATATTTACGGTCCAAATATCCTAGATAAAGTCTTTTGGAACAAGATTCAGGTTAAACTAATGAAATATGATACGGAAAATATAATATTGGGAGGTGATCTAAATATGGTGATGTATCCAACATTAGACAGGTTAAAACCTTCTATGAATAGAAATAGCCGAGCAGAAACTAAGCTACTTAAGAATTTGTGTAACAATTTAAGACTTAAAGACATTTGGAGAATCCAGAATCCAGATGTAAAATGTTTTTCTTGTATATCCCATAGTCATAAAACGATGTCCAGAATTGATGCTTTCTTGATCTCAGAAAACTTATTAGGCACAGAAATATTGACAGATATTAAAGAGGTGCTAATATCGGACCATGCTATTACCTTATTAAATTTTAAGTTCAAAAGGGTCAAAAGAGACCCAGCAAAGTTTTTTTTCCCTACATATTTAAGTACAAATGTACAATTTAAGGATTGGTTAAAGAGAAAATGGCAGGAATATATATATTTCAACAAGGAGTATGAAAATAAATATGGAATTTTTTGGGAGGCCTTTAAAGCGTTTATTAGAGGGGAAATAAAGGCGTACTTAGTTAGAAATAAGCGGATAGCACAACAGAAAGATATACAGCTAGCAGGGCAAGTACATAATTGCTATAATGCATTTTTAAGTGATAGATCAGGGATACTTTGGGATAAATATATAAGGGCCAAACAAGGGAGAGATACTTTCCTTATGCAAAATTTGAGGCAGGAAGATCTTAGAACAAGGACGTTCTTCTATAGACATAGTGGTAGGGCTGGTAAATTTTTGGCAAATCTAGTGAAGGTCAAAAAGAAGAAGCGTGTCATAGAGGCGATTAAAAAGGGATCAGAGAGATTGACAAATATTAAAGAAATAAACGAGTATATATATATATATATAAATATTATCAAAACTTGTATACAAAGGATAAGATCAATTTGGAAGCAAAAGCAGATTTTTGGGATAAAATTAGATTACCAAAGCTAGAGAAAAGAAGATTTAGATGAACTGAATAGACCTATATCACAGGAAGAAATAAGGAAAGTAATCAATAAAACGGCGGCCAACAAGGCCTCAGGCCCAGACCAGGTTCCGATAGAACTTTACAAAATTTTGAAGGAAGAAATAATCCCTACGTTAGAAGGCCTCTTTAATACAATATATATTAATAACAAAATGCAGTCCAAATATTTTACAACATCAACAATTTCTTTAATCTTGAAAAAAGATAAGAACCCGGAAGAGATGGGTTCATATAGACCCATCTCATTGTTAAACAGTGACTATAAACTCCTTATGAGTGTAATTGCCCAAAGACTAAAGAAAATGATGACCCCATTAATACATAAAGATCAAGTTGGCTTTATGCCTAATAGGACGTCTACAACCAATCTGAGGATATTACAGTTGATAATAGACTATTATTGGAACCAGACTAAAAAAAAGGGATCTGGGATTCAAACAGATATGGCTATTACATCTATTGATGCTGAAAAAGCCTTTGATATGATTACGTGGGCTCATTTATTTACAACAATTAGAAACTTTGGAATCACAGGTTCTTTCCTCAGATTGGTACAATTGATATATAACGAACCACAGGCTAACATCTTGATAAATGGCACTATATTACAAAATTTTACCCTACAGAAAGGAACACGACAAGCGTGCCCGCTATCCCCCTATTTGTTCAATTTAGCTATCGAACCTTTAGCTATTTACCTGAGAAAGGAAATAGATGGGATTTGGCTAGGGAATAGAAGAATTACGCTTCTATTGTACGCCGATGATTTATTGGTCTTTCTAAGAGACACGCAAAGAAATATTCCTCTATTAATTCAAATTCTGGGAGATTTTGGTAAGTTTGCAGGTTATAAAGTAAATGTTAATAAATCAGTGATCTTTTGATTAAAAGAAAAAAAAGATAGTTTTAAGAATGCTCCATTTAAGGACGCAAATGGAAAGCTAAAATATTTAGGCATCGTATTGTCTAGAGACCCTGAAAGGTGGTATACATTAAATTACCCTCAAATCTGGGAAAAATTGTCTAAGGACATGGCCAGCTGGGCCAATTTTCCATTTACCTTGTCAGGTAAAATAAATTTAATTAAAATGGTCCTATTCCCTAAAATTTTGTACTTACTACAAAACTTACCTAGATTTATTAATCGTAAGGATTTAGCATAATTTAAACGGGATTGTCTAAAATTTTTATGGGGCAACAAACGTAAAGCGATTGCATTACATAATTTGTCACTATTTAAAACAGGGGGCGGTCTAGCCTTGCCAGATATAGAGCTATATAATCTAATATGCATGGGCAAATTTGCATTAGAATGGCTAACAGAGGGAAATTATTTGGCCACAAATGATATAGAAGAATTTTTAGTGGCCCCATATGGTTTAAAAGCTCTATTACATTATAAAGGGAAATTACCAGACAAAGTTAATAAGCTATCCACCATTAAGAATATAATTACTGCATGGCATAAACTTCTGAAATTACTACGAGTTAGCCCAGAATATTCAAAGTATCTGACAATAGTGGGGAACCCCAATTTTATACCAGCAATAGAGTCGAAAGTCTTTCATAGATGGAAGAGGAAGGGCATAATTTTCATACAACAATTGCAAGACAGGGAAACTAAAGCCTGTAGAACGTTTCAGGATTTAAGAAGTGAGTTTGAAATCCCAAATAATGAATTTTACGCGTATTTGCAAATACGGCATTTTTTGGAAACTTTTAATAAAGAATCTATGCAAGATAGTTTAGGCGAAAAAATGAACATGGTATTGAATATGTATAGCCAAGGAAACTATTCTATCTCTTTTTGGTATAAGATAATAAAAAAGTTCCAAGAAACAACAAGAATAGGGGCTTTGGCAGCAAGCTGGCGACAACCAATAGAGAGGCTACAAAAAAGTTTTAACTTGGTAGATAAAGCAACATTATCCATAGGTTGGAGAGAGTCCCAAATGAAAGTGATAAATAAGGTATACATCACACCTGCTGTAAAAGCTAAATGGGATAAAAATGCAGAAAGTAAATGTGCTAGATGCAGCTTCCCATTAGCGGATTTGACGCACTGTCTATGGTCCTGTCCAAAGATTCAAAAATTCTGGAGCAAGCTGAATTTTTGGCTGAACAGGATTAATGGAAAAAAGATCAAGTTAGAAAAAGAGGATATTATCTTTATTTATCAAACTCCCAGATTACAGATTAATTTTAAATTCGTAAATACAGTAATATTAATAGGGAGGTCATTAATTTTGAAATATTGGAAGTCCACAAAAGCTCCCAGTTTAATAGAATGTATTAATAAAATTAAGGGACAATTGATAGTGGAGCAATTTGATACGACAGTTAATTCTGAAACTCAGATCAAACGCTTCCTTGACAAGTGGAGGAGATTTATTCAAGCCTTCTCGGAAATAGAACAGAAGCGGCTAATATACCCTTTTAGAGATTCAGAAACATTGAATAATGCGATTGCTAGAAGTGAATTCCCAAATTGGAATCAAGCACTGGGGGGGCCTTCCCTAAATTTCCTTTTTTTTTTTTTTTTTCCCCCTTGTTTGTTTGTGTTTTTCTTTTTGGGTTATTTAATGAATAATAAGGATGGTTAAATAACCAGACAGGACATATGGTTTAAAGCTAGGTCAGTGCTATCGATATGAGGATACAAAGATAGAGGTCTGAACTTAGTAATGATGTTTTTTGTTTTTTTTCTCTTGTTTTTTTGCTTGTAGAAAACAGAAATACGAAAACTATAATTTTAATAAGGAGGGTATGATAGCCTTACATGGCAAATTCTCTGTCTTGTTTTCATGATGTTTGGAATGTCCTGTCATATTTGTATGTTTTATTTTATTTGCAATAAAAACAATAAAAAAAAAAAACTTTGGGGCTTGGTTAGGAGTCTGAAAATCAGAGCAATGTTATTTAAAAATAATATTAGAAAAGTGTTTAAGCAGAGCGCTGGTTTATAAACAGGATACCACACAACTTACAAGTAAGAAAAGATCCTTCTATCTTTTCAAAAATGTAGTAAGAATTATGGTGATAGTAAGTGCGCTAAAAGAAAGCTAAAGGTATCCAATATTATCCGGTATTAAAAAGATATGTATAAAAGTGGAAAGTGTGATAAATGTGTATAATTCACAGTCAAAAATAAAAAAGGGGGTGTGAGGGGAAAAAAAGGGGTCTATGCAAAAAAAAAAAAAAAAAAAAAAAAAGGCAGTGTCCGCAAAAAATAAGTGATATTGTATTTTGGGAAGAACTAATATAATCTTCTAATCATGATGTGCTAAAAATTCAAAATATATAACAATAAGTGATGTGTCTATATATTGGTGTAATAATATCAAACTTTAGATAGTGTATGTGGGAAAAAAACACAATACGTTAAATTGTAACGAAAAAACTATAATATCCAAAAAATTATAATATCCAAAAAATTATGCAGCCTAAATCATATATCAAAAATATTTATTTATACACACTCATAAGCAAATAGAAAGGGACGTCTCCCCTAATAAAAAAGTAATAAAAACAGATTTAAGCAAGTAGAAATTCAATTCTAAAAAAGCAGACTTTGCTGAGAAAATGTGTTAAAAAATCCACAATATTGTGCAGAGAGAGACAGTTCCTTATAGCATCCGAACCTTTCGTTGTTGCTTTATAGGTAGATTTTACTGACCAAGTTCAGGATTTAGAAAAAGTGTAGGCTCCTTATAGTACTATACAGTCATTCAACTTTATTGGACTTATTGCTTTAGGATACTTTCTACTTACTTCACCACCCGTGTGGCAACGATATCACCTGTACAGCTCCAAGTATCCAAACTGAGTCAGTGCGCCGCGTGTATCTCGGCGTCTGACGTCATCGGCAAACTTCAGCCGCTGTCACCGTAATAGTTGGCTTTTCTGGATATTATAATCCTAGGTGGTTTTGGAGATAATCACTTCTTGTATTTCCAACAGAGATAGTTCCCTGCACTTAGTGCTAATTGCACGCAGGAAAAAGATGGATGTTGAGAAATGTAAATAACCCGGGTTAAAGTTGAAAAAATCCTTAAATATAGAATGTCCTCATTCAAGTAGTAATGTCAGATAACTCAGCCACTCAGATCAACGCGTTTCGCTCGCCAGGGAGCTTTTTCAAGATAGATGTGACTGGTCTGGTGTGTCCTTATAAAGGTGTCAGAAAACCCTCATTGGTAGTTTTTTCATTGAAATTTAAGGTGGAATCATAGGAATACTATGTATCTGTATATGTCCCATCTGATTAAGGTGGAATAGTCTCTTCATGTTCATTCTCAGCTTAAAAAGGAATTTCTTTTTTTAGCTTAATATCTTGTTTACTGAAAAGGCTACTATATAAGTACTGCTGCAATATTCATATTATTCTAAAAAGAATAACATTCATAAAACGTAATAATCATAAAAAATTTTATATTCATAAAATTTATCTGATATTTAAAAATAATAATCAATCTTCATAAAATACATAAAATTCATAAAATATTTTTATAACATATATTAATAAACATGGCCCTAAAACTTGTGACAGGAGAAATCTATATGTACATCCTACAATACTGAAAATTCCGAAAGGGATTTTATCGAATTGATTAAGGATGACAGATTTCGAACAGCAATCTGAAATCCTATTAGAAAGATTCAAGGTGAGAGGTTATAAAGATGATATTACAGATAAAGCCATAGAGAGAGCCAAGAACACAGACAGAGAGTCCCTTCTGACCTATAAAGAGAAACAAAAAGAAACCAGTAATAAGATCATGGTCCCTTTTATAACAGATTATAGTGCTGACCTGAATGTCATCAAAAGGATAATAAAAAAACATTGGCACTTAATAAAAGAAGATGATCTGTTAGGGACGAAAATCATTGACAACCCCAAATTTATATTCAAAAAGGCAGCGAACCTTAAAACAATTTTGGCACCTAGTGAACTTAAAACAAAAAAGAAAAATATACTAAAACAAAAAGATTTAACTGGGAAAAGTATTAATGGTTTTTTTCCATGCTACTCATGTAAGGCATGTGGCCACAGATATTATAGTTTTTTCGTTACAATTTAACGTATTGTGTTTTTTTTCCCACATACACTATCTAAAGTTTGATATTATTACACCAATATATAGACACATCACTTATTGTTATATATTTTGAATTTTTAGCACATCATGATTAGAAGATTATATTAGTTCTTCCCAAAATACAATATCACTTATTTTTTGCGGACACTGCCTTTTTTTTTTTTTTTTTTTTTGCATAGACCCCTTTTTTTCCCCTCACACCCCCTTTTTTATTTTTGACTGTGAATTATACACATTTATCACACTTTCCACTTTTATACATATCTTTTTAATACCGGATAATATTGGATACCTTTAGCTTTCTTTTAGCGCACTTACTATCACCATAATTCTTATTTAAAAATAAGCAAAACTATACATTAATTTAAATTAAAAAAAAATGATGGGCTATATAAATAGATCATCTACAAAACATTTATGCAAAGAAAAAATGAGTGTATAATGTCCCTTTAAGAGACCTTTTCGTACGACCGGTATATTGAATTTTACACCCTTGACAAGTAAGGCAATACACCACATTGGTGCTATTACAATTTAAAAAATAATGAATATCAAATTCTTTGTCAAGTACCTCTGATCTACAAGTGTTGCCCTGAATAATGTGGGAACAAGTTTTGCATCTGGAAGCATTACATTTAAAACAACCCTTATTATACTATTTATACAAATTATTTATTATTATTCTTTAAAACAAACCCCCAATAAAAATGTATATATGAAACAATTGAAATTACTATTTATTCCTAAATTCTTTAGATTAGTTAATATTTATATACGCATTGCAATATATTTAGTAGAGACTAGCGCTGAATCAACTATGCACACTTATTCCGTTACAATATTCTATATAACAGAGATCATAAAAGATATACCCTTAAAATTAACTTTACTCACAATAATCACTTTAAAATACCACAATAAAATACCAGAATCGTCTGTTATTAACCAATAACTCTAGTCCAATGCCCAATATGGATTACCAACTTATTTTGCTTAATCAATAACTACCAGGGATTTAAATACAATAACCAGTTTATGTACAGTTCTGAAAGAGTTCACTATAATGACTGACTTATAAATCTGGAGTGAAAAAAACTCTGTCTAGAAAATAAATTATTTAGCGCTGATTATTACTGGTTTAAATTTACACAGGGCTATGGATATAACTTTAAACATAAAATATGCTCTTTAAATTACTAGCTGCAACTTAACTATAGCCTTAGAATACCATTGTTTAAAATATAAAAAATATAGAACAGTCATTTGTGACCACATAAACCAATTGAGTGTCTCAGCTTTCTCCGATAAGTCCAAATTCACCTCATAAAATAAGAGAGATATTTTGCAATATGGATAAGAAAAGATAGCCCAATTTCACTTATAGTTACTGTGTCCCAAAATGGCAGCAAAGTTATCAGTCAAAATTTTAGCAAAGACCCCTTCTTTCTCCTATGTATGAGCTTTTCAAGTAATAGGCACTTCCCTTTTTTGTAATCTTTGGCGAATGTTTGGACATGCCCCACGGTGCTGTCTCTAATAGGCCCTAACGGAGCTGAGCATTGATTGGTTATTTGGATTTGCATGTGTTCTAATAGTCAATTCATTTGGCTGTCATACCATTTCTGAACTATTGGTGGAAGCAGATAACCAGAAATGCAGTCTCACCATCAATTATTGCTGCAGTTTACAAATCTTACCTAAAATATTTATTTAATATACTATAATTTCTTGTATTAATAAACTTATCTGGTCAGCATATATATGCCATTTAATATAATTGAAAATGTACAATTTGAGATCAAACACGAGTATATTATCAATTCTTTGTTAAAATATGCTTATTGGAGTCTCATTCCTTTTCAATATAAATATAGCCCACATCTTTGTATATCTCTTGCTAAGTGTATCATTATACTCCTGGAAAAATCAAAAATATGTTATTTGTTTCATACATCTTTAAAATAAAGTTATATAGTTGTTCATTTAATTTATTACAAACCTGAAATGCATTTCTCAGATCCATGGAGATATACATTTTTATACAAGACTGAGGTATAACTTATTGAAATTTAAACATAAGTTGTACTTTAAAATGAATTTCAAAGTTACAATTCAAACATATGTTTCTGCTAGTTAATCTTCACATAGACGTCACATCTGGAATTCGTGGATTCAACTCGGCAGGGGTAATCAACTCTTGCATATACTTAGGCTTCAAAGAGATCAGTCCCAATGTTTATCCTTCATGTGGAGCTATGAGCTTCAAAGGCTAAATGTTTATTTTCAATCTTCACTAATTGAACCAAATATCTTCCTTTTGTCCTCACTTGTCTTAAACAGCACAAAGGGGGGCAGGGGTTTTAGTGAGATCCATTTATATCAAATTTGATATTAGCTAAAATGAAATATTACATTCTGGGATACATCTGTAGTTTATTCAATGTTATTTCACAGGTACCCTGACAGCAGACAGCTGTCAGGGCCTAAGATGGTGGATAAAAGTTATAGAGGTGGAGGGTTAGAGAGCTGTTTGGTGGTGGGAGGTTAAGAAGGAATCCTAAACTGTATAAAAATTAAACTAAAATGCTGTAAATCTCCACATTGGCAGACTATCTTCCAGTACCTAAGATGGTGGTGACCAGTGGGTGGGTGAGGGAGGGAATAGAGCTTTTTTTAGGAGGTATCAGGTGCTGGGCGGTATCAGGTGGAAGAGTAATCTCTACACTATAGCTAAAAATAACCTTACAAATTACCTGATACCTGATTAATCCCTTCTATGCTGGGAATTTAAAAGGTGTGGTGCAGTTAGCAGCCTTCTAAATACCAAAAGGCAATGGCAAAGCCATGCACGTCTGCTATTTCTAAACAAAGGGGATCCTAGACAAGCTTTTACAACCATTAATATTATGACTGCATATGTGATATGTAAATAATTTCAGTGAGAACCCCAAAGTTTTTTAAAAAGTTGACAATTTTTTTTAATTTGATTGCATTTGGCAGAGAAATGGTGACATGAAATATACCAAAATGGGCCTATATCAATGCCTCGAGTTGTCTACTAAAAAAATATATATACTTTTGATAGGTAAATTGAAAAAAAAAGTCTCTTTTTCTGTTTAAACGGAGTGATAGCAAAAATGCTAAAAATGCTCTGTTTTTTTAGTAAGTTTTTGTCTGAAATTTCTGGTCCTTAAGACCTTAATGTTTATCAAAAAGCTGTAAAACAAATATGGTTCATTAGCTTATCTTATTTATTAAAGATGGTCTTCAACACTGAGAGATAAATTAAATGTTTTGTATGTTTGTGTCAAGTAGATTTTGATACGTTTATAGAAAGATTGGGGTCTATTTAACAAGGGCTGGACGGAAAGGGGTAAACATATCCGCCACTGTCAACCCGGCATCAAGGCTAGTGGGCAGCAATACAATGCCCACATTTATCATTATACGAGCTTCTGCTTGTGCAATGCCACCACCTGCTTGTGCAATGTCATATCCGGGGTATTGACAGACGCCAATTTAGAGTTGGTGTAGCAGGTTAAGAAGCAACTGTCTAATGACTGTCTTCTTAAAGGGATATTGTACACTAGATTTTTCTTTGCATAAAAGTTTTTTTTAGATGATCCATTTATATAGCCCATCTGGTAGTGTTTTTATAAAAAAATTATAGTTTTGCTTAGTTTTAAAGAACATTGTGCTGATTTTCAGATTCCTAACCAAGTCCTACAGTGCCAGATCTATACTTGCGTTTACAGACTCCTGCTGTGTTCTGTTTATGTTATCTGTCTTTTCATATGCAGGGGAGGTGGGGGGTGTCTTCTCTTTTTGTTTACCCATCCCCTTTCAGTGGGTGTCCCAGACTACCTCATCAACAGTGCTAAACTGGGAGCTTCTCAGTAAGTTTTTAAAAGGTTTTATACTGGATTTTTAGATCAGTATATGTGCATATTATTCTTTATAGTAGTGTCTATTACATGCAGTTATATGAAAATTGGTGTATACTGTCCCTTTAATTATCGGCTGCAGGCTCGCTTATGTGAGCCTGCAGCTGAAGGTGCTCCAAAGCTGCATTTGCAGCTTCTTCAATGTAGCCCATAATGGTTTCAGTATTTTCAAGTGTATTTGATTACGATTTGCATGAATACACTCCAAGGGGTCAATTTATTATTGGCTGAAATGGGCCAATTCACCCTGTTTCCACATGAGCCTTTAGGCTCGCCGGAAACAGGAGTTAAGAAGCAGTGGTATATAGACCGCTGCTCCTTAACTCATACGCCACCTCTGAGGCTGCGTACAGCAATCTGACCGATCCCATACAATCTGGCTGATTGACACCCCCTGCTAGTGGCTGATTCGCCGCGAATCTGCAGGGGGTGGTATTGCACAAGCAGATCACTAGAACTGTATGTGCAATGCTGAATACGGCCAGCGTATGCTCTCCACATTCAGTGATGTCTTGCGGACATGATATGCTACAGCGTATCATGTCCGCCAGACTTTAATAAATTGACCCCCAAGCCATCCACATATTTAAATGTGTATTCCAAAAGAAATGAAAAAGAATACACATTCTTTAATTCAAGCATATGGATGAGTATTGTTGACTTTTGCATGTGGTGAAAAGGTATAAAACAATACAAGTGATTATTAAACTTACTTATAAACCACATGAAACTTTGCATTTTGTCATTTAATAATTTTTATAATAAAAATATATTTAAACAAATATGTGAAATTTGCTTCTTTTTTATGCCTGAATTATATGTAATTGTAGATACATTTTCCATGTGTGTGACTTTGTCTTTGCCGGGTTTTGTGCACATAAGCCAGACAAGAGTAAAAAAATTCTTCATGTGCGCTAATCCGACATGAGTAATATTAAGGTGTGTTATACATTTATTAATTAAAAAATATAAAAAAAAAAAATAATTATTATTCAATATTTTATGTCGAGTTAAAAGGAAAAAAATAGTAACTCTTAATCCAGCACATAGGGATAAATAAGGTAAATATAGTACAATGGATTAGAACTAACCTATAGAAAACACAGGCAATTAACAGGTCAAATTATAAATCACTTTATCCAAAAATCCAAATCATAAGCAACAAAACATAGTATACATTTTCAAAATTATTGTGGCAACAAAATTAAATTAACTGAAAGTCCCTTATAAGTCTGTGAATCGTATTAAGGAACCCTATATAGAGGCCTCTATTCCAGGGTATATACGTATAAGAAATACTTCCTGGATAACTTTGTGAGACAACTCTGTCCCATATATAGGTCTCCATCAATCTGAAAAAAACCTGCAGACAGTGAAAGTCTATTTAAAGAGACAGGTGATGTGAACAGTTCCGTTGTAATTATCAAAATTTTCCACAACAGTAGTAATCACAGTGTTCAACATTAACCCAAGATCGACTTGGGATTAAATGTTGCAAGACAGGTAATTGTCAGGATAGGTAAAGTCCAGAGTTAGACCCAAATGCTAGAATGAGGTTAATAACACCCTAGCACAGTGAGTATATACCAGGACCTGACCCTGCGACAGCTGTAGTATAATATACTCACAGTAATAGACTGGAAGATGACACAGCAGGGTCAGGAGAAGAAACTTTGTGTAGAAAGGGTTAACCAATAGAGTAATCAGGCAGGCAATGTCCAGCAACGGGTAATCAGGCAGGTAAGGGTTAACCAATAGAATAGTCAGGCAAGCAATATCCAGTAACGTGTAATCAGGCAGATAGGAGTTAACCAATAGAGTAGTCAGGTAAGCAATGTCCAGCAACGTATTATCAGGCAGGTACGGGTTAACCAATAGAGTAGTCAGGTAAGCAATGTCCAGCAACATGTAATCAGTCAGGTAAGGGTTAACCAATAGAGTAGTCAGGTAAGCAGTGTCCAGCAACATGTTATCAGGCAGGTAGGGGTTAACCAATAGAGTAGTCAGGTAAGCAGTGTCCAGCAACATATTATCAGGCAGGCAGGGGTTAACCAATAGAGTAGTCAGGTAAGCAGTGTCCAGCAACGTGTTATCAGGCAGGTAGGGGTTAACCAATAGAATAGTCAGGTAAGCAGTGTCCAGCAACGTATTATCAGGCAGGCAGGGGTTAACCAATAGAGTAGTCAGGTAAGCAGTGTCCAGCAACGTGTTATCAGGCAGGTAGGGGTTAACCAATAGAGTAGTCAGGTAAGCAGTGTCCAGCAACGTATTATCAGGCAGGCAGGGGTTAACCAATAGAGTAGTCAGGTAAGCAGTGTCCAGCAACGATATCAGGCAGGTAGGGGTTTAGAATAAGCAGGCACAAATTCAGGAATCACAAGAATAAATTTGTACTCACATAGCCCACGAGTAACAACAAACAGGCACCGATGAGAGGAGACGCCGGAATAAGAAGGCCTCCTGACGTCATCGGAAGAGCCGACAGGAACAGGGTTGCTAAGCAACCAATGAAAGCACTACCGTGCTGAGACAGAGGAAGCGATCAGCAGCTGAGCAATCGCGACAGTAATTACACGGTGTTCTGTAGTATCGCTACTTACACAGCAGCTACTGTGGTGGTCAGTTGGTCCCAGGTATCATTATGAATACAACTCAGCTTCTGTTATAAAACATTATTACCTTTCCAGTGAATTCCTTCTGCCTCCAAAATATCCTGAATATGAAAGGCTCTTAGTGGTAAATACCACGCCTTACTTGTTTTGCAGGGTGCTGTAGTTTGGTTCCTTTCGTCTCCACAGTGTAAATTGGACTTCAGCATGTGCTCGGTAGAGATCAGCTGTTACTCCACCGGCATTCAAAGCAGCTACGCGCGTTTCACCCACAAAGCATTGGGATTTACGCACGTTTCACCCACAAAGCATTGGGCTTCTTCTGGCTGAACAAACAAACTCAGCCGGAAGAAGCCCAATGCTTTGTGGGTGAAACGCGCGTAAAGCCCAATGCTATATATGATAATGTAAAATTTACAGTTAAACCTGTATATTTCTATGCAGGTATGGGTATATATATATATATATATATATATATATATATATATATATATAAAACTGAAGTTACAGCACTTATTAGGAGTTAATTAGGATTCTTTTTAAGACCTCTTATCTGGGTGCACGTTTGCTTCAAGTGTCCTGCAACAACCTTCCATACACATTTCCAAAAAAGAAAATAGCAACAGCACTGTTTCCTTGGTAAGAGTTTCTCTTTATTGAAGTGATATAAGGATAAAAAGCATATTGCTATGTTTTGGCACTACATGGCCCTTAATCATGACTTTAATCATATAGGCCCAAAACATAGATGTTTGCTTTTTATCCTTATGTCACTTCAATAAACAGAAACTTTTTACCAAGGAAACTGTGCTATTGCTATTTGCTTTTTTGGGGGGAATATATAATATCTATAGAAATATATATTTAAAATAAAAATAACATTTCCTGGATGTGAAGAACAATGGAATGTGAAATATTAATAACTCTTTCCAGCTTTAGCGCATGTGTTTTTCATTCTGAAATTTCCATTGAAGTCTATAGGGAGAATGAGTTAGCACAGTCACAATATCCTTTAGTTAACGCTCATCTGGTTTGGCATGCACACAAACATTTTTACTTTTAACTGATAATACGCGTGAGAAACTGCACATGCAACATTTTTACTTCTGCCGGTGTTATTGCTCAAGCGAAAGCCCTAAATAGCATGCCACTGTTATCTAGCCCTATGTCTGATGAAGGCATGAAAAATGCAAACGTATTTTTCATGCAATGAATCATGTCGCTGGTGAAGGACTGTGTTTTTGTCACTTCATTTGATTTTTAATAAATATCTATGGGCTAGATTACAATGGGGATGCTAATGATAACACGGGGTGCAATAAGCAATATTGCAACATCGCTAACTAGCTTGCATATAACAAGTTGAAAGTAAAAAGTTACACTCGAGTGAAAACAAAATTTGCACTCACATTAAAAACACATTAAAATAAAGAATTGTACTCATATATACAATGTCTGATACAAATATTTCAAATAAATATTAATATTTATTTTATAAGTGTTAAAATTGATATGGTATAGGGTAAGGTAATTTGACTAGAAATGGCTATAATATATATATATAGTATTCCAAATAGATGCACTCCATAAAACAATGTTCATCAGTGCCACGGTGCTGTATAATGGATCCAAATAGTTTAGCAAAAATAAGCACTCATTGGTCTTTGCAGTAAAACTTCACATTTAATATATAAAAATAGAGCATAACGGTGGACTTCCGGTGGGCGGGCTCCAGGGTAGGCAGCAGAGGAACGAAGCTCCGTAAAAATCTGGCCTAAGTGATCTATTAAATTGACCTTTGAGATCATATTAACTCCTAATTTTACTCTCTGCCTGTCCTAACACTATTTCGGAGCCCCACGAAAAATCCTTGGCAGAGTTTGCTTCCCGGAGTGGAGGGATCAATCAGCAGAGGATCCCTCTTACCCTTTTCACAGGAGCTTTCATCTCTCCGCCGCCGAAGCCCTTTGTACCGAAACCCTAGAGAGGAGAGACACTGACCTCGACTGCCGGAGTATACATTGAGTCTGGACCGGCTTCGGGGACCTGCCGATTGCGGCCTACAACTGCACAGACCCTGCCCGTAGAGACTTGCTCCGGGCTCAGGGGACGCCATCTTGGCTCCACGTGGCCTGCTTCTGCCCCACGCCGCTGAAGAGCGGTGAACTCTACAGGACTCCCGTACGCAGGCTGTGACCGGCTCCTCTCCGGAGTAGTAATATCATCTCATCCGGCCTGTCTTGAGGGAGACACATAACTCAGAAGAGGATACACATGGCACTTGCCGCACCGCGCGAGTGACCACAGCTTCACCGGAGAGGTGAGTTTTCCACAACTCACATTTTGACACTGTGTTGGAAAGAGGCGAATAGCCAGGCACCAGAGTGACACATACCCGACCAGCTTACCTTGGGGAGATCACCCAAAGCGCTTACTACTTGGCGCAGAACGCTACAGTCACATCTGGTCTATTGGAGGCTGGGGAACTGGCACTGTAGTCGGTAAGGCTACTTTTCCTCACTCCTATGAGAGGCCCCTACACTTACCCCACCATTGTACAGATCAAAACAGCTCCGGCCTTAAACACAGATATTGGAGTGACCGCATAGCAGAATCACCTCCCTTGAACTGCCTGGGAACAGGGTGCTCTATTGTATTTAATTTTATTTAAATTTTACTTAATTTAATTCAATCTGCTATGGGCCCTGATTGTGCCACCCTTTGCTCCTCACTGTAAACATTCTAGTGAGGCTGAACTCAGCCATTTTGTTTGATTGAAAAGTGTTAGGGATTAACACAGCAGATAGCACGAGGTGAAGCCCTGTCTGGGAGGAGAGTGAAGAAGGTGATCTTTACAGGACATTGGACAATGTTGGATTAAACTAACATTATATGGGAAAGATTGATCCACTGTGACTTTTATACTCATAAGATTCTAGAAAAGAACTGAGGTGCTTTCCCTCAACTGCATTATAGATATCAGCATAATGACTCACGCAACTTGCCATCTCTGAGACCAAAAACCTATATGCCTTAGTTTGCAGAGTACTCTTATAGACTCCCCGTGTGTGCTTTCTATATTGTACTGTGTTGTATAGAATATTACATTGTTCAATTATGCCTGTTAACCATACTTTTCTCCATACTAGATAATTAGGCAAGGATTCCTTCATACTAAGGGAATTTCTATCTGGGAGGGTTGCACCTGCCTGGGATAGAAAGGAAGAAATACACGTCCTCTGGGTAATTTTTTCTACTGCACAGTGCTCAGTCCCCTGATGAATGATATATTCTATATATACTTATTGTAATAGAAGGGATCTGTCTCATTTTACACTGCTGACTTTACCAGTGTCTCTCTCTTTGTTACAGCACCTTTGTCCTTAACATTTTATGGGTTTATGGAGAAATATTTAACTAATACCCCAATGGCGAGCCGTAACAAAGCTAGTGATCGCTGCCATAGAGTTACTAATGACCAGCCCATCCAGGGTCCAAGTTCTGAACTCTCACTAGAGGGAGAACAAATAGACACGCACCCTATTGTGAAACAAATAACTAAGCTTTTTATGCCTAAAAGTGATAATCTTCAAAGAGGCGTGGACACTCTTGCTGGCGAGGTCAAACAGTTCTCAACCAGAATGGGAGAGGCAGAGGGTAGAATATCAGACCTTGAGGACCATAATGTCAATAACACTAGCAAGATAGAGCAGTTAGAGAAACAAGCCACAACCCTCCAATTGAAAATAGATGATCTAGAAAATAGATCGAGGCGCAATAATGTGCGTCTCCTTGGCCTCCCTGAATCCATCAAGCAACCTGATTTAATTCATTTTATAGAAAACACTTTACCACCGCTGCTGAATATGCCCATTAAAGATCTGGTTGGAGGGGTAGAAAGGGCACATAGGGTAGGGCCGGAGAGAGCTGGACAGAACTTGGAACAAACCCGCCCCATAATGATAAGGTTCTTGCATTTTCAGACCAAAACTGCCATCCTAAGAGCCTATAGGAAACTGGGCGAGTTGGTGTTTGAGAACTCAAGATTACTATTGTTCCAGGACTTCTCTGCGGACCTCATGAGGCGCCGCAGAGAATTCTCCCCCCTCTGCTTTCAGCTCCATAGGGAGGGCAAGCAGGCCTATCTTCTATACCCCGCTAGGCTCAAATTGGTTACCTCCAGAGGTCCTAGATTTTTTGAATCCCCAGCCGCTGCCCAGGAATTCTTAGACAGGTATGAGCCTTCAATACGCAGCCCCATGCATAGTCCACAGAGACAAATGAGGGAAGAAGAGGGTTGATTGGGAGGCTCAGATTTAGCCAAGTATAATGGCAATTAGGCTTGCTTAATTATATCAGTTTCACCACGACACAATGGATGGTTTGTTCTTGTTATTGATTACGTCCCAGTTAATTGCAAGCTCACTGAGTCCCATCCCGGGGCACATTCCCGCACCTGGCTGGACCCCGCACACAAGGTCTGCAAATGGGACAGGTTCTGAAGTTAGCTTGAGCTGTTATCTCACAAAGTTTTACAAAATATATTTAGAGTTTATTGTTAGGGCAGTTTTTTGGGGACTGTTCTTATATATATGTGTACATGTAGGAAAATGTATCTGTCACAACACATTAACCTGTATTGTTGCTATTATAAAAGATGTATTAGTTTGGATTCTGATGACAATCCTGAGTTTCTTTACAGATGATGCCCAAGAAAAGAGACCTGGCAGGGAGCTGGCGTGATGAAAGGCTGAACCGGGAGCCTGTATGCACGTCACAGAGGTTTATTCCCCCCCCACCCTTTTTTTTTTCCTCTCTTCCCTCTGTATGCCCTCCTTTTCTCCTTGATCCACCACTGCTCCTCTACACTACCACACATACCTTGCACTCCTTTAGTTATGGAAGGGACGCTGACACTTAGTTCTTTTATATTAGACAAGATTTAATTTATACTCCTGGAACATAGGGGGAATCCATTCCCCTATCAAGAGGAAGTCGATATTAACCCACCTTAGGAAAAAACGTGCAGAAAATGTGTTTTTACAGGAGACCCACCTCTCAGACTTAGAACACAGCAAATTACGGACTGACTGGGTGGGTAGGGTGGAATTTGTTTCATATAGAACAGCCAGCAGAGGGCTGGCTATATTTTTTGGTAAACAACTGCAATATGAGGTTCTAGACATACTTAAAGACCCCGAAAGCAGATACCTTGTTGGACAGATCCGCATCTTAGACAACATTTACACTCTATGCAACATGTATGCCCCAAATCAAAGAGACAGAAAGTTTTGGGACTCCATGATGACCACACTCATGCCCTATCTAGGCACTCATATTATATTAGGAGGGGATTTCAACCTAACCCCCAACCCCCACTGTGACAGGCTTAGGGACCCCAATAGATGCGCCATGAAAACTCTACCTAAGGTGTCAGACAAATTTGAGAGAGATACTTTTGCAAATCTAGGGGATACTTTGGATGTCTTAGATATTTGGCGACAACTCAACCCAGATGGTAAAGACTATACCTGCATCTCCAGGGCTACGCCCTCTATGTCACGCATCGACCTCTTTATGATCTCAAATTCTTTAGTCACCCAGGTTCTTGACACAAAAATTGGTGAGGTCATTGTCTCTGACCATGCTCCTATAGCACTCTTTCTTGACACAACGCCCAGAATGCCCAGCAGGTGTACCTTGTCGTTCCCAAAATACTTGGTAACATCCCAGGAATTCCAGTCCTATCTAGTGCACTGTTGGGATGATTATAGGGCAAATAGCATCCAACACTTAAATACCCCAGAACTTTTTTGGACAGCGGCCAAAGCAGTCCTTTAGGGCAACATTATTGAATTCTTAGCTCGCAGAAAGAAACAGATCATGGAAAAGATTGCTAGATTACAAAATAGCTTAGCAGATGCCTATCGTGAATACTGCGCTACCCCCTATAACAGCACTTATCGCACATACGTTAGCATCAAATTGGAGTATGATGCACTCCTTACTCATCAGGCCTCACAGGCGCTCTTACGGACCCGTGGTAAATATTACCGATACGGGGACAAATCTGGAAAGCTTTTGGCTACCCTGGTGAAGTTGAATACCTCCTCTAAACACATCGCAGCAATTAAGGCCGGGGGCAGAGTCCTACGAGACTCTAAATTGATAGCGGAGGCCTTCGCTTCCTATTACTCCTCTCTATACACAAGTGAACTTCCATCGGGAAGTGAGGTAAGAGACCGCTTTTGGGAGACTATTAATCTACCGAAAGTCTCTGAGGAGCAGCTGAACAAACTGAACGCTCCCATAGTAAAGGAAGAGGTGGAAAGAACCATTATGAGTATGTCAATGGGTAAGGCTCCTGGTCCCGATGGATTACCGATTGAATTCTACCGCCTGCTTAAATCCCAGGTTGCCTCCTCCCTTGTAGACCTGTTTATGGGTTACTTTAGAGAGGAGAAAACACCTACCCCAGAATTCTTATCAGCCTCCATCACGCTAATCCAAAAAAGCAGGCAAAGATTGCTTGCTCCCGGAATCTTATAGGCCGATCTCCCTGCTAAACTCGGACTACAAGATCCTCACCAAATTGTTTGCCGAGAGGCTAAAATTTATTCTACCCAGTATTATCCATGAGGACCAAACGGGCTTCATGCATGCACGTTCATCGACGGTTAATGTACGCAGGTTTTTGCAAATAATCCAACACTTCTGGGATGGATCCCGGGGTTGCAGAGGGGACAGACCGGAGGCCTTTCTGCTGTCACTCGACGCAGAAAAGGACTTCGATCGAGTGGAGTGGAATCATCTTTTCCACACCATGACCCGGGCCAACTTCACAGACCCCTTTCTCACCCTTATTAAAAATCTTTATCAATCTCCCACCTCAAATGTGCTAGTGAACAATGTCTTTTCACCCAAGTTCCAACTCCGCAGAGGTACTAGACAGGGGTGCCCTTTGTCACCCCTGCTCTTTAACATAGCATTGGAACCTCTAGCTATTAAGCTACGGCAGGTTTTTCCAGATGTTGACGTGGCAGGAGTACCACAGCACCTTGCGCTGTATGCGGATGACATGCTCCTCTTTATACAAGATCCCCAGACACACCTGCCTAACATCATGAAAAATCTTGCTGACTTTGGCCTATTCTCAGGCTACAAAGTAAATGTACAGAAATCGGAGATCCTTTGGCTGAACCGGGTGAGGGACTCTGAGGACAAGTACCCCTTCACAGTGGCTAATCATGATATTACATATCTGGGCATCAAAATCTCAGCTAACCCCAATAGACTATATGCTAACAACTTGACATGAATAGCTGGAGGTCCCTCCCACTGTCCCTATTGGGAAGGGTTGCTCTGCTTAAGATGGTGGTGCTCCCCCGAATACTATACCCACTGCTCATGCTTCCCTTGCTTCTGAGCAAATCAGATATCAAACTCTTGAACTCTGCAGCGAGAACCTTTATCTGGCAAGGGAAAAAGTCTCGGATCTCGGGAGATAAACTTAACATGTCCTTCCTTAACGGGGCCTGGCACTCCCGGACTTCAGGCTATATAATTGGGCCGCATTAATCCAACTGGTGGTGGATTGGCAGGTTGGCACTCATCACTTTTGTCGTCCGGACTTAGAGCAAGCAGTGCTCGGAGATGTGTCTCTGGCTTACCTTCCGCATGTGCCAGATTTAGGGTCCTTGAGGGCCTGGCATCTAGCACACAAATATATGGGCAAAACCAATCATGCTTCACCCTACCTACCTATTAGGAAAAACCCAGACTTCCCGGCAGGTTCTGAGACCCTACCCTTTAGAATTTGGGAGGAAAAGGGGCTGAAGTCACTTAAGCATCTAATAGACCCACTAACTAAAGGGGTTAAAACATTTGGTACCCTGCAAAGGGACTATCTTATACCAAGAGCACATTTCTATGGTTATCTCCAGATACGTCATTACGTGGGGTCATTGGTCAGAGACAATACAGACTTTTGGGAGGGCTCCCCCTTTTCGCCTCACTCAGACACTATACGCTATGGGCAAATTCTCCCTTTCAGAAATCTATCAAACACTTCTGCAACACCGCGCTGCAGCTCTCCAGTCGTCCATACAGGCAGGTTGGGTTAGAGAGAGTCTGGAGGAGGTCTCATGGATAGAAGTGAAGAATAGCTTGGAAAAAACTAGGAAAGCGACTCTCTCAGCTATATACAGGGAATCCCAAATACGTTTTTTGCATAGGGCTTACTTCACCCCAAGAGCATTGGCGAAATGGGTACCTGCTTGCCAGAATAGATGTGCCAAATGCGCTTTAGATAACCCCAGCCTTTTACATTACATATGGGAATGTACCCCAATTAAGCAACATTAGGGTAGAATACAATTCTGGGTGAGACAAAAATTGCAGATACATATTGACATACAACCTGAAATTATAATCTTCCTACTGTGGGATGAGAGACACAAACAACATGATTCACTATTGAGTTTAATTATTCTAGTAGCTAGGAAACACATACTAAACAATTGGATAGCGACTGTAGGGCCTTCCTTCAAAGGTTTTAAAAACTTGCTACAATCCCAAGTCTTCATCGAACAGATGGATGTAAGAATGGATGTCCAGAATAGATTGGGCCTTTTCTTACGCAAATGGCGCAGACTTATACTCACTTTTGAGCTGGAAATTCAGAGGTTAATCCTCAGACCATTTAGGCACTAGGTGGTCTTCATGGAGGACGCTCTTAGAGGGGATTGGGGCCACCTATTCAGCTAGAGAGTAATGAGGATATAACACCACACTTTCTAACTTACCATTCACATGGGACCTTTTCCATCCTACGTCGTTCCCATGACCCTCTCGCTCCCCTTTTCCTACCTTCCTTCCCCCCCTTTTTTTTTTTCTCACTCCCTGCCGGGCCTCGGTACTGAAGATAATCCTGCTTAGTTAATCAGATATGGGTTTAAATGTTCCTAGTTAGCTGGAGTTATTTTTGTTAGGCAGTTCTATAGTTTAAGTTTAAAGGGGAAGGGGAAGAAGAGGGAAGGGGGAAAAAAAAGGGAGGAAAAAAAAAAGTTTTGGGAATAGGAGATATGCACACAGACCATTTTAATGTCTATATGTATTGAACTATGGACTATGAATGCCTTAACCTAATGAATGATGTAACATTACTATTCCGGAAATGTATTTTATTCTGTAACAAATCAATCTAACAATGTTAACTGATATGCATGATATGTATCTTTGAAGCATGTTCAATATGTGCATTCTACTTTCCCTAATAAAAATGATATGTTAAAAAAAAAAAAATAGAGCATAACGTTTCGAGACCACATTTGTCACTTTGTCAAATGCAGATACAATCAAATAATCTTACCTACTATAACCCAGCACACACCCGCCTTACATACCCAACAGTGCCTAAATTGACAAAATCCCCTTCAGCTGAACTAAGCTCCAACATTGTTTGCATTCCACAGGAGTACATTGCGTTCCAATGACGTCATAAACGTGTCTATCCCTTCCTTATTCCATATCAATGCTCACACACTGCTTCTGACAGCTGTCATAACTAACCAACGAGACAGAGAAAACATGCACAGCAGAACCATACATTAATGCCGTGCATGTACAAAATCTCTTAAAGCATTGATATACAGTATATAATGGTCAGCGGGGAATGTGAATAAATAAAAAAAAGCAATCAAAATTATGCTGATTGACTATATACCACCCCTTCGAAGGGGCGGAAATAGAGCACAAAAATTGCTACACCTAGTATCAAGGTGGATATACACATTGGATACAGTGGCCCCCAAGGGATTGAATACCATACTAGAATTTACTCCATTCTTTGGTAAAAAATGGAGTACGTCTCTTGCCCTGTGGACTATCATCATCCTGCTCCCTTCATTGTGGACTATACTTTCAAAACTCCTGTGCAATGATATGTGTATATGGAGTGTCTATAATTAGTTGATTGAATCTGGATGGGTCTATGTCGATGTGACTTGATGGACGGTAAACATTACACTAGTTGGCATAACAAGTGTCCTCTGTTTAACTTCTGGTCTTATATGGCACCTCACTTTCTATATAAGCTTTCTATCATGCTTTTGGCTAGTCATGAAGTGACGTTGTTTCAATTCATTTAGTATTCATAATATTGGTGTGTTTATATAATAGTTACATAGTATAGGTCCTCTAATGTTTTTAATTTTGATTGCCTTTTTTTTATTTATTCACACTGTTAGGGTACTGTTGGGTATATAAATGTTAGGGCACTGTTGGGTATATAAGGCGGGTGTGTGCTGGGTTATAGTAGGTAAGATTGTTTGATTGTATCTGCATTTGACAAAGGGACCAATGTGGTCTTGAAACGTTATGCTCTATTTTTAATCTTGATATATTAAATGTGAAGTTTTACTGCAAAGACCAATGAGTGCTTATTTTTGCTAAACTATATATATATATATATATATATATATATATATATATGTGTATATAAATATGTGTGTGTGAATATATATATATATATATATATATATATAATATGTGTGTATATTTATATATATATATATATATATACACACACATATATACATACATGTGTATTTATGTGTTAATATATCAAGCACAGAAAAGGCACTCGCTGGTTAAATAAAACATAACATTTAATAAGTTACATTAAAATAGCATGACGTTTCGGAGGCATTGCGCACCCTTTATCAAATGCACGATACAGCTTGAAAAATTACAAAAGCAGTATACCCCATTAATAACCCCATCACCTTAAATACATGTGTGTAGCTCCATTAGATGCCGAGCCGCGAATGCGGCCCGTGTGCAGTGCCGGGCGGAAGTGACGTCATCAGCGTGATTCACGCTCAGACATCAGTTGCCAAGGGAATATACAGACACAGTGTATCGGCCAATGACATGGCCCAAATATCTGTTTGTAAACAAAACATAGCGATCAGTCTAAGTACCGCAATTAATGTGTATATTCCGGGTGCTGCATAATGGTTGCTAACATTAAAATTAAAAACATAAATTTAAAATAGATCCAGCGATCCAGTTATACATATGGAGGACCAATATAGACAGTACAGGGCATGATTAAGGCTTAGCTTAGATATATACTCTAAGATGAAACATCAGCTGTGTACCAGGAGTGGAAAAATGCATATTTAGTATATCTTAATATTATCCAATTCCTGTAATTAATCATCTAACTAGTATATATCCACTGTAATCATGTATCCCAGAGTATGGCAGAAACATAGACACCAGAGGACATGAACCAGAGATTTATAGAACATGATATAAAGCATGTAACATGTCAGTTCAAAACATCTCCTGTACGTGAGCTAAGTTAGAGTCATTAGGCCAATGCAGAGAGTCTGGAGCCACATTGATGAAACATTTAGGATTCCATGTAGAATGGTGAAAAATCCAACATGGTGTTCAACCCCTTTGGTGTTAGGGTATCCAGCGTGTATAGCCATCTGGTCTCAAGTCTAAGCAGTCGATTGCCCCTATTGCCTCCCCTTGTTAATGGTGGCACATGGTCTATAAGCATAGTTCTAAGACTTGAGACACTATGCTTGCAACGGGCAAAGTGGCGCGCTACTGGCTGATCGGAGTCACCCTTATTGAGGGCGTCTCTAATCGCACAGCGATGATTGGCCATACGTTCCCGGAATGTAGTGACCGTTTTGCCTATGTAGACAAGGGAGCATGGGCAAATCAACATATAAATTACATAGGTGCTCATACATGAGAGTCTATAGTTGATTCTATAGCGCTTGTTGGTATGTGGGTGTTGGAACGTTTCTCCTTTCAACATGCTATCACAGGTCACACAGTCCCCACATTTAAAGCAACCCTTCTTGTTTGACTTCAACCAGGTAGTACCCTCATAGCACTTCATGGGGTCAGTTTTTACTAGTAAGTCTCGCAAGTTTTTGACTCAGCGATAGACTACCCTAGGAGGTTGTTTGTGCAGGAATGGTAGTGTTTTGTCAGTATTAATCAAGTCTCAATGTTTGGAAACCATGTTCTTTACATCTTGGTGCATGGGATCAAAAGTGGTGATAAAGTTGAGACATTCATTTGTTGTAATGTTGCCTTTTGCGGCGACTATTGCACCCTCTGATCGTTTCACCATTTTGTCTTTAATTTCCCTCACCAGCTCATTGTCATAGCCACGTGCAATTAACTTGTTGGACATCTCCTCCAATTGAATCTCTCTGTAACATGCCTCGGTATTATTACGTAGGACTCGAGTGAGTTGAGAGGCGATTATCCCATTTTTTTTGATGTATGGGATGATAGCTATGAGCTTCCAATAGGGAGTTTCTGTCTGTAGGCTTGGTATATAAAGATGTACCAAATCTACAGACACTTTCATTTACCACTTTAAAGATGTTGAGGTCCAAAAAATGGACCATATCAGCATCATATTCCATTTTAAATTTGATTGGAAGTGTAAAACTGTTTAGTCCATTAACCCAAGAATTCAAGCTGTCAGTGGTGCCCCGCCAGATAAGAAAAACATCATCAATGTACCTGGTGTAATATACCACCTCTGACATGTCTTGGGGCCGCATGACAAACTGTTCATACCAGGACATGTAAAGGTTGGCATATGTAGGGGCCATATTTGACCCCATAGCGGTCCCTGAGATCTGCAGATAGAAGTCTTTTTCAAATTTAAAATAGTTTTTCTCTAAACAAATTTGTAAAAGTTCCAAAAGAAACTTAATGGGAGGACCATTATATTGTCGAGATCCCACCACAATGGATCTGACAGCCTGCACACCCCCCACGTGAGTAATGGAGGTATACAGACTGTAAACATCCATGGTGACCAGGATGTCACCAACCTGTAAAAGGTCAAATGTGGTTAGAAATTCTATGAGACTAGGTGAGTCTTTCAAATATGCATACGTATCCCTTACCACTGGCTGTAAGTGGTGATCAATGTATTTTGCAATATTTGAATATAATGAACCCCTAGCAGAAACAATTAATCTGCCAGGGGGATTGGTTAGTGTCTTATGGACCTTGGGCAGCAGATACAGGATCGGTATTATCTGGAAATCAACCATAAGGAAAGCTAATTCATTATCATTCAGAATACAAGCCTCCCCTGCAGACCTCAGGGACTGATCAACTTGTTTTTTAAACATTGTTGTGGGTTTACCTCTAAGGCGTGTATATACCTTCTCGTCGGCAAGTTGGCGTTTGGCCTCTTGGCAGTAATTGTCATAATTCATAATGACGATTCCGCCGCCTTTGTCCGCCGGACGTATGATGATAGTTTGATCATCACTAAGATCCTTGATGGCTTTGAACTCTTTAGGTGTTAAATTAGGGAAATTTGGTCTCTCTTGATCATTATCTATGTCATGGCAAATCATACGTGTATAACCTTTTATAGAGGAGTGCGTGATGGCAGGCTCAAAGGTGGATCTAGGTCTAAATATATGTTCAGTGGAAGTGTCCTGTACTTTGTCCTTAAAGAAATCTTTCAATTTCAACTTCCTCTGTAAATTTTGCACATCAACAATCTTATGAAATTTGTCATGGTTAGGAGTTGGTATGAAAGACAGGCCATGATTGAGTACACTATGCTCAACCTCAGTAAGACGCCTGTCACTGAGGTTGAACACGATGTCTATTTTTTCTTGTAATTTTGCTTTTTTGTTGTATCCCCCCCTTCTAATGTGGGGTCTCTTGTTTCTCTGTCTATATTTGGCATCAGTGGTGGTTTGGCGGCTGCTCTGGACACAACACCAGAAAAAGAAGCCGTATTAGACTTAGGGG
The DNA here is from genome assembly GCF_027579735.1 of Bombina bombina. Taxonomy (NCBI): domain Eukaryota; kingdom Metazoa; phylum Chordata; class Amphibia; order Anura; family Bombinatoridae; genus Bombina; species Bombina bombina. The sequence goes on along the minus strand of NC_069500.1, from coordinate 981,739,730 downwards.
CCTGTGTGGTACTTAAATCATCAGCTGTGTCCCCTTCAGAAGAGTCCCCACCACTGGTGACAATAGTACCAACAATGTTTTTAGGTTTGATGTATCTTCGTCTAATTCTAGGTGCATCTTGGTCCTTGCCATATAACCATCTATAGACCCGTTTCTCTCTGTAATCACTCTCTACAGATGCCAACTTTCTGTTTTTAAAAGAAATAAGATCATTTTTGTATTTTCTAACCTGTGCATCCAACTTGGTGACCCAATCCTGAGTTTTGTCTTCAACCATGGTCTCATAGCTACGTGATTTAATAATCTCAATTTCTACTTTCATTTTGTTCTCTAGCCTGGTAACCTCTTCAATAACTAATAAAATTAAATCATATGAGCATTTATTGAGTATTGAGCACCATTTGCGACAAAACTCAGGATTGGATCGCCCAATAGTAGGGATATTTTTAACCCTAAAGCCTCTGGGGATCTGTTTACCCCTATATTAGTTAGAGAGGTACACTGCATGCAGATGAAAGTCAATCTCCCTTTTTCTCAGATTCAACAGTTTGTGGTATACATTAATGGGGGTCTCACTCATGGTCCGTTGCAATCAGGATCCTATTAGCATCTTCATCTGTATAGGTGAGGATGTCTGTATTCACATCGTCACCGTCATTTGTAGTCGAATTGGTGTCTTGTGTAACTGCCAAATGAAGTATGTCCTCCATATTGTCCCTTGCAAGGTGAGACAAAAGATGTCACAATAAAAACAATTATTAAGACAAGATGAGATCCGTTTTGTAAAATCCAAGTTGAAAACAATCCCAATATAAAGAAGCAAATCCAATAATAAGAGGTAGGGTGCACAGTCCATAAATATATAAACAGAGATCAGAAGAAAAGGCACTCCATAAATAATAGCAACTCCCAGGGTGCACTTTGAAAAATATCAAAAATATCAAGCACAGAAAAGGCACTCGCTGGTTAAATAAAACATAACATTTAATAAGTTACATTAAAATAGCATGACTTTTCGGAGGCATTGCGCCCCCTTTATCAAAAGCACGATACAGCTTGAAAAATTACAAAAGCAGTATACCCCATTAATAACCCCATCACCTTAAATACATGTGTGTAGCTCCATTAGACGCCGAGCCGCGAATGCTGCCCGTGTGCAGTGCCGGGCGGAAGTGACGTCATCAGCGTGATTCACGCTCAGACGTTGGTTGCCAAGGGAATATACAGATGCAGTGTATCGGCTAATGACATGGCCCAAATATCTGTTTGTAAACAAAACACAGCGATCAGTCTAAGTACCGCAATTAATGTGTATATTCCGGGCGCTGCACAATAGTTGCTAACATTAAAATTAAAAACATAAATTTAAAATAGATCCAGACATCCTCACCTATACAGATGAAGATGCTAATGGGATCCTGATTGCAACGGACCTGAGTGAGTTGAGGGGTGATACCCCCATTAATGTATACCACAAACTGTTGAATCTGAGAAAAAGGGAGATTGACTTTCATTTGCATGCAGTGTACCTCTCTAACTATTATAGGTAAACAGATCCCCAGAGGCTTTAGGGTTAAAAATATCCCCACTATTGGGCGATCCAATCCTGAGTTTTGTCGTAAATGGTGCTCAATACTCAATAAATGCTCATATGAGTGATTACAGAGAGAAACAGGTCTATAGATGGTTATATGGCAAGGACCAAGATGCACCTAGAATTAGACGAAGATACATCAAACCTAAAAATATTGTTGGTACTATTGACACCAGTGGTGGGGACTCTTCTGAAGGGGACACAGCTGACGATTTAAGTACCACACAGGCCCCTAAGTCTAATACGGCTTCTTTTTCTGGTGTTGTGACCAGAGCAGCTGCCAAACCACCACTGATGCCAAATATAGACAGAGAAACAAGAGACCTCACATTAGAAGGGGGGGATACAACAAAAAAGCGAAATTACAAGAAAAAATAGACATTGTGTTCAACCTCAGTGACAGGCGTCTTACTGAGGTTGAGCATAGTGTACTCAATCGTGTCCTGTCTTTAATACCAACTCCTAACCATGACAAATTTCATAAGATTGTTGATGTGCACAATTTACAGAGGAAGTTGAAATTGAAATATTTCTTTAAGGACAAAGTACAGGACACTTCCACTGAACATATATTTAGACCTAGATCCACCTTTGAGTCTGCCATCACGCACTCCTCTATAAAAGGTTATACACGTATGATTTGCCATGACATAGATAATGATCAAGAGAGACCAAATTTCCCTAATTTAACACCTAAAGAGTTCAAAGCCATCAAGGATCTTAGTGATGATCAAACTATCATCATACGTCCGGAGGACAAAGGCGGCGGAATCGTCATTATGAATTATGACGATTACCGCCAAGAGGCCAAACGCCAACTTGCCGATGAGAAGGTATATACATGCCTTAGAGGTAACCCCACAACAATGTTTAAAAAACAAGTTGATCAGTCCCTGAGGTCTGCAGGGGAGGCTTGTATTCTGAATGATAATGAATTAGCTTTCCTTATGGTTGATTTCCCGATAATACCGGTCCTGTATCTGCTGCCCAAGGTCCACAAGACACTAACCATTCCCCCTGGCAGACCAATTGTTTCTGCTAGGGGTTCATTATTTTCAAATATTGCAAAATACATTGATCACCACTTACAGCCAGTGGTAAGGGATACGTATGCATATTTGAAAGACTCACCTAGTCTCATAGAATTTCTAACCACATTTGACCTTTTACAGGTTGGTGACATCCTGGTCACCATGGATGTTGACAGTCTGTATACCTCCATTCCTCACGTGGGGGGTGTGCAGGCTGTCAGATCCATGGTGATGGGATCTTGACAATATAATGGTCCTCCCATTGAGTTTCTTTTGGAACTTTTACAAATTTGTTTAGAGAAAAACTATTTTAAATTTGAAAAAGACTTCTATCTGCAGATCTCAGGGACCGCTATGGGGTCAAATATGGCCCCTACATATGCCAACCTCTACATGTCCTGGTATGAACAGTTTGTCATGCGGCCCCAGGACATGTCAGAGGTGGTATATTACACCAGGTACATTGATGATGTTTTTCTTATCTGACGGGGCACCACTGACAGCTTGAATTCTTGGGTTAATGGACTAAACAGTTTGACACTTCCAATCAAATTTAAAATGGAATATGATGCTGATATGGTCCATTTTTTGGACCTCAACATCTTTAAAGTGGTAAATGAAAGGGTCTGTAGATTTGGTACATCTTTATATACCAAGCCTACAGACAGAAACTCCCTATTGGAAGCTCATAGCTATCATCCCATACATCGCCTCTCAGCTCACTCAAGTCCTACGTAATAATACCGAGGCATGTTACAGAGAGATTCAATTGGAGGAGATGTCCAACAAGTTAATTGCACGTGGCTATGACAATGAGCTGGTGAGGGAAATTAAAGACAAAATGGTGAAACGATCAGAGGGTGCAATAGTCCCGCAAAAGGCAACATTACTGTCACGCTCAGCTGCTGGGAAGCTCTGCAGTCCTCTCTGTGTGCTTGATTGACAGGTGTCTGAGCCACCCCTTCCTGATGATGTCACAACCAGGCATTTTATTCTGGCTTCCTGTTTCTCCAGTGTCCGTTTGTTTTCTTAACTTTGAGGCTTCTGTTAGGATTTCGCTGAGGAATCTCTCTAACTGCTGCTTTTCTGTTGCCAATCTCTTCAAGGATTTACTATGCTGGATTAACCTTCAACCTCCTGAATACCTGTCTCCAAACAATGCAAGTACTGTTTGTTTTGTGAAACTTTCAAACTTCCTGTTTACCTGCTGCAAACCCTGCATATTCAGACTACTCTGTGTAGTGCAAACTATTCAAATGCTGTTATTTCTGTGAATCCTTCAATCTGCATGTTTACCTGTTTCCAAACTCTGCAAATACAATTATTCAGTGTAAACCTTCAAACTGCTTGATATCCTGTTGCCAATCTCCACAAGTACTGATTAATCTGTGTTAACCTTCAAACTACCAGCTTACCTGTTGCTATCACTGCAAGTTCTGACAACACAGTGTTAACCTTCAAACTACCTGATTACATGTTGCATACTCTGCAAAGACTGTCTACTCAGTGTTAACCCTCAAACTGCCTGATTACCTGTTGCATACTCTGCAAAGACTGTCTACACAGTGTTAATCTTCAGACTGCCTGATAACAAATGACTTACTCCTGCATTATTAACTGTTTCCTGTTTTACCCTTCTTCTGTCTGAGTATCAGTGACTATCCCTGCTCTCCTGATTCTCTGGAAGGCATTTCCTGAAACCAGTTCCTTATTCAGAAGTCTATCTGGCTGATATCATGAATTACTTTGGCACAGGCTAACCCTGCTCCATATCGTGAGTACTTTGTTTTTTGGAGGTTGTCGTGGGGTCACGTCCTGGTTTAAACTCAGAGTGCAAGGGTGTTGTTTACGTTCGCCCTTGCATTTGGGTCTACTTCTGGATATTTCCTAACCTGACAGTACAAACGGAACATAATATGGACCCTGACGAGTTATCCAGGGCTGTGGCTCTACAAGGGCAACTTCTAGGAAATCATTCTGCTCATTTGCAATCTTTGGATTCCAAGCTTGACCAGATTACTGCTCTGCTACATAACCTCTCCGCTCCTTCTCAAGCGACGGTGACTCCTGCTGCCACTGCTACTAGCACCAATGCTGTCTTTAATCCACCTCAAACTATTGGACAGAATATACCACGAATCCCACTTCCAGATAAATATGACGGTAATCCTGAAGAATGCCGTGGATTCCTTAATCAGTGTTGTTTACACTTCAGAAACAATCCTCAAGTTTTTTCCAATTCTACTTCCAAAATCACCTTTATTATTTCTCTCTTGAAGGGTAAGGCTCTAGCCTGGGTGTCCCCTCCTTTAGAGAAGAATGATCCGTTACTACAGGATGTGGAATTATTTGTGTCCATTTTTTCTTCTGTTTTTGACAAGCCTGGGAGGTCTGCAGCTGCTGAGGCAGGATTGTTGGATCTGAGACAGGGATCCCTTTCGGTAGCTCAATATGCTATTGAATTCAGGACTTTAGCCGCAGAAACTGATTGGAACCATGGAGCCTTACGGGCAGCCTTTCGCAAAAGACTTTGCGAACGCCTTAAGGATGAACTAGTATTTCGGGAACTCATTGGAGAGTCTTATCAATTTATGTATTACTCTTGACGCCCGGCATTCTGAACGTCTTCAGGAGAGAGATAGGAATCGGAGATCCTTTGTTAAATCTTCATTTTGTCCTCCTATTCGAACCTCAAGTCTTTCTAATAATAATTCCCAATCTCCTGAGACTGTGGAACCCATGGAAGTAGGAGCTATTAAATTGTCAGAAGCTGAATGCCATAGAAGGCGTACTCTTGGGTTATGTCTGTATTGTGGTACCAAAGGACATTTACTGAAGGACTGTCCTATCCGGCCAGTAAAAGCCAAGGCTTAACTTTTGATAGAGGGACAGAGTTAAGCCAGAATCCCATGTCTTCCCTCAATTCTAAACTTTTTGTTCCTGTAACTATCTCTTTTGGAAACACCAAGTTTCGAGCTCAAGCTCTCATCGATTCTGGAGCTGCTGGAGTATTCATTGATTCAAACTTTGCTGACTCTCTCAGGATTCCTCTTCAAGCCAAGAAACAGTTAATTAAGGTAACTACTGTCAGTGGACAGCCTCTAGGTACTGGTATCATAAAACATTCTACCATTCCTCTTCTTTTGACTGTGGGCATACTTCATTCTGAAATTATTCGTTTTGATGTCATCTCTTCTCCCCACATACCATTGATTCTGTGGTTACCTTGGTTGCAGCTTCATGATCCAGTTTTCTCATGGTCTAAAGGAGAACTTATTTCCTGGGGAACTACCTGTTTCAAACATTGCCTGCAAAATCCCTCTAAACCATCCTGTCCTGTCGTAGCTATGGTGGAAGTTCCTGAATCATTGCCCAATTACTATCATGCCTTTAGTGATGTGTTTTCTAAAAAAGAGGCTGAGACGTTACCTCCACACCGGATATTTGACTGTCCTATCGAATTGTATTCAGGGGCTCCTCTACCTAAGGGAAGGACCTATCCCCTCTCTCGTCAAGAAAATGTCTCTCTTGAGGAATACATAAAGGACAACTTAGCCAGAGGATTCATTCGTCCTTCCTCTTCACCTGTGGGTGCAGGTTTTTTCTTCATTGGGAAAAAAGATGGAGGTCTTCGTCCCTGTATTGATTATCGAGCCTTGAATCAGATTACTGTCAAAAACAGCTATCCTTTGCTGCTCATTTCTGAGTTATTCGATCGTCTTCAAGGTGCTTCTATTTTTTCCAAGTTAGATCTCCGTGGGGCCTACAATCTGGTCAGAATCCGTAAAGGAGACGAATGGAAGATGGCATTTAACACTAGATTTGGTCACTATGAGTATCTAGTAATGCCATTTGGATTGTGCAATGCACCAGCAGTATTTCAGCACTTTGTTAACGAAATCTTCAGAGATTATCTAAATCAATTTGTTATCATTTACCTCGATGACATTCTAATCTATTCAAAAACATTACAGGAACATGTACATCATGTAAGGCTGGTTCTTCAGAGGTTACGAGACAATTTCCTGTTTGCTAAATTGGAGAAATGCTCTTTTCATCAAAGTTCCATCCCCTTTTTGGGGTATATCATTTCTGAATCAGGTTTTGAGATGGATCCTGCTAAACTGTCGGCTATCAAGGACTGGCCCAGACTAACTACTCTAAAATCCCTGCAGAGGTTTCTTGGCTTTGCCAATTACTATAGAAAGTTTATAAAGAACTTTGCTGACATCACGTCTCCACTCACTTCTCTTACTAAGAAAGGGCAAAATTGTAAGAACTGGTCCTCTTCGGCAGTACAGGCTTTTGAAACGCTAAAATCAGCATTTTCTTCTGCACCTCTTCTCAGTCATCCAATTCCTGATTTCCAGTTTATTTTGGAGGTTGACGCTTCCTCTATAGCAGCTGGAGCTGTTCTCTCCCAACGTGATCCGACTACCAGCAAGATACATCCTGTGGCGTTCTTTTCGAAAAAATTCAATCCTGCCGAGTTAAATTATGATGTGGGCAATAAGGAGCTTTTGGCTATAAAATTGGCTTTGGATGAATGGAGGCATTGGTTAGAGGGTACCAGTCAACCTTTTTTCATTCTGACAGATCACAAGAATCTTTTATACCTCCAAACAGCTACACGGCTCAATCCTCGTCAGGCTCGGTGGGCCTTGTTCTTCTCCAGGTTTAATTTTGTACTTTCCTATGTTCCTGGTTCAAAAAATTCCAAGGCAGATGCTTTATCTAGGCAGTTCCAATCTTCTGAACCTTCTCCATTGGATTCAGAACCTATACTACATCCAGTCAAAGTTTTGGCTCAAGTATACTCTTTTCCAGTACAGGCTTTACATGCTGCTCAAGTCCGGGTACCATCTTCTTGCAAACTACCTTCTGGTATCCTGTATGTACCCAAAGGATTACGTCTTAAGCTTCTACGTTGGGCTCATGACAACATTTCAGCAGGTCATCCGGGAATAACCAATACATTGTGGAAACTGAAGCAGCATGTTTGGTGGTCCACTATGAGGAGGGATGTTAAGGATTACATTGCTGCTTGTAGTTCTTGTGCTTCGAACAAACAATCTTCTCATTGACCGTTTGGTCTATTACACCCTCTTCCTATTCCTCATTACCCTTGGTCTCACTTATCCATGGACTTTGTTACAGATCTTCCTGTTTCTGCTGGAAATACGACCATTTGGGTAGTGGTGGATCGGTTCTCCAAGTCTGCTCACTTCATACCGCTTGCCTACAGCTCAAAGACTTTCTGAACTCTTTGTTCTACATATATCTCGTTTACATGTTTTTTCCACTGACATAGTCTCAGATCGTGGAGTCCATTTTGTTTCCAAATTTTGGAGGTCTTTTTGTAAACACTTCAGAATCAACATATCACTTTCTACTGCACACCATCCTCAATCCAACGGACAGACTGAGCGTGTAAATCAAGCCTTGGAATCTTTTCTAAGACATTATGTAGACCATCACCACTCCAACTGGTCTCAGTTATTTCCTTTGGCGGAATTAGCTCACAACTCACGTTATAATGCCTCATTACAGACCTCTCCCTTTAAGGCAGCTTATGGATTTGAACCTAGAACCTTTCCTATGATTACCAGTTCTACTGAAGTCCCTGGAGCAGATCGTATAGTGAAAAATCTCAGTAATCACTGGCAACTCATTCGTCAAAATCTACTCTCTTCTTCCTTAAGACATAAGAAATATGCTGATCGCAGAAGGTGCAAGGCTCCTTTACTTCGTACTGGAGACAGAGTATTTTTATCCACCAGATTCATACGTCTAAAACAACCTTGTACCAAGTTGGGTCCTAAGTACATTGGACCTTTTCGAATTGTTTCCAGAGTTTGTTCTTCTGCATACCGCCTGGCCTTACCCAAGACTCTCAAGATCCATCCAGTGTTTCATGTCTCCCTACTCAAGCCAGTCATCTGCAATCGGTACTGTATCAAGAGTAAACCACCTCCTCCACTTTCCGTAGAGGGAACTTCTGAGTTTGAAGTCAGCCAGATTCTCGATTCCAAGCTACGGGCCAATCGGCTGTACTACCTGGTCCATTGGAAGGGTTATCCTATCTCTGAACGATCTTGGGAACCGGCCTCTCATGTTCATGCTCCAGCTCTTGTCAAGTCTTTTCACAAGAAATACCCTGCCAGGCCCGGTCGGGTCCCCCGGAGGGGTCCTTGAGGAGGGGGCACTGTCACGCTCAGCTGCTGGGAAGCTCTGCAGTCCTCTCTGTGTGCTTGATTGACAGGTGTCTGAGCCACCCCTTCCTGATGATGTCACAACCAGGCTTTTTATTCTGGCTTCCTGTTTCTCCAGTGTCCGTTTGTTTGTTAACTTTGAGGCTTCTGTTAGGATTTCACTGAGGAATCTCTCTAACTGCTGCTTTTCTGTTGCCAATCTCTTCAAGGACTTACTATGCTGGATTCACCTTCAACCTCCTGAATACCTGTCTCCAAACAATGCAAGTACTGTTTGTTTTGTGAAACTTTCAAACTTCCTGTTTACCTGCTGCAAACCCTGCATATCCAGACTACTCTGTGTAGTGCAAACTATTCAAATACTGTTATTTCTGTGAATCCTTCAATCTGCATGTTTACCTGTTTCCAAACTCTGCAAATACAATTATTCAGTGTAAACCTTCAAACTGCTTGATATCCTGTTGCCAATCTCCACAAGTACTGATTAATCTGTGTTAACCTTCAAACTACCAGCTTACCTGTTGCTATCACTGCAAGTTCTGACAACACAGTGTTAACCTTCAAACTACCTGATTACATGTTGTTAATTCTGCAAGTTCTGACTACACAGTGTTTACCCTCAAACTGCCTGATTACCTGTTGCATGCTCTGCAAAGACTGTCTACTCAGTGTTAACCCTCAAACTGCCTGATTACCTGTTGCATACTCTGCAAAGACTGTCTACACAGTGTTAACCTTCAGACTGCTGGATAACAAATGACCTACTCCTGCATTATTAACTGTTTCCTGTTTTACCCTTCTTCTGTCTGAGTATAAGTGACTATCCCTGCTCTCCTGATTCTGTGGAAGGCATTTCCTGAAACCAGTTCCTTATTCAGAAGTCTATCTGGCTAATATCATGAATTACTTTGGCACAGGCTTACCCTGCTCCATATCATGAGTACTTTGTTTTTTGGAGGTTGTCGTGGGGTCACGTCCTGGATTAAACTCAGAGTGCAAGGGTGTTGTTTAAGTTCGCCCTTGCATTTGGGTCTACTTCTGGATATTTCCTAACATGACAATTACAACAGATGAATGTCTCAACTTTATCACCACTTTTGATCCCATGCACCAAGATGTAAAGAACATGGTTTCCAAACATTGGGACTTGATTAATACTGACAAAACACTACCATTCCTGCACAAACAACCTCCTAGGGTAGTCTATTGCTGAGCCAAAAACTTGCAAGACTTACTAGTAAAAACTGACCCCATGAAGTGCTATGAGGGTACTACCTGGTTGAAGTCAAACAAGAATGGTTGCTTTAAATGTGGGGACTGTGTGACCTGTGATAGCATATTGAAAGGAGAAACGTTCCAACACCCACATACCAACAAGCGCTATAGAATCAACTATAGACTCTCATGTATGAGCACCTATGTAATTTATATGTTGATTTGCCCATGCTCCCTTGTCTACATAGGCAAAACGGTCACTACATTCCGGGAACGTATGGCCAATCATCGCTGTGCGATTAGGGACGCCCTCAATAAGGGTGACTCCGATCAGCCAGTAGCGCGCCACTTTGCACGTTGCAAGCATAGTGTCTCAAGTCTTAGAACTATGCTTTTAGACCATGTGCTACCATTAACAAGGGGAGGCAATAGGGGCAATCGACTGCTTAGACTTGAGACCAGATGGATATACATGCTGGATACCCTAACACCAAAGGGGTTGAACACCATGTTGGATTTTTCACCATTCTACATGGAATCCTAAATGTTTCATCAATGTGGCTCCAGACTCTCTGCATTGGCCTAATGACTCTAACTTAGCTCACGTACAGGAGATGTTTTGAACTGACATGTTACATGCTCTATATCATGTTCTATAAATCTCTGGTTCATGTCCTCTGGTGTCTATGTTTCTGCCATACTCTGAGATACATGATTACAGTGGATATATAGTAGTTAGATGATTAATTACAGGAATTGGATAATATTAAGATATACTAAATATGACTTTTTCCACAGCTGATGTTTCATCTTAGAGTATATATCTAAGCTAAGCCTTAATCATGCCCTGTACTGTTTATATTGGTCCTCCATATGTATAACTGGATCGCTGGATCTATTTTAAATTTATGTTTTTAATTTTAATGTTAGCAACCATTATGCAGCGCCCAGAATATACACATTAATTGCGGTACTTAGACTGATCGCTGTGTTTTGTTTACAAACAGATATTTGGGCCATGTCATTGGCCGATACACTGCGTCTGTATATTCTGCGTCTGTATATTCCCTTGGCAACCGACGTCTGAGCGTGAATCACGCTGATGACGTTACTTCCGCCTGGTACTGCACACGGGCCACATTCACGGCTCAGCGTCTAATGGAGCTCCACACATGTATTTAAGGTGATGGGGTTATTAATGGGGTATACTGCTTTTGAAATTTTTCAAGCTGTATCGTGCATTTGATAAAGGGGGCGCAATGCCTCCGAAACGTCATGCTATTTTAATGTAACTTATTAAATGTTATGTTTTATTTAACCAGCGAGTGCCTTTTCTGTGCTTGATATTTTTGATATTTTTCGAAGTGCACCCTGGGAGTTGCTATTATGCATGGAGTGCCTTTTCTTCTGATCTCGGTTTATATATATATATATATATATATATATATATATATATATATATATATATATATATATATATATATATACACACGTACATACATATATAAACATGTATATACACATACACAAACATATATACACATACACAAACATATATACACACACTTTTGAGCCCTTTCCAGTTAAATTGATGGTAAATCCTAGCTATTCAAAATGGGACCTTCAATCATGAGGTTTTTTTTTATATATATCTTTTTTTATTCATCAAACAATGGTCATATTTACAGGGGCTCAAGAAAAGAAAAAAAGCAGGGGGGGTTATAATTCATGCAATGGAATGTTACATCAAATCATTATACATCTAAACACATATCATACAGTTCTTCTTAACTGTTTGATTCCCTTGGCAGAGATATATTATTTACCTGTAAAAATATTCTACATAAACACTTATGTATCAAAACCAAAAGGCATGCTGTATTGTGTATATAGGGAGGATAAAAAAGCAACACATACACATCAACTATTACTTAACTCCTTCCTCCTCGCTCCCCGTCCTCCTTCCATTTCCCAAAATAGGGACATTAAGCTGGCTCCTCTTGACATATTAAGTATGCAAATTAAATTTTCAATAAAGGATAAAAAAAATCTGTCTTTGTATATCTGGAGATAATGTCATGATAACGACCATTTTACAAGAAAGGCTTTCAATTGTTTTACATTGTTAGCTACAATATTTAGTTATTATAGAACTAATTGTAGGCACATTCTCTGCACAAAATCTGCAACATTATGATATTTATCTGCCTTCCAAAGCTGTAAGATTACATTTCTTGTAACCTGTATCGCAGTTATTATTAGAGGGTAGATTTCCAATGTAGCCTGCCTTTGAGGGAAAATAAAGAATAAAATACTTACAGGGGTAAGACCTACCTTCTGCTCCAGGAACCTATTAATCCAAATGTTAACTCTATTCCAATACTGGGTAATCTTGGGGCAATACCAAATACAGTGCAATATGCCCGCCGGAGGAGGCCGACAGTAAAAACATTCCACCCTTAGAGCTTTTCTCCCATTTAGCCAGAATCATAAGGGTGATATAATTAAGATTTACAGGATTACTTTGCGTTTCTTTCCAGGTCGGATTATTATTTCCGACAATCTGAATGCTATATCCTGTGCTGACAGGTCCCAAAAGAGTTTCTGCCACTTAATAATGGATGGTTCTAGCTGTATTTGACCATATTTGTTCATAATCATCTTATACATATTGCTATTGTATGGCAATCTGTATTATATACCTGGATACCATATTCAATCATCCCAATATCACCTCTTAGACAATTTCTTAACCAAATTATGCAAGAACAGGGTTTAACTTGCAGATATCAAAAAAACATGTTGTTTTGGTAAATCAAACTCTTCTTTAATCTAAACAAAATATTTAATTGTCCAAGACTTCTCTTCAATTAGTTGAAACAGATACTCAAGTCCCTTCCTTCTCCATATCTGAAATATCACATAGCTCATAAAAGGGGTAAATTCAGGGTTCCCTATAATGGGAAGATATTTAGATAGTTTAAAATTTATTTTGAGTTCCTTACAGAACTTCTGCCATGCAGTAACTACATTTCAAATCATACTTATGTTTAAGACAAACAATGGCAACTGAGCTATGGGGGAGTGTAAAATTGCTTTCAAGGTAAATGGTTTTATCGAATTCTCCTCTGTATTGGAGAAGGAGAAATAGTTTATCTCTTTGATCCAGTCTACCGCTATTTTGGCTATCATAACGCAGTTATATAGTTTTATATTTGAATGGATAAATCCTTCAAACCCTTTATCCAAAGACAAATATCGTAAATATAGACTCCTAAATATTTAATTTGATCCAGGACTTGGAACAGATAAGAAATCAGATTATCTCTATATTTATTAATCCATAACAATTCCGATTTACTTTGATTAATTTTGTAACCGGAAAAAGAGCTGAATTAATTGATTATGTCTAACAAGAATGGAATACTATAACTTGTATTTGATAGAAAGAGTAGCAAATCATCTGCAGAAAGAGACAAAACAAACTTACTATCTCCAAGTTTGATAACCTTTAAAACTTGTCGGACGGCTAATGGTTCTTTAGATAAGTTTAAAAGGAGCGGAGAGAGCGGACATCCTTGCCTAGTACCTTTGTCTAATATTATCTTTGGTTATAGCTCCCCATTAACCAAGAGAAATGATTGTGGTGCATTATATGTCATCTTAACAAAGTTTAGGAGGTTACCTATGAAACCAAATTGAGAAAATAAGGTAAATAGATGGTACCACATTATCAATTTGAATGATTTCCCAGCATCTAATGGTAATAAAACCAAATACACGGTAAGCACTAAGCATACCTGACCGGTATTTATAAGAGGCACCAACAAAATATATTGAGGCGACCTAGATAAAAAAAAATATATATATATATATATATATATATATATATATATATATATATAAAATATATAGTATATATAATCTATAATAAAATATGTATAGAAACAGTGGTAATCTCTCAAAAAAATGGGTCAGAACATGATAATAATATGACACATATGTGAAAAGATTATAATGTTAATATTATAGAGTCTAATACAAAATAAATGTTGATAATTAAAAATTATTAGGTCCCAGAGGTATACTTATTCAAGAGAGAAAGTTCACAATCATTTCCCAGAGTTAGGAAAAGAAAAAAGTCCAAAGCTTCAGGCTGCTCCTTTGGTGTGTCGCGCCATGACACCAAAAAATGTAGGTCTAAAAAACAAAACGTAGAGGGCGCCACATAGTGCAGATCATACAGGTAGATAGTAAAGTGTAGAAGCAAAAGTGACAATAAAAAGTTTTTTATTAAAACAGGGTAAAAGCAAAGTGTTTCTCCGTGTCACAGCACGATTTCATCAGGCTGTACAGACAAAACTTTTTATTGTCACTTTTGCTGCTACACTTTATTATTATCCCTGGATTGGATACTTTATTGCCATCCCTGTGTATCTACATCTAATTAAAGATTGGCTACTTTTACCACCTGTAGCCTGGTATATCCAGTGAGACACATTCCTCAGTTCCTGGACTCCCCCTGGTGGGACAAGGACAGCCTGATTATTCAGTGTGACACACTCTTCAATCCCTGGACTTCCCCTGGTGGGACAAGGATATCACCTGATCCAGACGTGCCTGAGAGTCTACCGGACAACCTTTGGATCCAGTCTTCCTGTATTGCACTAATGTGCATCACACCACATGAGTAGCTATTTGGCTATATTCATATATTGCATCTACCTGTATGATCTGCACTATGTGGCACCCTCTACGTTTTGTTTTTTTAGATCTAATGTTAATATTGCCAAATCAATTTTGAAGAAATTTTTATCATTCTTTAATTTATTCCAATAGTAATCTATGACCAAGAGTACTTTCTGTATATTTTTTGTAATGTTTCTACCTGATATAAATCCTGTTTGGTCTATATAAATTAAATTGCTAATATATTTCTTAAATCTATCTGCTACTATGGAAGCGATCAGCTTGTAACCATTATTTAGTAATGATATAGGTCTGTAGGCACTGGACTGTTCAAAATCTTTATCTTTCTTGGGTATAAGAGTAATTATAAATGTAGAGAAAAAGCTAGAATCTAACTTATTAACGGCTAGATTTAGAGTTTTGTCAGTAACGACCCGCGTAGCTAACGCTGGCTTTTTTCTGGCCGCTCCTTTAAAATAACTCTGGTATTGAGAGTCCATATAATGTCAGCGTTAGGCTCCAAAAAAGGAGCGTAGAGCATATTTAACGCAACTGCAACTCTCGATACCAGAGTTGCTTACGGACGCGGCCAGCCTCAAAAACGTGCTCGTGCACGATTCCCCCATAGGAAACAATGGGGCTGTTTGAGCTGAAAAAAAACCTAACACCTGCAAAAAAGCCGCGTTCAGCTCCTAACGCAGCCCCATTGTTTGCTATGCGGAAACACCTCCTAAGTCTGCACCTAACACCCTAACATGAACCCCGAGTCTAAACACCCCTAACCTTACACTTATTAACCCCTATTCTGCCGCCCCCGCTATCGCTGACACCTGCATATTTTTTTTAACCCCTAATCTGCCGCTCCGTAAACTGCCGCTACTTTCATTATCCCTAAGTACCCCTAATCTGCTGCCCCTAACACTGCCGACCCCTATATTATATTTATTAACCCCTAATCTGCCCCCCACAACATCGCCTCCACCTGCCTACACTTATTAACCCCTAATCTCCCGAGCGGACCGCACCGCTATTATTATAACGTTATTAACCCCTAATCCGCCTCACTAACCCTATAATAAATAGTATTAACCCCTAATCTGCCCTCCCTAACATCGCGGACACCTAACTTCAATTATTAACCCCTAATCTGCCGACCGGAGCTCACCGCTATTCTAATAAATGTATTAACCCCTGAAGCTAAGTCTAACCCTAACACTAACACCCCCCTAAGTTAAATATAATTTAAATCTAACGAAATTAATTAACTCTTCTTAAATAAATTATTCCTATTTAAAGCTAAATACTTACCTGTAAAATAAATCCTAATATAGCTACAATATAAATTAAAATTATATTATAGCTATTTTAGGATTAATATTTATTTTACAGGTAACTTTGTAATTATTTTAACCAGGTACAATAGCTATTAAATAGTTAAGAACTATTTATTAGTTACCTAGTTAAAATAATAACAAAATTACCTGTAAAATAAATCCTAACCCAAGTTATAATTAAACCTAACACTACACTATCATTAAATTAATTAAATACAATATCTACAATTATCTACAATTAAACCTAACACTACACTATCAATACATTAATTAAATACAATATATACAAATAACTACAATAAAATAAACTAACTAAAGTACAAAAAATAAAAAAGAACTAAGTTACAAAAAATAAAAAAATATTTACAAACATAAGAAAAATCTTACAACAATTTTAAACTAATTACACCTACTCTAAGCCCCCTAATAAAATAACAAAGCCCCCCAAAATAAAAAAATGACCTACCCTATTCTAAATTACTAAAGTTCAAAGCTCTTTTACCTTACCAGCCCTGAACAGGGCCCTTTGCGGGGCATGCCCAAGAAGTTCAGCTCTTTTGCCTGTAAAAAAAAACATACA
The DNA here is from genome assembly GCF_027579735.1 of Bombina bombina. NCBI lineage: Eukaryota > Metazoa > Chordata > Amphibia > Anura > Bombinatoridae > Bombina > Bombina bombina. The sequence goes on along the minus strand of NC_069500.1, from coordinate 981,723,075 downwards.
ATACCCCCCCCCAACATTACAACCCACCACCCACATACCCCTAATCTAACCCAAACCCCCCTTAAATAAACCTAACACTAAGCCCCTGATGATCATCCTACCTTGTCTTCACCATACCAGGTTCACCGATCGGTCCTGGCTCCAAAATCTTCATCCAACACAAGCGGGGGCTGGCGATCCATCATCCGGTGGCTGAAGAGGTCCAGAAGAGGCTCCAAAGTCTTCATCCTATCCGGGAAGAAGAGTAGATCCGGACTGGCAACCATCATCTTCCAAGCGGCATCTTCTATCTTCATCCGATGAGGACCGGCTCCATCCTGAAGACCTCCACCGCGGACCCATCTTCATCCGGCGACGTCCAACTGAAGAATGACGGTTCCTTTAAGGGACGTCATCCAAGATGGCGTCCCTCGAATTCCGATTGGCTGATAGGATTCTATCAGCCAATCGGAATTAAGGTAGGAATATTCTTATTGGTTGATGGAATCAGCCAATCAGAATCAAGATCAATCCGATTGGCTGATCCAATCAGCCAATTAGATTGAGCTTGCATTCTATTGGCTGATCGGAACAGCCAATAGAATGCAAGCTCAATCTGATTGGCTGATTGGATCAGCCAATCGGATTGAACTTGATTCTGATTGGCTGATTCCATCAGCCAATCAGAATATTCCTACCTTAATTCCGATTGGCTGATAGAATCCTATCAGCCAATCGGAATTCGAGGGACGCCATCTTGGATGACGTCCCTTAAAGGAACCGTCATTCTTCAGTTGGACGTCGCCGGATGAAGATGGGTCCGCGGTGGAGGTCTTCAGGATGGAGCCGGTCCTCATCTGATGAAGATAGAAGATGCCGCTTGGAAGATGATGGTTGCCGGTCCGGATCTACTCTTCTTCCCGGATAGGATGAAGACTTTGGAGCCTCTTCTGGACCTCTTCAGTCACCGGATGATGGATCGCCAGCCCCTGCTTGGGTTGGATGAAGATTTTGGAGCCAGGACCGATCGGTGAACCTGGTATGGTGAAGACAAGGTAGGATGATCTTCAGGGGCTTAGTGTTAGGTTTATTTAAGGGGGGTTTGGGTTAGATTAGGGGTATGTGGGTGGTGGGTTGTAATGTTGGGGGGGGTATTGTATGTTTTTTTTTACAGGCAAAAGAGCTGAACTTATTGGGGCATGCCCCGCAAAGGGCCCTGTTCAGGGCTGGTAAGGTAAAAGAGCTTTGAACTTTAGTAATTTAGAATAGGGTAGGGCATTTTTTTATTTTGGGGGGCTTTGTTATTTTATTAGGGGGCTTAGAGTAGGTGTAATTAGTTTAAAATTGTTGTAAGATTTTTCTTATGTTTGTAAATATTTTTTTATTTTTTGTAACTTAGTTCTTTTTTATTTTTTGTACTTTAGTTTATTTCATTGTAGTTATTTGTAGATATTGTATTTAATTAATGTATTGATAGTGTAGTGTTAGGTTTAATTGTAGATAATTGTAGATATTGTATTTAATTAATTTAATGATAGTGTAGTGTTAGGTTTAAAGTGATTGTCAATTTTCGTTCTTTTGAACACATATTCCTGTAGGCAATCCTGATATTAACCTAACCGCCACTATACATTTATTAAAAAATTAGTAATATGTAGTTTATTTTTTAGTCGAAATATCGACTATTCACAGTACCTGCTCCTCCCATAGTTTACTTCCTTAGTTTTAGACATATCACGTATACAGCGGTCCCACCCGCTGTTTACGTCTCTTCAATGTGCGCTCCCGTTTTCACTTCCCATTGCGCATGCGTGAAATGCTGTTTCTGCTGTCAATCAACCATAGTATTCATTGAATCAATACATTCAATGAATACTATCGTGAAGAGAAGGAAACGATCTGCTAACCCAGCCCTGTTACTGATGTACTTACCGAAATGACAGGGCTCCGTAAAGTAAAACAACTGTGCATGCGCGAAATGTGCACGAGCGTTAAAGGAAATCGTCAGTGAACATGATAACGCAGGCGCAGAAAGGAGTAGTGACGTCAGCGTAAGCGGGTGGGTCCCCCTGTGGTTAGAGCCTTGATTGGTAATTAAGACGTCAATCAGACTGACACTAAGTAGGCGCGCGTGCCGGGTGGAGGATCAAAATAACAGGAGCCAACGAACAAAATAAAAAAACAAGGTATATAACAAAAACATTGTAAATCGATGAATGAAACTGGTATTTATTTTTAATAGACGTTAAGGGTAACGTTAGTGAGGATGCGCACTTTACATTCACTTTAATTATAACTTAGGTTAGGATTTATTTTACAGGTAATTTTGTTATTATTTTAACTAGGTAACTATTAAATAGTTCTTAACTATTTAATAGCTATTGTTCCTGGTTAAAATAAATACAAAGTTATCTGTAAAATAAATATTAATCCTAAAATAGCTATAATATAATTATAATTTATATTGTAGCTATATTAGGATTTATTTTACAGGTACGTATTTAGCTTTAAATAGGAATAATTTATTTAAGAAGAGTTAATTAATTTCGTTAGATTTAAATTATATTTAATTTAGGGGGGTGTTAGTGTTAGGGTTAGACTTAGCTTTAGGGGTTAATACATTTATTAGAATATTGGTGAGCTCCGGTCGACAGATTAGGGGTTAATAATTGAAGTTAGGTGTCGGCGATGTTAGGGAGGGCAGATTAGGGGTTAATACTATTTATTATAGGGTTAGTGAGGCGGATTAGGGGTTAATAACTTTATTATAGTAGTGGTGCGGTCCGCTCGGCAGATTAGGGGTTAATGAGGATAACTTAAGTAGCGGCGCTTTGCGGTTGGCAGATTAGGGGTTAATTATTGTAGGTAGCTGGCGGCGACGTTGTGGGGGGCAGGTTAGGGGTTAATAAATATAATATAGGGGTCGGCGGTGTTAGGGGCAGCAGATTAGGGGTACATAAGGATAACGTAGGTGGCGGTCGACAGATTAGGGGTTAAAAAAATGTAATCGAGTGGCGGCGATGTGGGGGGCCTCGGTTTAGGGGTACATAGGTAGTTTATGGGTGTTAGTGTACTTTAGAGTACAGTAGTTAAGAGCTTTATGAACCGGCGTTAGCCCAGAAACCTCTTAACTACTGACTTTTTTCTGCGGCTGGAGTTTTGTCGTTAGAAATCTAACGCTCACTTTAGACACGACTCTAAATACCGGAGTTAGAAAAATCCCATTGAAAAGATAGGATACGCAATTGACGTAAGGGGATCTGCGGTATGGAAAAGTCGCGGCTGAAAAGTGAGAGTTAGACCCTTTTTTGACTGACTCCAAATACCGGAGGTAGCCTAAAACCAGCGTTAGGAGCCTCTAACGCTGGTTTTCACGGCTACCGCCAAACTCCAAATCTAGGCCTAAGATAATAATTTTTGTTAATGAGGACATTTAAGATACCCCTGATTTCATCTTTCAACATTTAGTAAAATTTGACTGGTATTTGATCTGGGCCTGGTGCATTGTTCAGTTTAGCTTTGTCTATAGCTATCAGAATATCATCTCTCGAGTTTGGTTGGTTACGTTCCTGGAGAACATCTGATGATATCTTTGAGAGGGACAATTTATTCCAAAAACTTTCTTTTGCAGCCTTATTACCTGGCTCCTAATTATAATTCCTGGAAATATTCATATATTACTCTACTAATCTCACTTGCAGATGTTAGTCTTTTATCCCATTCTTTGATACATGAAATATTTTTCTCACCCTTCCCTGTCTTTAGAAGTTTTAGACACAAATATGGCTGATCTTCCATGATGACTCATGAAAAAAGCTTTTATTTTCATATCTTCCTTTGTTCCTTTCTGTTTTTAAAACATTTCTATTTCTGCTTTGGCCGCTATATAGCTAGTCAAAGTTTTCTCATTGGGGTTGCTAATATATACTCTATAGCTATTCTTCAATTGGTTTGTCAATTGTATATCTCTGGCCATTATTTTTTTTTTCCATTTAACTAAATACGCTTTAATCTCACCATGCAGAACTGCCTTTGCAGCTTCCCAAAAGATTTCAATCTTAGAGTAATATGCTTTATTATTTGTCAAGTATTCTTTCCACTTCTGCATTATAAATGTATTTAAATCAATATCATGTAAAAGGTACTTAGGAAAATAGAAGTTGTTGGCCCGATCAGTTAATTGTCTAGCTCTTTCTATACTCAGACCTATAATTGCATGATCTGAGATCACTATATCTTTAATAATAGAATACAAATCAAAATGTAACATTTGTTCATTTATTTAAAAAAAAATCTATTCTAGACATTGCCTTATAAATCTTTGATTCAGACTTAAAAGCACTTAAATACGGGTTTTTATCCGCCATATATCCTTTAAATTCATCTTATTGCAAAAAAATTTAAGAATTTTTTCTTTGCGTTTTCAATTACTGGGAACATTTTCTAATCTAATTCTATCTATTAATGGGCAACATGTCATGTTAAAATCTCCCGCAATAATTACATTCTTATCTGTATGACGGAAAAATTTAATATATACGGTAGTTTGTCCCAAAAGCCTATATCTAGTTCATTTGGACCATAAAAATTACACATAACAAAGATTGTTCCCTTAAAATGTAATTCAATAATAATAAATCTTCCCCCTGGGTCCAGATCTTGTGATAAAATTTAATATATAAAAGTTTTGGAAAAAAGGAATGCAACACCTCTCTTACGGTTCGAACAGGGGGTAGCTATTACTTCTACACATTTACACTTAAGTTTTATAATCTCCTTATCCTTTAGATGGGTCTCTTGTAAGTTGCTTCAATATTATGTTCCACTTAGCTGGTGAGGTTATTCCCCCTACATTCCATTAATAGAGGTTAATCATTTTCCCATACATAATATAATATAGGAGGGAGAACACATGCATACAAAAAAAAGGAAGAAAACAAACAGAAAATCACCTATCATAGCACACTCATCTTAAAATATAGAAAATAATAAAAGGAAATTTTATACACACCATTTAGCCCTAGCACATTAATGGCTATTAACATAATCTTTAGCATCCTGTGGGTTTTCAATAAAATATTTTCACCATTAAAATTAAATTGTATTTTAGCTGGGTACGTGAGTCTGGCCTATATGCCTTTCTAAATTAGGGTAGAGCAGTAAAGAGCCATTTCTCTTGTTTTAGACATGGTTTCAACTGAAACATTTTGAAATAAGAGGATTTTCTCTTGTCTTACCATTAAATGATTAATTTCCCTAGATTGTCTCATAATACTAATTTTATCCTGAAAATTTTAATATTTAGCCATGATTGGTCTAAGTCTAACTGTTCCGTCTATGTTGCTTTTAAAGGGGCGCATTATGTGTGTTCTTTCTACAAAAAAAAGACCTGTCTGTCATTTAGAGACCAAAATGTGAATGTGGGCTAGTAGTGATGCTTTGTAAACCCTTTCTCCAAAGTTCACAGTTATTGTGGTTTTAAATACAGACATACCACTAGATCTTATTTAAAGTTGCCGAAAAATTTCCACATATGCTTAGGCAAAACAGCGTTGTGGCTTGTGGTGCTGTCTTCTCCTCTCCTCCTTGAATCTTTATCCCCAGGTACCCATCTTAGGCCGACCAGCTGTATCTGTATCGGGTCCATGCTGTGTCGTGTCGGAAGGGAGATGTGTGTCAGTGAGCCCCTCCACATGGGTTATTGTGCTCCCAGCACTCTGGGGAACTGTTATCACTAATTCCGCTCAACGGAGCCCCTGTCTGCTCTTGGTGTCTCACCTGGACCTTCCCACGGTTCAACGACCGCCTTTGTGGGCAGTGCAGTGAGGCTGTTTACCACTGCGTGGTTCACCGCACCCGGTCTGTGTCCTGCAGGGCTGGCGGGTCTGGGGTGCGCTTGCTGCAATGACCGGAAATGTGTGGGCCTCAGTGATGGGGCCAACTTCCTTGCTCAGGACTTCTGATGCATCTCTGTTCACACAGGCTTGGTCTCACTCTACCTGGCAATGTGTAACTGGTGCAGGGGTGCATGGCTAACTCTGCAGCATCCTAGACCTCAGATTTGCTCGTCTTCACGAAGCCCCTTCTCAAGCTAAAGTCTTCAGTCATGAGTTTTAAAAAACGTATGTTCGGGGCGGCACACAGCCAGGTCAATCAAGGTGTGGATGGTGGATCACCAGATCAAGACGCTGTCATGACCAGCACTAGGAGTGGCATAAAGTCACCCAACAGACTGATGGAGAGCAAACCAAGATGCATGAAGGTGTGATTGAAAATAAGGGTAATTCCACTAAATATTGATTGCTGAACTCTTGCTATGTGAAAACATTTGTATTGTTTTATTTAAAAATGAATGTGAACTTGTTTTCTTTGTATTATTTGAAGACTTAAAACACTGTTGGCTAGATTATGAGTTTTGTGTTAGGCTTAAAAAGCAGCATTAGCTGGTACTAACACTGCTTTTTAACGCCCGCTAGTATTACAAGTCTTGAAGGTATAGGCTCACCGCTCACTTTTTTGGCCAGACTTGGAAATACCACAAATCCACTTATGTAAATTGCGTATCCCCTTTTTTCAATGGGACTTACATAGTGCCGGAAATTACCAGTCTGACAAAAAGTGAGCGGTAGAACCTTTCCTGTCAAGACTGGAACCGCATATTAAAGTCTGTAGTTAAGAGTTTTTACACTACAACGCCGTAGCATAAAACTCTTAACTAAAGTGCTAAAAAGTACACTAACACACATAAACTACCCATAAACTACCTATTAACCCCTAAACTGAGGCCCTCCTGCATCGCAAACACTAAAAAAAAAATGTAACCCCTAATCTGCCAAACCGGACATCGCCACCACTATAATAAATATATTAATCCCTAAACCGCCTCACATCCACCTTGCAAACATTAGTTAAATATTATTAACCCCTAATCTGCCGTCCCTAACATCGCCGACACCTACCTACATTTATTAACCCCTAATCTGCCGCCCCCAACGTTGCCGTCACTATACTAAAGTTATTAACCCCTAAATCTAAGTCTAACCCAAACCCCCCTAACTTAAATATAATTAAAATAAATCTAAATAAAAATTACTATCATTAACTAAATTATTCCTATTTAAAACTAAATACTTACCTATAAATAAACCCTAAGCTAGCTAAAATATAACTAATAGTTACATTGTAGCTAGCTTAGGGTTTATTTTTATTTTACAGGCAAGTTTGTATTTATTTTAGCAATACGACTATGGCGAGAGAGAAAGTCAATATCAAAATAAGGTATGGACATAAAGACCAGGATAACAAGCTATCACCTAAAATAAACACATTACCAATAGATATCAAAAGATTATTACAATTTATTTACCAAAACAATACTAATCTTAAATGACAAAATATTAATGATAAAACACATAACATGAATACGGATTTATAACTGCTGTTATCATTTGCATGACGTTTTTGAATCTCTTTTGAGATTGGACTTTAATGCCAGCTTAGGTTTTTTAGGAGTTGCATGAGGGGCCCAAGTGATTTGCTTGTTTGTTCTGTGTATGTCTTCATGTTATGTGTTTTAACATTAATATTTTGTCATTTAAGATTAGTATTGTTTTGGTAAATAAATTGTAATAATCTTTTGATATCTATTGGTAAATTGTAATGTGTTTATTTTAGGTGATAGCTTGTTATCCTGGTCTTTATGTCCATACCTTATTTTGGTATTGACTTTCTCTCTCTCCATAGTCGTATTGCAATATTTTTTAACAGGTAGCTTATTTCCTTTTTTGTTATTTTATGATAGGTTGAGCTTTCACATTTGTTCTCCTTGTGTTGTATTTATTTTAACTAGGTAGAATAGTTACTAAATAGCTTTTAACTATTTACTAACTACCTAGCTAAAATAAATACAAATTGACCTGTAAAATTAAACCTAATCTAAGTTACGCTAACACCTAACACTACAATATAATTAAATTAATTCCCTAAATTAAATACAATTAAATATAATTAAATAAAATTAGCTAAAGTACAAAAACAAACACTAAATTACAGAAAATAATAAAGAACTTACAAGATTTTTAAACTAATTACACCTAATCTATTCCCCCAAACAAAATAAAAAAGCCCCCCAAAATAAAAAAAAAGCCCTACCCTACACTAAATTACAAATAGCCCTTAAAAGGGCCTTTTGCGGGGCATTGCCACAAAGTAATCAGCTTTTTTACATGTAAAAAAAATTACAAATCCCCCCCCAACATTAAAACCCACCACCCACACAACCAACCCTACTCTAACCCCCCCAATACCCCCTTAAAAAACCTAACACTAACTCCTTGAATATCACCTTACCGGGAGAAGTCTTCATCCAACTGGGCCAAAGTCCTCAACAAAGCCAGGAGAAGTCTTCATCCAAGCCGGGCGAAGTGGTCCTCCAGACGGGCAGAAGTCTTCATCCAGATGGCATCTTCTATCTTCATCTATCCGGGGGGAACGGAGCCGGTCCATCTTCAAGACATCCGACGCGGAGCATCCTCTTCATCCGACGGCTAACACTGAATGAAGGTTCCTTTAACTGACGTCATCCAAGATGGCGCCCCTTCAATTCCGATTGGCTGATAGAATTCAGCCAATCGGAATTAAGGTAGAAAAAAATCTTATTGGCTGATGCAATCAGCCAATAGGATTGAAATTCAGTCCTATTGGCTGATCCAATCAGCCAATAGGATTGAGCTGGCATTCTATTGGCTGTTCCAATCAGCCAATATAATGCCAGCTCAATCCTATTGTCTGATTGCATCAGCCAATAGGATTTTTTCTACCTTAATTCCAATTGGCTGATATTGGCGACATTGGGGGAGGCAGAGTAGGGGTTAATAAAAATAATGTAGGGTTCGGCGATGTTGGGGGCAGCAGATTAGGGGTTCATAAGTATAATGTAGGTGGCAGCGGTGCCCGGAGAAGCAGATTAGGGGTTTATAAGTATAATGCAGGTGTCTGCGATGTCGGGGGTGTCAGATTAGGGGTTAATAAGTGTAAGATTATGGGTGTTTAGACTCGGGGGTTCATGTTAGGGTGTTAGGTGTAGACATAAATTTTATTTCCCCATAGGAATCAATGGGGCTGCGTTAGGGATATTTACACTTTTTTGCAGGTGTTAGACTTTTTTTCAGCCGGCTCTCCCCGTTGATTCCTATTGGGAAATTGTGCACAAGCACGTTACACCAGCTCACCGCTGACTTAAGTGCGGTAATGAGGAAAATTTTGCTCAAAGCTCACCAGCGCTGTAGGTAAGTGAGTGGTGAGTGAAAACTGCTCGTTAGCATTGCATAGCCTCTAACGCAAAACTCGTAATCTGGGCCTGTATTTTTTTGTTTTTATGATCAGATGTAATTTTCTGCAAATAAATGCTCTAAATGACAATATTTGTATTTAGAATTTAGGAGAAAAGTTGTCAGAAGTTTATAGAATAAATCAAAAATATTTATTTTGCTCAAACACATACCTTATAATCATATATATATACTGTATATTGGTTACCTCTGATGAAGCGCATGTGCGCATGCGCAAAACGCGTCAGGTGTATTCTAGGTTACACACCTTACTATGAGCAACATTGCTGAATAAAAACCTTTTTTTGCACAAGTTCCACGAGTCCAGAGTTCCTGTTTCTTCCTCCTTTGGATGTATGGAGTCTCTTATACTGTATATACATATATATGAAAATGTTTATTTATGTATGTGTGTATATACAAATATAAATATATATATTTCTTTTTTTGTTTCATAAAAAGAACATTTTCTTCTATGTGAAGAACATTGGAATGTAATTTATTCATAGCTATCTTCGGCTTTAGTGCTGTTGGTCTAATCTGGTGTCGGGTTAGTATGCGAGTGATGTGTTAGGTTTGTTTTTTTTAACAGCGTTTCCCATTGAAGGCTACGGAATTTGGCGGCGTTATACAAATAAATGATAATAATAATAATACAGGAGTAGAATATAAAGCAGTCACAATATATATATATAAGTCCTGAAGTTATTTTGCTTTGGAGTTTTGCTTGCACGCTAGCTTTTTACTTTCAACTTTTAATAGGCACGCTAACTCACTAATTTTACTTAGTGCACAAGTGAAAAGTTTAGTTAGAGCACCAATTATAATCTGCCCTGCAAGGGTATTAAACACATGTTTAAATTCATTCCAGATTGAAAATGCCCTGAAATACCTGAGTTGGACACAGACTTAGATTGGTTGCTAAGGACATATGCCTCTTCTGATTGGCTGGCTATGTAGCTAAGGAATGAGAGTCCACTGCTGTTGTGTGCACTTAAACATTTTAATAAACTTTGTGTAATATATGGTCATCAAAAATATTAAGGATCATTGGATTTGTTTTTTCAGTCTGGGAAATTACTGTCTAGCTCAGTTGATAGCATGGGGTGAGTTATCTTTAATACAACCTTGTGGAGGCTAAAAAAAACTTACAGAGTGAGCGCTAATAAATATCAGTTAAAGGTAAATATGGAATAATTGACACAAACACTACTTGCTAAATTCAACATATACAACAGTATTTAATTGGTTCTTTTAAAACCTATTTACTAAAAAAGACAGTATTTAAAAAACAAATTATTTTTTATCTCCTAAATATACAATCATAAAATCACAATTCATATAGGATAACAATATAGAGTGTGCACTCTTAAAAACATGTACAACTAAAAAAAAGTAAATAAAGGGGGTCTTCCCTCTGTAGTTTTAATTAAGGGGGGCTGTAGCCACAAATAAGTAATGTTATTATTGATCCTTATTTGGAGGATCGCAAAAAGATATGGCTCGCACCTTCTGCTCTGAAGGCTCACTAATATGCCACTTTTATTATGTCTTTATACTTGCACTGTGTGTTAGCATCCAATATTTTAAACTCTCCTGTATGCAGCTTGTTGTCTGTGTTTTCTGTTACCTCTTTCCCCAGGTTCCTTTATGCAGTCCGAATCTCCTTTGGACTGAAAGGTTACTGTATTAGGAACTTTTTTCATCCGGTCCCTAATTGTGTAGGTGATCCACTCTGTAATCACAGCTTAGGGGTCATTCCAGAAAGACACAATAGTTTTCTTTAAGCAGTATTTTTTCCTTTTTGCAGTCTTGGAGTCTCTAGCACTGTAAAACTAGTGCCTGAAAGGAGTTCAATCAGAATGTTGTAATTAGTTTTTTTTCTGCTCCTTGTAGCTCCTTGTAAACTAACAAACAGTGTTTGTGCTCCAAAAGGAAAACTGTCCAGCAGCAGCTAAGCAATTTCAACTAGTTTCAACCTTGTGGAGGCTACCTATTATTTAAATAGAATTGAGGATTTTAATTATGAAGAGAGGTTAGCCAAACTGATTCTGATTAATCTAGAAAAAATGTGCTTGAGCTGTGATATGATTACTTTATATAAATATTTGCAAAGCTCATATACATAGTTGATAGAAGCTCTGTTATCCCAAATCTATTGTTTGTGACAAGAGGTTTTACTTTAAGGTTAGAGGAAAGGAAATTTAATCTCCAGCAAGGTAAATGTTGATTCACTGTAAGAGCATTCAAATTGTTAAACTCTTTGCCTAAGGAGATAGTGAATGCCAATTCCTTGGATACATTTTAAATAGCTTAGATATGTTTCAGGGATAATATTGTTAATTGTATTAATATAAGTTCAGTTGACAGCTTCTTTATTGTAAATTAGGAAGGATCTGTATAGGTTGAACTCAGTGAATTTCTGTTTTCTTCCAAGCTCATCTACAATGTTACTATGTTACTATGTAATTCAGTATTACAAGTGGATGGTTTAATATTTTATCCAAAGCACCTTAATGTGTGCAACACTTTTTAGCACACCCTTTAATTTTAATTAATAACACAACACTTTATTCTCTACTTGTAATATGAGTGCAGTGAGTGTACTATTGCTGTTCCCTTAACTCGTGTTACAAGTGGTGAGTTAAAATACAGCTGTAAAATGTAGTGCTTTTTAAGACATGGAAAAAAAACATTATTATTAATAGTTTAGCACAGAACTACATTAAGAACACCACTAATTGTACACCATTGGCTTACCACAATATCAGCAGAGCACACCATTGACTTAGCACTCAAGTGAAATCTGCAATAAATGTTACTGTCTCATAGAAGTCTATTATGTGTGGAATTTAGTACATCCATGCTATGTGTCATACAGATGCTAAATCTCACTAGACTATCACCCATGTAATAAAAAAATACTTTGGGACCTTGCAATAAGAAAGGTATCATTACTTACGCACATCGCAAATTGAGGCACACAAAATGATGCTTCAGATGTGGACCGTCAGTCAAACAGAACACTGAAGAATGGCCCAAATAGAGGCTGTTCTGTTCTCCCCAGAAACAACATATATTCACCCGCCTCCTTTTCCCCTCTAGTCCCACCCCCTCTTTCCCTTACTAATCAGTTATTTAAAAACCCATAAGCACATATACTTAAGTTCATCTCTGGTTTCAACTTATCAAATTAGACTATTAGAGTGTAAAAATATTATCAAAGCAGCAATTACTAGTTATTCTGTTAGTTTATTATCACTTGTTAAAATTGTTTATGTATTCAGCATATCCTAGTTTTAAAATTGAAATATACCAAAGGTTGAAAACAGAGCACAGGAAAACGGAAACTATGCAAAAGAGCCAAAGTCAGGAATAGACATGGCTAATATATGGACCCTTCACCATTGAACTCTTTTTAAATACCCTTTCATATAAACCACTAAACTGGAAGGGGAGATCATGGTGGCAGAGAACGAATAGTACCCCAGAATGCACAATGTAAAACCATTTTTCAATATGTACCATGTGCACTGTAATTTTATTTTTTTGGTTATTCAATAAAGCTCTTTTGAAAATAAAAAAAATACTTTGGACTTATATAGGGGAAAATAGAAGTTCTAGCAATGATAACAGACAATAGCCCTAATATTTTTGTGCTCCATTTTTCCTGTTTGTGGTTGACACCTTCAACATTAGGACTAAATTTAACTGAATCTTCCATCAATCAACTGATTAACCAATTATAATGGAGGATTCAGTTATGATACTTACCTATCCCTTCCTGTCTCATTTTTTATTGGTTTACTTCTTATTAATCAATCAAGAGTTTACAAAAAAAATCTGTAAATAGGAGGGAATCTCAACCATATCTAAAATACAGAAAGGACTGCCTAAAACAGAGATCATTGTAGCAAGGATTAAAGTGGGTTAGTTATGCAGTTATTTAGGTATAAGTATGTGGGTTTGCATACAGGGGAGATAAATAGGTGCTAGTGGGTATGGGTTTGGTTTATTACAGTGGTTAAGCCATAGTGTTATAAGTTGTAAGGGTGCTGGAGAAATAGAATTTATAGTGGCAGTGGGAAGTTGACATGATTTTGGTTACCAGCAGCAGGCCGTCCAGGTGGTATGAGGAATTAGTGTTCTAGTGTGGTTTGGGTTACATGTAGTGCAATTTAAGGTGTTATTATTTTGTTGTAATGGTTTGATGCTTTTAGCTTTAATTACAAAGGGGTCAGGTACAAAATAAGAGAATTGCAGGGTGTGATTGTAAGAGTTAGCAGGAGAGTAGGTAGTCAGAAGTCACAAAATATAGAAATCAAAAACTTGTAACGGTATAAGGTTTATATCAGTGCTTATTGAGGCGGCAGTCAAATGCTTCTTACTTGTCAGTCCCCAAACCACCGTCTTTCTTTAACCAATGATAGAAGCAGGACCCTGGAAAGTGGAAGAGGGTCATTTATCAGGATACAACACTAGGAGAGGTCATCAGAGATTTGTCCCATCTGTTTGTTTAACATTTCAGAGGCGAGAAAATGTGCCAGAGATGGCGCAGATGTCAGCTCATTAAGGTTGCAACTTAACACAGATCCAATGTACTCTGAAGGTGACGCTTCTCTTTGCAAAGATGCCAAATGGTGCAAATAACCCTGTCAAAGGTGCTAAGAAATACACAGAATCAATAAATTGTTGGTTAAACCATCTCTCTTGAACAGAATTCTAGATTTTCATTTGTGCCTGACTTCTTTTTACCAATTACCTGGCTGCTGACTCTTGGAGCTGTGTACCTGACCATTCTTTTAGTCCCCTGTGTGCTGGAAGATGATTACTGACTGACCTTCTGGTCCCTGACCTTGGCTTGTCTTTTCCTTTTACCTTACACATATTTTGACACTATTTATGCAAATAATGTGCAGTCACTACAAAATAGATGGTGATTGTAATACATCTGAAAATTATGAGTTTCAATTTGTTGTCTTAATCTTCTGAAAAAACAGCTCAATTTTTATGAATTAATTAAGATGCAGCTCACAGAATTCCAACATCATTTCTTTCATCTGCACGTAATTATGTTAAGTTTTTGCAAGCAGACTTTTTGCACTATATTTTGAGATCTGTTTTACCCTGAGTACCATGTAATGTACTGCCAACTGCCTCCCTTCAACTGAGATCGGATTGTAATTAATAAGTTTTGCTTAGTTTTCCTGAACCTTGCACAATTATTTTGACTATTCTTGTCTGCCATCTGCCCTAACCTATATATATCTTTACATCCACAATTCTAAGCATCACAAACTCATCCTAGACATCTGGCTGATTTTCTTCTCTCCAGCCCTGTCCTGCCAGTTGTCTTATGCACTTGCACAAGCAATGTGTCCCTGATTACACATGACACATGACAGCCAGGTCTCCCAAACTGATATGAAAATGTTTTAGGCAATTAAAAATAAATACTTATAAATTATCATTGAACTTCTCTAATCAGCACATACACAATTACACAGTAGTATAGCATAAATAGACTCTAGAACCTGTATGTTCTTGTAAAAATGTTATAAAGGATATTTATTGGTTATAGAATTATATATATATATATATATATATATATAGACACACATTTTGCAAATAAAGCTATGATATTATTTATTATTTATATAATTATATATATATATATACATACATACAGTATATATATATATATATATATATATTTTATATATATATATATATACAGTATATATATATATTTAAATATATATATATATTTAAATATATATATATATATATATATATATATATATATATATATATATATATATATATATATATATACATTTGAACAAGAGAAAATAGACCCTTATTTATCCAGCACCCAACTATGTCAGGAAAAATATTATATTAGACAAAGAAAGATTTTTGAGTCAATAATTCACATACTCTTTGAAATGCGTAATTATAAGGTTTATATATCAATATCAGCATTACAATAAATCATAAGCATGACCCCCATGCTTTTAGTGATGTTGTGCATATCAAACTTAGACACAGTTCAGGTTTGCAAGGCGATGTTATGTTCAACAAGTGCAGACCTACACATATAGAGATTTGTTGCATAGAGGTTCGGTCAAATGGGCCAATCAAATTATGAGGGAGACACATCTGGGTATAAGCTTCTGAAAAGCAGCACATTCAAGCCAGTCACTTAAAGGACAATGTCTGGACTAAAGACATCTGATGACAGTCTTCATCCAATAAAGGGGCCATAATCCAGTTGTATGTTGAGCCCCTTGGGTTCCACTGTAGTAAAGCTCTGCCCCAGTCTCCTCCCCTAGCTAGATGTGGTATTTGATCTATGATCATAGTTCTTAGGCTGGAGATACTGTGCTTCTTCTGTGCGAAATGGTGTGCCACCGACTGATCAGAGGATCTCTTCTTGATAGCCTCCCTGATGGCATGTCTATGGTTGGCCATCTTTTAAAAAAAAAGTTGTAATGGTTTTTCCTACATAAAACAGTGAACATGGCCAAACCAGAATATAGACAACATATGTGCTACTGCATGTCACCCTATGATTGTTGCAATGTGGGTGCTGGAATGTAGGGCCCATTTGCATACCATTACAGGTAATGCAATCCCCACACCTGAAACAACCCTTCTTAGCAGAATTGAGCCATGAGTCTTTTTGATAGGATTCCTTGGGGTCGGTTTTGACAAGTATGTCTCGTATGTTCTTGGCTCATTTATAAGTCATACGCGGGGGATTGAATCTCCAACTTGACAGACACTTATCAGTCTGAAGAATATCCCATTGATTGTGGACTGCTCCAGCTATGCGGTTATGTTCAGGAGTGAAAGTTGTGATAAAGTTCAAACTGGGGGTCCGAGCTTGTTTAAGGATCTTGGTCCGTTCCAGCAGCGTGACTTGTGAATGACTATCCAATCGGTTTCTGGCTGTGTCAATGTTTTTCTTGTCATACACTCTAGCCTGTAATTTCATACACATAGTGTCTAACTGAGTTTGGAGGATAGCCGAATCAGAGTTGTTGCCCCTAGTCAACTGAGAAGAGATTATACCCATCTTCTGGTGGTTAGGGTGGCAGCTTGTAGATAGGAGAAGCGAATTCCTATCTGTGGGTTTAGTGTAAAGAGATGTACCAAACTTACAATCTCCATCTGTAAGGACTTTAAACACATTAATGTCCAAAAAAATGTACATTTTGTACACTGCATTCCATTTTAAATTTAATGGGAGAATCTTTATGATTTAACTCAGACACCCACTTCTGGAGATGTGCCAGACTACCGTCCAAACCAAGAACAAATCATCAATATAGCTGGTGTAAAAGTAGATACATAGATGCATTAGGGGTTTTATGATGGCAGACTCATAGCCCAGCATGTACAGGTTTGCATAAGCAGGGTCCAAATTAGACCCCATGGCCGTACCTGACAATTGAAGGTAGAAGTCTCGTTCGAATCTGAAATAATTTTTCTTTAGGCAATGTTCCATCAATTTTATTATGACTTCTAGTGGTGGGCCACTATAATCAGTGGACTCCCTCACAATGGTTCTGATAGTCTGTAAACCAGCCTCATGGGGAATTACAGTATATAAACTGTCAATGTCCATGGTAACAAGAATGTCATTAGGGTGTAGACATATGTGTCGTTGAAGTTTAAGAATCATGGATGTGGTATCCTGCAGGTATGAAAAGGAGTTGCGTATAACTGGCTGCAAATGATAATCAATAAATTCTGCAACACCAGAAAAAATTGAACCTCTGGCAGACACAATGGGTCTGCCAGAAGGGTTGACAAGACTCTTTTATTTTCGGTAATAGGTACATTATAGGTACCTTAGGAAAATATGTGGTCATGTAGTCAAATTCGTTCTCAGAGATATATTGTGATTGTAGGCCACAAAGCAGAGTCTGATCAACTAACATTTTATATTTTGCAGTGGGGTTAGCATCAAGTTTCATGTAGATCTGTGTATCAGTGAATTGTCTGGTAGCCTCAAGATTGTAGTCACTGTAATCCTGGACCACTATGGCCCAACCCTTATCAGCCGGACGCACAATAATGGTGTGGTCATTAGATAAGTTTTTCAAAGCTTTGCGTTCATTAAGTGGTATATTAGAAAAAATATGTATGTCATTTTTTGTTACACAATCATTACGTACAAGACGTGTGTAGCTTTTAATGGAGGAATTAGTGGTATGCAAATGGGCCCTACATTCCAGCACCCACATTGCAACAATCGGTACAAAATACAACATAGGGTGACATGCAGTAGCACATATGTTGTCTATATTCTGTTTTGCCCATGTTCCCTGTTTTATGTAGGTTAAACCATTACAACTTTTCATGAAAAGATGGCCAACCATAGACATGCCATCAGGGAGTCTATCAAGAAGGGATCCCCTTATCAGCCGGTGGCACGCCATTTCGCACAGCAGAAGCACAGTATCTCCAGCCTAAGAACTATGATCATAGATCATATACCACCTCTGGCTAGGGGAGGATACCATGGCAGAGCTTTACTCCAACACGATACAAAATGGATATATACCCTGGACACAGTGGAACCCAAAGGGCTCAACATACAACTGGATTATGGCCCCTTTATTGGATGAACACTGTTATCAAATGTCTTTAGTCCAGACATTGTCCTTTAAGTGACTGGCTTGAATGTGCTGCTTTTCAGATGCTTATACCCAGATGTGTCTCCCTCATAATTTGATTGGCCCATTGAACCGAACCTCTATGCAACAAATCTCTATATGTGCAGGTCCTCACTTGTTGAACATAACATCGCTTGTACCCTCCAAACCTGAACTGTGTCTAATTTTGATATGCACAACATCACTTTTTGATCCCCTTTTTAATTGTGTCCTTTGCATAGTGCATTTTTTAACATCATTTAGGATTGCTGCAGTTTTTGTACAGAGATGCTACCCTGAACTCCTATGTCACACAGAGCATCAGATATGCTAATTAGCCATTTGCTAAGCTTAAATCCGGATTGAGAGGTCTATACTGAAGACGGTGCTGGTTGCATCAATGACAGGTCATTATACATAGCGGAAGTGGCATGTCCTAATTGATGCGCGCACGGACGTGCAAGCAAGTACTGTTCCCAACGATCAATAGAGTTAGATGCAGGATATATATGGCTGCAGCGTCCTCATGTTTTTATCTTGCTTTCCTGGTGTCAGGCTATGCCATCTGCCTGATGAACGGTTGATCCATTTGATAAAGGTGCTAGTCGGCACCGAAACGTCATGGGACATTTTTTACATTGATCTACTACAATAAAAGATAAGTTTTATTTTTAAATCCAGTGAGTGCTATCTTATTCTAAGACTGTTTTTACCGGTGATACAGCACCCTGGTGGATTTTTCTCATTACCTAAGATTTGGAGTGCAGCCCTTATTTGATAATATAAATATATATATATATATATATATTGCTGGTGAGTTGATACCGCATTCGAAAACACAGTTTTTAAGATACAGTACCATCTACAGTACTCACTTTGTTCAAAGATTGCTCATATTAAATTACTAGCAGACCAAACAGAGAGGGGTGAGGCTTAAATTTAAGGACTTCCACATAACCTACTTAGCCAAGTACCATTTAACAACCTAGGACTGTGCACATCTCCTGTTGTTTTTTCTTAACCAATTGCTTAGCTGACAGCCCTACGGTTGCATTATTCGACAGACACAGGCATTACCAATATGGCTGATCTACAAGAGGCTACACATACACTTCTCACAGGGGTAATAAATGATGAAAAACGTCGCCTCATTTTAGCATCAGCTTTACAAGGAGGGAGCTCACCTACTCTAGAGCCCAAAGAAGATAATTTACCACACTTGTTCTCAGAATTGGAAAAATTGAGATACAAAGAAACCAATCTGTGTTGGGACATAGAATTTTTGGAATTGTATGTTAAAGAGGCTAAAGTCACTAGGGGCCTCCGTATGAAAAAAAATTCTTCTTTCGCACAACAGAAACCTGAATTCATGGAGGAGTGGAATCACACCCTTACAAGATGTTCAATGACTCTAATGAATCAATTATTGAGACATAAAAAGTCAGAAAGAGAACAACTGTTGTTACAAATTAATGAGACCACATCCATTATCAAACCATTTGAAACCACAACTCACTATAAAGATTATACTGCACAATTGGAGGAAACTATATCTAAATTAGATCTAGACTTATCCAATAGGAAAGTGTCAAACTACAATAGAGACACGAAAGATTACGATCTTAATATAGTATACTCATGGCAACAGCACAAACCCACAGGGGGCAGTAAATCAAAAAAGATAAAGGGCAATAGACATTGCAATCAGATGAAAAAGAAAGTCACCTTTTCAAGCATAGACACAGATGCAGGCACCTCAGAATGCAGTCAGGCAACTACTAACACAAGCCAAGAATCTCTAATATTAGAACAAACTGTCCCCCCAGAATTACAACTAACAAATACAGCTAGACCAGCTTTAGCCACTTTAGTCAAAACACCAAATCAGACTAGCACACCTAAGAGTACTGCCAAGACACATAGATATCCCAGCAGGGCAGACTCCAAAACCAAGAAAAAATAGATAATGTCATTAATTTATCTGATCGTTCTCTTTCACCAGCACAAATATCTATCTTGAATAAAGGTCTCACTTTTGCTCCTAGCACAGATTTTGATGTATTTTCTACAATGGTAGATGTGAACAGACTAGTACGAAAATTCACATTAAAGAAACACTTTTTTCATGCAGATCACACTTTCACCCCCCTACTATCACAGACCCTTATCCAAACATTTCTAATATAGGGTTAACTTACAAAGATCAAAGTGCCTTTAACGCACTCATATCTTTACAGAACAATGATCAGAGACATTCTCCAGCACACATTGGTAAAGCTAACAAAGATAACTCCTATTTTTATCCTATTCAAGCTAGGAGTCCCTGCATAGAAATGTACCAAGAAGCAGTACAAAGAGACATTCTTAAATTACATGACGAGATAAAGACAACACAGAATACATTTAATAATATTTCTCATACAGAGAGACTGGCTTTGAAACAACTACAAGACAACCCCAATATAGTCATCACCCAAGCTGACAAAGGGGGAGCCGTAGTGGTACTCAACA
The DNA here is from genome assembly GCF_027579735.1 of Bombina bombina. Taxonomy (NCBI): domain Eukaryota; kingdom Metazoa; phylum Chordata; class Amphibia; order Anura; family Bombinatoridae; genus Bombina; species Bombina bombina. Next base: position 981,702,590 of record NC_069500.1, on the reverse strand, counting down.
CCACCGACTACCTTAGGGAAGTCACTACCCAATTGAATGACGCTAATACATACATTAAGCTAAATTCAGACCCCACACTTGGGTACACTAGGGAACTTTTAGATTTTTTGGACACAGCACTGGAAGAGGGTTTTATCACACGCGAAGTGTTTGAACATCTTCTCACAGATGACCCACTTATACCCACTTTCAGGGTTGTTCCCAAAATCCACAAGACACTTTCCAGTCCACCAGGACGTCCTATTGTGGCCTGTATGGGCTCCCTATGTGAAAAATTAGGAGCCTGGTTGGACTCTATCTTACAACCCATAGTAACATCCCTTCCGGGTTACATAAGAGACAGTACCCATCTACTCCAACAACTGGAGAAAGTCGAATGGCATCCTGACTATCAATGGGTAACCATTGACTTGTCAGCCCTATATTCTAGTATACCCCACGACAAGGGACTAGAGGCCATGAAAAATATGATCATGAGGTATACAAATTTTTCTACAGAATATATTGACTTTTTAGTCTCAATTACAAGGTTCCTACTAACCCATAACTACTTCGTCTTCGGGGGAAGCTTTTACTTACAAAAATGCGGCACAGCCATGGGGGCAAAATTTGCCCCCGCTTATGCAAACTTATATATGGGCTGGTTTGAGCTCAACCATATATTTTGTGAAGGCTTCCCATTTGAAGATGGAGTAGTTGTGTATGGTCGCTTTATAGATGACCTGCTGGTCATCTGAAACAAGGACAGCCATAGTAGTGCTGTCTCCTTTCTGGACTGGTTAAATACCAATGATTTAAACCTAAAATTCACTCATGCCATAGACAATAATACTATCCCATATCTAGATCTCCAATTAACAGCAGGCAATCAGAAGAACATAACTACCACTATATTCAGAAAATCCTTATCCAGGAATACTATTCTTAGAGCGGATTTCTGCCATGTGGGCCACATTACCAGAGGCATACCTAAAGGCCAGTACATCAGAGCCCGCAGGAACTGCTCCACACTCCAAGAATACAATATCCAAGCGAACCTTATTACTACAAGACTGCAAGAAAGAGGTTATAAAAAAGACCTCTTATTATTAACAGCTAAAAAGGTCAGCGAAATGGATAGAAATAAACTGCTCTCAGGTTTTTACAAACAAAAAGACACGACTACCCAAATTACCCCATAAACAAACAATGTAGTGTTTTCAACAGCCTATAGCAAACAATATCATAAAATTTGTGACATAGTCCTTAAATACCTACCGATACTTCAGAGTGATAGCCAATTGCAAGATGTTACTAAGAAACACATTAGATGTGTAGCTAAAAAGGCCCCTACTATAGGTGAAAAAAATAAAAAACATTTTTTTAATTAACCAAGTACATCTACCAACTGGCTATCTGTCTCAAATGGCTTTTACAGATGTGGTTACATCTGTAAAAGCTGCAACTATACCAACAAAACAGAGCATTTTACATCCTCACAAACAGGTCTTACCTATCGTATCAAACATCGAATAGACTGTACAAGTACCTATGTCATTTACCTTATAACATGCCTACAATGTTCGGCTCAATACATAGGACTTACTTCTCGTCTTTTAAAAGACCGCATTAGGGAACACCTTCTCTCCCTAGATGAGGATAAACCAAAAACACCAGTCGCCAAACACTTTAGAACCCATGGACTACACACAAAACATTTGTTCCATTTTATAGGCATTGACCATATTAGAAGGGACATTAGGGGTGGAGATAGAATGGGAAAATTACTTAGGCAAGAGGCATTCTGGATCTTTACTCTTCAAACTAAATATCCAAAAGGTATTAATAAGAGACAGGACCTAGATTTATTTTTGGACTAGTCTAGATCATGATGATGTTGACTGTATAGTTCTTCCACCGCTAAACACTCACCCATATATAGGATCTTAGCCCTTTCCCAACAATTCTTATTTAGTAGGATACCACATATTAGACCAATGCCACAGTACTTAGGTTTGAATATGTATATAGCCCATCCAGGTTCTTGAAACATTAAACATAGGAAGAGTAAATTTATCCACAGACTTATAAAGTACATTTGTTTATATAATCCTCTTCCTCAGAAGGGCAACAGAGTAGATCGTAGGTCGATAATTCTTTAAAAAAAAAAAAAATTCAATCTCTTCTTCATTTAGCTACACCGCTACACTGCTCAAATTATGTATAGACTATTAGACATCTGCAGATTAAGCATACACATTATTATATGTCTCTCAAACATTATAAATAGAGGTATAAATTATAGCTATTATAGAAGAGTAGTGTGGAAAAAAAGAAACAAAGTTTCACTATTTGTTCAGTAACATAATTTTTATTCTTGCTTACATTGTTATACATAAGAATTCTTTTAGATATTTTTCCATTTTTTATATTTTTATAAAAAAAAATTCTTGACAATAAACGTGCTCCCTTAGTGTTAAACATATACATGAGTTCCTCATGTATATGGTTTTCTAGTGTTCTATATACCATTATTATGTTCAATTGGCGGCCGCATTCAAATAGTAAAAACACAAAGTTTTATTAATTTCCTTTCTCCAATTACTAACTATTAAGTTTATCATTCACTATCAACTGTTAGTCATTGTTATTAATATTAATCAACAATTTTACTTTTCATTATTGTTTATTTTTAAGTTAGTTATTTATTTACTTTTAAGTATTTAATCTATACCCTAGCGGCATTATTATAGACATTCACACCATTTTTCTTTTCTTTTCATTCACACCACAATTAGGTAGTTTTCTTTATATATTTTTTCATAACTTATACATATATATCTCTTTCCTTTTCCATCATCATTAGTTGATAAGGAATGTTATGTAAGCTGGTACTAATAAGCATGCACTTTGCAAACAAAAAAATGTCCAATATTTGTACTTCCAGCATAAACCAAATCACTTTTTTTACTCATGTGTCACAAAAAATATGCTTAATAGCACTAGCACCTGGTCAAATGTATTTTAAACGCTCCTGATTGGTCAACACAATGTTTATCACCCCACCTGTTGAACACACCTGCATGATCTCTGATGAAGGGCATTACACATGCGAGAAATGCGTCAGATCAATGACACCTCACCTTGTATACCACTGAGTGTTTGATCACCCATGCCTGAATAAACCACTTGGTTGAAATCGATCCTGCAAGTCTTCATTTTTTTGTTGTTCCTATATATATATATATATATATATATATATATATATATATATATATATATATATATATATATATATATATATATATATATATAGTATTTCCAAGGGACAAGCACTCACCGTTTTTTAGCAATAAGCCATTTAATAGTAAACATTTTCGGAGTCTCCCCCATCCTCAGACCACAATAGAATAATAACAATCTTACCTCGATCCCCTAATTAGTGCTCCCACCACTGCATTTCCATGTGAATAACCATTGGCTTCTTCCTGGAACAACTGCGCATGTGCAGGAGAGCAGACAGCATCACAAATTGGACAAAAAAACGAAAAAGGCAAAACACATTGCACAATACGTCACCGTGTGTTCTAACACCCACAACATAACTTAATAATACAGCTATTAACAGTCACAGCCTCCGCTGCTATATATTTGTGGGTATCAGATAGATTTCAATCACTACAACTAAACGTGTATTACAGCATCCTTGTAATATAATTAATAGATAAATATAATTAATTATAGCTATTATCTTGTTAAGCAAGCTTAATGTATAGCAAAATCTATATTACTGAGTAGCACTATTTAAAGACAATCAGATAGAACACATCATACCAAAGGAATAGTTAAATATAATAATCCTTTATAGTCATTGTTTTAAAAAACAAGGTACCACAGTACAAGAATACCTCTTTACCAGCTATAGAAAGGTACCTTAACCCAATGATCTAATCACTGCTAAAGCACACATAGATGCGGTTAAGCCAACTAACAATTCTAAACACAGAACTATCAAAAAAGATAATTACTAAATATTTCACATGGTGGGCTATGTGGATATGACCAGGAGCAAATTGCAAAAAAACACTGGAAATCCAAGTGCACATTCAGACCCTTTGGTACAAGGGTGTCTAGGATGAACATCCAATGGGATTCTCTTTGTAAGAGGCTCCTAGCCCTATCACCACCTCTAGGTTTTGCTGGAATGTGATTTATGATGATATATCTGAGGTCTGAAACGGTATGCTCAGATTCCAGGAAATGCCTGGCCACCGGCTGATCAGATGTTCCATTTTTAATGGCTGTTCTTATTGCTGAGCGGTCGTTTGCCATTCGAGTCATCAGATCATCTTGGGTCTTGCCCACATAGAACCGCCCTATGGGCAGTGTAACAAGTACACAATAAACCTCGTTGTACAGGTAACCCTATAGTTAATTAGGTACTTTTTGTTAGTCCATGGGGGATGGAGGAAATGTGTGCTCTGGGTTAAGCCTCCACAGGTAATGCAACCACAACATCAGTAGCAACCTTTTTTGAAAGTGTTTAACCATGTTTCTTGGGTGTAACTTTCTCTATTATCAGGCCATAGGAGCAAATCCTTTAGGGACTGCCCTCTCCTAAATCCCACCATGGGTGGTTCCAAATGGGTCAATGGTAAGGCCTTATCGGAAGAGATAATGTCCCAGTTCTCTTTCAGAATCCTTGGAAAACCCAATCTTTCTGGGGTGCAACATATGTTGCAATTGGTTGCAGGATAGACCCCCTAAAAGATACAATTGGTCTGCCTGGTGGTGAAATAGGGTCCTTATGTACCTTGGGTAGGGTGTAGATCACTGGAACAATTGGATACTTAACAGATAGGTAGTCCCTCAATGATTTGTGGATGATGTTCAATTGTAGTAAATTTTCCAAATACTCATCTATCTTGTTTTAAAACACCTTTGTCGGATCTTGGGGTAGTAGTCTGTACACCTTGGTTTCAGAAAGTTCTGAAGTACTAGGGCACCACCCTTATCGGCTTCTCTTATTACGAGATCCTTGTTCTTTTGTAGATCCTTAAGTGCATCTCTTTCAACCCTCGTCAGGTTATTATGGATCTTTCCTTTCAGGGAATGTTGTTCCTGCAGCATCTGCTCCCTAGACATCCTAGTATAAGTGTTGATGCTTGCATTATTGCTCTTAGTGTCAAATTTACCCTTCCTTCTGAAACTTTGTTGTCCATTTTTATCACATCCAAAATGTTTCATGAGACACGGTGATGTATTATGCAATGTGTTTTGCTTTTTTTGTTTTTTTTGTCCAATTTATGATGCTGTCCGCTCTCCTGTGCATGCACAGTTGTTCGAGGAAGATGCCGATGGTCATTCACATGGAAATGCGGTGGTGGGAGCACTTTTTAGGGGATTGAGGTAAGATTGTAATTGTTCCTTGAGGCGTAAAGATCTCCACATGTACAGAAAAGTCATCAGAGAAGGTTGTGGGCACAAATTTAAAACCTTTTTCTAATACACTCTTTTCAGCATCAGATAGAATGTGTGAGCTGAGGTTCATAATACTACTATTCAGTGTTGTTACTTCTGCCATTGTCTCGGTGGTCATCCTCTTACTCTTGTGTCTTGTCCCATGGACGGCATCACAAATTGGACAAAAAAAACTAAAAAAACAAAAAACATTGCATAATATGTTACCAAGTCTCAAGGAACATTTTGGCTTTGATAAAAATGGACAACAAAGTTTCAGACGGAAGGGTAAATTTGACCCTAAGAGCAATAATGCAAGCATCAACACTTATACTAGGATATCTAGGGAGCAGATGCTGCAGGAACAACATTCCCTGAAGGGAAAGATCCGTAATAACCTGACTAGAGTTGAAAGAGGTGCACTTAAGGATCTACAAAAGAACAAGGATTTCGTAATAAGAGAGGCCGTTAAGTACCTTCAAGGACTTCAAGACTACAAGGAATACAGAGATGAGTTGTTGAGTCAAATGTTTTACACCAAGGTGTACAGGCTACTTCCCCGAGAATCAACAAAGGTGTTTAAAAACAAGATAGATGAGTATTTGGAACATTTACTACAATTGAACATCATCCCCAAATCATTTAGGAACTACCTATCTGTTAAGTATCCAATTGTTCCAGTGATCTACACCCTACCCAAGGTCCATAAGGAACCTATTTCCCCACCAGGCAGACCAATTGTATCTGCGAGGGGGTCTATCCTGCAACCAATTGCAACATATGTTGATTCTTTGTTTTAGCCCCTGGTTCGTAACACATCATTATTCCTGTTTGATTCTATGGAATTGATCAAACAATTGAAAACATGGTCTAATTTCAATCCTGATGATATACTGGTCACACTAGATGTAAGCAGTTTATATACAATTATACCTCATGAAGAATGTATGTCTGCAATGCTCTATCATCTATTGAAATATCCATATATTGGACCTCCTTCTGATGCCATCATACAACTGCTGGAATACTGTCTCAAGTACAATTATTTCAAATTTAAGAAAGACTTTTACCTACAAACATCTGGTACAATGTGGCCCCATCATATGCCAATCTCTTTATGGCTTGTTTTGAGACGGTAGAAACAACATTACTTTATGACCATAAAGTGATCTTTTTCAAGTGCTATATTGATGACTTGTTTGTCATTTAGGGAGGAAATCATAGTAAACTTAATGAATGGTTCAGTGATCTAAACCGGGTCAATCCCCAGGTTCAATTTAAGATTAACCACCACCAGTACCAGATTGATATTCTGGATATTAGAATTTCAAAAGGACCAGAGGGGTTTGGTATTTCCTTATTCCAGAAAGAAACAGATCGCAATTCTCTACTTGAAATCTCCAGCTGTCACTCCCCCAATCTGAAGCGTGCCCTTCCAGTTTCACAAGTAAAGAGGGTTGTCTGGAACAACACGGATTCAATTAAGAAGGATGAACAGCTCCTACAGATACAGCAGAGATTCAGAGAAAGAGGTTATGGGTCTAACCAATTACAACCGGCACTTCAAGCAGTTAATGGCTTGACGCAGGAACAAGCCTTACCGAAAAAGAAAAAAGAAGAAAGAGTAAGCAGGATGATCTATACAACCACCTTCACCCCAGAAAGATTGGGTTTTCCAAGGATTCTGAAAGAGAACTGGGACATAATCCTTTCCGATAAGGCCTTACCATTGACCCAGTTGGAACCACCCATGGTGGGATTTAGGAGAGGGCAGTCCCTAAAGGATTTGCTCCTACCGCCTGATAATAGAGAAAGTTACACCCAAAAAACATGGTTAAATACCTCTAAAAAAAGGTTGCTACTGATGTAGTGGTTGCATTACCTGTGGAGGATTAACCCAGAGCATACATTTCCTCCATCCATGGACTAACAAAAAGTACCTAATTAACTATAGGGTTACCTGTACAATGAGGTTTATTGTGTACTTGTTACACTGCCCATGTGAGCGGTTCTATGTGGGCAAGACCCAAGATGATCTGAGGACTCGAATGGCAAACCATCACTCAGCAATAAGAACAGCCATTAGAAATGGAATGTCTGATCAGCTGGTGGCCAGGCATTTCCTGGAATCTGAGCATACCATTTCAGACAAATCACAGAAAAGTTATACTAATGAGCGCAGGATGATACACCAAACTCCTAAAAATACCTAAGAGTCCCTAGCTAGGTAAAAAATGAATAACATGAAAGGAAAAAATCAGGAGCGCTATAGCTAAAGGTGATGATGTAGAAAAATGACAATAAAATTATTTAAAATTAAAACTCAAACCGGATAAGTATCTAAAATACACATGAATTTATTCACAGTGAGTGATATTTATAAAAATGGACGTCTCCGTAGATAAAAAACAAAAGTGCAGAATAGGTTGGCACCATATGATAACAGACTAAACTTGAAAAGCAAAGTTCGTAGTGTCAGTATAAACAGTCCGATTTCACACTGAATCCTTAATCGGAAGTTGGTTTGCTAGCAAACGAGGGCTTACCCAGAACTATGTACATTCGATCTCCTCCGTGACTGGTTTGTGGCCGTAATGACGTCACTTGTGAAGGCGCTGTCCCAAACACACTTTCTGATTGGTGTAAATACGGGACCGGTAAGTAACGATATTTATTAGCTTTCTCAACTGTAGTGTAGCGATCATCCAGAGGCTATTACCTGCACTTAGTGCCAGACAGCACGCAGGATACAGGACTGATGATTATAGATAGACGTAATGTCCGGTATTAACCAATTACAAGTCCAAAGAAGTATTTGCAAATGTTAAAAGTGGCTAACTGTGTTAGCTATATTGCACACTTCTCATAAGAGTTGAAATAGCTCCAGCTATATGTAAAAACTTGTCTTTAACAGTTGCAGCACATCAACGTGTTTCTCCCTCTGCAGGGCTTTCTCAAGATGAATTCTTTTGTGGTCTAAGGATGTGGGAGACCCCGAAAACATTCACCATTAAATGGTTTATTGCTAAAAAACAGTGAGTGTTTGCCCCTTGGAAATACTTTGTATATAATTCGTTTGACTGGCACCTCAGCTGTTGTATTGAGAAGAGGTGTGTGCTGGATCCCATACTGGACTTTCTCTCTCTCTCTCTCTCTCTCTCTCTCTCTCTCTCTATATATATATATATATATATATATATATATATATATATATATGTTATGAGTAAAGTAAAAAAAACTGGTAATCCTAGGTTTACCCCGGTAATGCTGGGATTACCCAAGCGGTTGAGGATAAAGCCTGATGTACTGTAATTCGGCTGTGGGTAAAACCAGATGTACTGTAATTCCCTCATCTACATTATTTGTTTTATTTTTGTCCCACCGATCCTCTGGCATCCATCACAATTGAACTTTGTGGAATGAGGTTTACAAGGGGGGCTTAGCCCCCCTTGATCCCCCAAGGTGGAGGCAAAATAATTGTGAAGGCAAGGGACAATATTAACAAATTTCTAACACAAGATGCCCATATGAGACCCATTACCACTAAATCAATTTTTTTGTAGAGCTTAACAAGGCTGGTCGTCTATTGGCTAGATCCTTAAAAAAACTAAATTATAGCGCATTTGTTAGAAATCTTACACATGCCTTGGGCAGATTTTCTACTAAAAATTAAGATAAAGCGGATACTTTTGTGTCTTATTATTCTAATCTATACAATAAAAAATCTGATGTTATGCATGACAAAATTAAATATATAGAAAAATATCTTGCGTCATTAGAAACCCCTTCCATCTGAGAAGAAGATAAACAATCACTAGATTCACCGATAACATTGCAAGAAATTAAAACTATAATAAAATCCTTACTAGTTGGTAAATCTCCTGGCCCGGATGGGCTCACGGCAAAATTCTATCAATTATTACAAAACCAACTGGGCCCACACTTACTTGATCTGTTTACCTGCATTGACCAGGGCAATGTCTTTTCCCAACCATTATTAGAAGCTTTAATAATGGGCATTCCCAAATCGGATAAACCAAGGGATCAAGTAGGGAACTATAGATCTATATCCCTCATAAATTTAGATATAAAGATTTACGCTAAAATACTTGCGACACGGATTAATGCAATATTGCCATAAGTGATACATCCAGATCAAGTGGGGTTTATAAGAGGCAGAGAGGCAAGGGATAAAACTATTAGAGTCCTACACTCATTGCAAACAGCCGTAGATACTAACACCCCTCTTACTCTTCTCTCTACAGATGCAGAGAAATATTTCAACAGGGTGGACTGGCATTTAATGTGGAAAACAGTGTAGAAATTTGGCTGCTCAAATGCTTTCATCACCAGAATTCAAACCTTATATAACTATCTTTGAGCAAAAATTAGAGTTACCAATAATTTTTCACAGGCATTTCCTATTTCCAATGGCACATTCCAAGGTTGTCCATTGTCCCTGTTACTCTTTGCTCTTTTGGTGGAAATTTTTGTGATCCAAATTAGAAAGAATCCAGCTATTCAAGGTATACAATACAGCACGCTCACCCAAAAATGCCTTTTATTTGTGGATGATATAATACTTACTCTTTAATATCGATCTTCCTCACCACTATCCAAAAGGCGCATTTATCAATAATATATAAAATGCTTAGAGGCGAGTTCCCTGTGGAAAGACCAACATTTTTGAGGAAGTGGAACACAGAACTATTAATAAACTTAGATGATGATGGCTGGAAACGTTGTTTTAAACTGACCCACTCCTCTATTTCTTTAACTCTTTCCAAACTCATTACAAAATACTTGCTCGGTGGTACCTTACCCCTCAAAGATTACATATTATCTATCCTAATGCCTCCTCTAGCTGCTGGAGAAGATGTGGCAAATTAGGAACTATTACCCATATTTGCTGGTCATGCCCTAACATTATTAATTACTGGACACAAATAGAAGAAAACATAAATCGAGCTTTAGGCACAAATATTTCTCTTAATCCAAGTATTATCCTCTTTGATCACTACCCACTCCTAGGATGCACTTACCACATAAAACTGTTGCATATAATTTTAACTTGTGCCAAAAGATTAAACCCACATCTTTGGAAAACTCAACAGACCCCGGCCCTTACACATTGGGTCTCTGAAGTAGATCATGTCCTCTCAAGAAAATGCACTATTGTTTCATTGGTAGACGTGATTTTATAGCTGATATTTTGTTCTTATGGGAACAGAGATTAAATGATAAATAGGAAATTGGACATGGGACTTTCCTTTGTCTTCTTTCATGATGTTGCAAAGATATGGTGTATTTATTGAAAGGATATGTGTCCCGGAAAATATGAAAAGTATATATAGGATATTCCTTTCCCCACTCTATTCCTTTATTGTGTACACCTCCCCTTTCTCCCTTTCCCTCACCTTTTTTCTAAGTATTCCATATGAACACCAACTTAAGTTAAAAAATGTGGGTTCCTTTTTGGTAATAAAAGATATTTTTATTTTTGTAACATTTCAATTTGTTATGTGTACTGTAATGTGTATCATTGTACAAATATTGTCTTACCCAATAAAAAACATTTAAACATAAAAAAATTGTGAAGATGTGGGAATTACAGTGCATCTTATATATGTTTGTTGCAGTGACTCGATCAGTCTGAGGGATTTATGATCTTACATTGGGCTTTACCCACAGCCGCTTGGGTAATCCTAGCATTACCTAATATCCCTAATAAATTGTTATAGTGATATATTTTGTGTCACAGTGATTTATTGGAGACAGGTATTCTCTTGTACTTTATTTGGTTTAATGTGGGGTTGCTGGGTATAGTTTCCTGGTGCTTTTTTCTAGTTGTGTGGAATAATTATGTTTGAAACTTCCGTGCACCAGGGTTCCACCATATATATTTTGTATGTGGGGCCTGTATCTCCCTATCAGCACCTGGCTCTTTTTTGTAACATATATATATTTGCAATAGATTATGTTCTACCTGCAAAACATTATTTAGCAGCAACAAAGGATGATGCCAATAAATTCTAACTCAATTATATATTTAAATGATTTTACATAGATTGATAGGTAGTTGCACACATCTTAGAAAACAGATGACCAGCATGTAAGCCTATACAATCATGTAGCCATATGTACTTGTCTTTGTGGCCCCAAAAACAGGTAACCAGTGTCAGGATTACTAAAATCTCTAACTGCATAAGAGTGTAGAATTTAACACTATTCAGTATAGGTAACACTAGCTTCAAAGTGAAACCACTGGGAATAGTGTATTTTATTATGAGAAAGAGATATCAGGATATACTGAAATTAACTTTACTTGTGTCTCTTATGTCCTTATTGAGGAACAGGAGACTTGTTAGCCATTTAATGAAAATTATTCAACCTGTACGAAATAGAGTACTCCTTAGATTTTATATTCAGAAACTTTGAACAGTTTATATAAAGCACAAGCAGTTGTAATCCTCATTAGTCATAATATATTGTAATAATGAATCACAGAATACAAACTTAAAGTTCTCATGAAGTTATGACACAGTTGTTAACTATAGAAGCCAGAAGATTACAGAACGTATTTCCAAAGTACTTACAGTAACTTGTTCTGTTGCAGAGAATCTCCTGTGTCTGTTTGCACGATGGAAGAGAAGTCCGGTCACTTCCTGTGAGAACAGCATGAGGTGAATCAGGCTGTCTCAGTGACGTCAGCGGCAATGGCAGTGAGGGAGGAAGGAGAGACAACGAACAACCTGGTGAATTACAAGGTGAGAATATGAGGAACACTTACTGCAGCATAGGGAAGTTACCTTCAGAGTAGAATTTCATCAGCACACAAAATAGATCCTTTGATAAATGATCCAGGCTGTTAGTGAAGTGGGAAGAAAGGTTGAAATGGCTCCGAGGTTGTAATGCACCAAATCCTTCTGATGAGATAAACAAGATTCTAAGGAGAGTTCAGTTTAGCGAATTAGGTAAAACAATCTGAAACTGAAAGTCAGAAATAGGCTCAGTGTTGCTCTGACAAGGAGTAACAAAATACTAAGCAAGGTTAGTAAGGGATTCAGGTGTTAAGTAGGCGTTGAAAGAATATGATTGGTGATCCAATTAAAGGTACAGAAGCAACCAGATCCCTGACAGGATCCCCCCGTCAAGCAAGCTGATCCTCAGATTGAGGCCGAGGAGAATCAGGGTATTTTTGATGGAACCTGGATACCAGTCTGGGTGCATAGATATTACTTGATGGCTTCCAAGTATCGTCGTCCTTAGAGATGTTCTTCCATCTCACCAAGTATTGCAGTTCCCCCTTGGAAAATCTCGAATCAATAATCTGTTCAACCTCATAGACATCAGAATCTTGGATTTCAAAAGTCGAAGGTGTGAGAGATGTCTTCAATCTGGTTGGGACATATGGCTTGAGGAGGGAAACGTGGAACGTAGCATGTATTTTCATGGAAGGTGGTAAGTCTAAGGTAACTGCATTTGGATTAATTACTTTCAGTATAGTGAATGGACCACAATATCTTTGAGTTAACTTCCTACTGGGTACTTGTATTCTCAAGTTTCTGGTTGATAACAATACTTGGTCTCCGGTTTTGTATTGAGGTGGTTCCCTGTGTCTCAAGTCATAGTGATGTTTTTGTGAATTCTGGGCTTTCAGGATGTTTTCCTTTATAAAATTGAAGTTGTCCTGCAGGGAATTATTTAACTCATCAACCAAGGGTGAGTCAGAAGGAGTAGAGGAAAATGAAGTGAAGGTGGCGTGATAGCCATAATTAGCATAGAATGGTGTAAGTTTTGTTGAGGAATTCATTAGATTGTTATATGCAAATTCTGCGGAAGAGATAAATGAAATCCAGTTATGTTGTTGATAGGCACAAAAACATTGTAGATATTCATCCAACCATTGGTTTATTCTCTCAACTTGGCCATTAGATTGTGGATGGAATGAAGTTGTAAACTGATGTTTGATGTTAAGGGATTTGCAGAGACATTGCCAGAACCGTGAAGTGAATTGGGAACCCCTATCGGAGATGATGATGTTTGGAACTCTATGTAACTTGACAATATGATCAATGAATAATCTGGCAGTTTCAGGTGCTGTTGGGAGTTTATGAAACGGTAAAAAATGGGCCATTTTAGAGAAACTATCAACAACTACCATTATGGTGGTAAGATTCTTTGAAGGAGGCAAATCAACTATAAAATCTATGCCAATTTGTTTCCATGGTCTGTCCGAAACAGGTAAGGGCATGAGTAGTCTGTATGGGCTGTTCTTCTCTGTTTTACAGGTTTGACAAGTAAGACAAGTTTTTATGTATTCGGCTATTGTCTTTTTCATGTCAGGCCACCAATAGGATCTGCTTAATAACTCTAATGTATGTCTTTCTCCTGGATGACCTGCCAGAGGAGAATCGTGTTGTTCTTTCATAATTTGAATTCTTAGAGGTTAGGGTAAGAAAATTCAATTTCGTAGTAGTAAACACCGTTACGGTTGATTAACGTTACCTTGGATTCTGTTAGTGGTAAATAGGAAAACTTCCTTATATCCTTCAGAAAGTCAGAAGTTAAACCAATGAATCGATCAGTAGGAATGATAGTTGTTGGATTGGTATTTTGTGATGGAGGATTTGACGAGAGAGAGCATCAGCTTTTCCATTTTTACAGGCTGGACGGTAGAGTATCTGGAAATCAAAACGTGCAAAATACAGACTCCACCTAACTTGTCTGGAGGAAAGGGTCTTATTATTTTGGAGATACTGTAGGTTTTTGTGGTCTGTGTAAATTATAAAAGTTTTCTTAGCACCCTCAAGGAGGTGTCTCCAGAATTCCAATGACCTTCGGATCGCTAGCAATTCCTTGTCTCCAATTGCGTAATTTTTTTCCGCTGGAGACATAGACTTCGAAAAGAATGAAATGGGATGTAATGGTTCTTGGGGACCTTTTTGTTGGGAAAGTACTGCACCTATGGCGTAATCCGAAGAGTCCACCTCAAGAACATACTGGAGACTAGGATTCGGTAACTGTAAAACAGGAGCTTCGGTGAACATTGTTTTCAAAATTTCGAAGACACTAGTATGCTTTGTTTCCCAAATAAATGGATGTGTTGTACCTGTGAGTTGAGTTAGTGGTTCAACAATTCTAGAGAAGTTCCTTATGAACTTTCTATAATAATTTGCGAATCCAAGAAATCGCTGTAAGGAGACTGCATCTGAATACCTTCTGAAGAGATAGTATACCCTAAAAATGAGATGGTAGATTGGTGGAATGAGCATTTCTCGAGCTTAGCATATAACTTATGAATCTTCAATCGAGCCAGGACACAACGGACATGTTTTATGTGATCTGTGATGTTCTGTGAGTAGATCAAGATGTCATCTAGATAGACGACTAAGCAGACATCTAAGAGATCTCAAAATATATCGTTTATGAAGTGCTGGAAAGTTGCGGGGGCATTACAAAGGCCGAATGGCATCACTAGGTATTCAAATAGCTCATACCTTGTTCTAAAGGCAGTGAGCCATTCGTCGCGTTCCCTTATGCAAATTAGGTTGTAAGCCCCACGCAAATCCAGCTTGGTGAAAATTGTAGCATCAGTTAACCGGTCTATCATTTCTGGAATCAGAGGGAGTGGATACCGATTTTTTACAGTACGTTTGTTGAGCTCCCTATAGTCTATGATGGGACGGAGAGTTGAATCTTTGTTAGTCACGAAAAACATTCCTGCTGCTGCAAGGGAGGTGGAAGGTCGGATGAAACCTTTCTTGAGATTTTCATGTAAATACACCTTTAAATGTTCCAGTTCAGGTTGGCTAAGGGGGTAGATATGACCTACTGGCAAAGTAGCTCCAGGAATCAGTTTGATTGGGCAGTCGTATACCAGATGAGGTGGTAGCGAATCGGCCTCCACCTTACTGAACACTTCCTGGAAATCTAGATAGGGATGTGGTATACAAGGTACATCAGTACTGGTTTGTAAAACAACAGGTTGAGGGAAACAGGTACTTTTACAATACGATGATTGGAAGGTAATGGTGAGTGATGACCAATCTATGGTGGGATTATGTAATTGGAGCCAGTAGAGACCTAAAACAACTTGGAAATGAGGTGACGGTATGACATCAAAAGTGATGTATTCATTATGTCCCTCATGTGTAGTAACTAACAATGGACCTGTATTATGTGTTATAGGACCATTTGCTAAAACAGAACCATCAATAACTTTAAGAGAAACAGGGTGTTTTTTTGAAACAGTGGGTATTTCATTATTTAATACAGTAGTGCTATCGATGAAATTTCCAAAAGCTCCAGAATCCACTATGGCGTTGATTGGCAGTCGTCTAAGGTCCCACTGTAATAAGATAGATAAGTTGCAGTAAGGAAATGGTTTTACTAGTCTAGTTGCAGTATTTACAGTAATAGACTTACTCTTTTTGGTCTTGCGAAGAATGGGACAGTCTGTGACCATGTTATTTGGATTTGCACAATACATGCACAGCTGATTTGTGCGTCTTCTCAGTCTTTCCTCTGCAGTAAGGGGTCCTCTAATAACTCCTATCTCCATAGGAGTGGTCTGGTCTGAAGTTGTGGCTTTTGGGTGAGTGGTGTTGAATGAGGGCTGCTTAGAAGAAATGTCAGAATGACTCCGTTCCATCTTACGTTCTCTGAGTCTTCGATCTATTTGTGTGGCTAACTTCATTAATGCATCCAGGGTACTTGGCATTTCTATTCTCGCAAGTTCATCCTTAACTTGGTCAGATAACCCAAGCCTAAACTGAAACCAGGCTCCAAGCTGAATCAGAGGCATACAATTTAAATTCTGTAATGTAATCCTCGACGGATTTTTTTCCTTGTCTAAGACTTCTCATTTTTTGTTCAGCTGTTAGTTGAATATCAGAATCACTGTACAATTCATCCATAGCAGAGAAGAATCCGGAAAAAGAATTAATTAAAGGATCATTAGTTTCACATAGGTGGTCAGCCCAAACCCTGGGTTCTGACCTGAGAAAAGATATCATAGAAAGTACCCTGACCCTATCTGTAGGATAGGTGTGGGGTTTCAAGTTAAATAAGAGGTGACATGCATTTTTAAATTGTCTGTAAGACCTCCTATCTCCAGAGAAAAAATCCGGTAAACTAACTTGTGGTTCCAAAGTAGGGGTGCGTTGATCTTTCGGATCTTTTATTAATTCCCTGAGAACCTGTGTTTCTAGTTGTAAATCAAGAATAGCCTGCCCCATTTTATCCACCTTTTGATTTAGGTTGAAAACAAACTGAGGAACTTCAGCAGGATCCATACTTGCTGTTTATAATTATTTTTTAAGGCTTAGTATTATGACAGGATTACTAAAATCTCTAACTGCATAACAGTGTAGAATGTAACACTATTCAGTATAGGTAACACTAGCTTCAAAGTGAAACCACTGGGAATAGTGTATTTCATTATGAGAAAGAGATATCAGGATATACTGAAATGAACTTTACTTGTGTCTCTTATGTCCTTATTGAGGAACAGGAGACTTGTTAGCCATTTAATGAAAATTATTCAACCTGTACGAAATAGAGTACTCCTTAGATTTTATATTCAGAAACTTTGAACAATTTATATAAAGCAAAAGCAGTTGTAATCCTCATTAGTCCCAATATATTGTAATAACGAATCACAGAATACAAACTTAAAGTTCTCATGAAGTTATGACACAGTTGTTAACTATAGAAGCCAGAAGATTACAGAACGTATTTCCAAAGTACTTACAGTAACTTGTTCTGTTGCGGAGAATCTCCTGTGTCTGTTTGCGTGCTGGAAGAGAAGTCACTTCCTGTGAGAACAGCATGAGGTGAATCAGGCTGTCTCAGTGACGTCAGCGGCAATGGCAGTGAGGGAGGAAGGAGAGACAACGAACAACCTGGTGAATTACAAGGTGAGAATATGAGGAACACTTACTGCAGCATAGGGAAGTTACCTTCAGAGTAGAATTTCATCAGCACACAAAATAGATCCTTTGATAAATGATCCAGGCTGTTAGTGAAGTGGGAAGAAAGGTTGAAATGGCTCTGAGGTTGTAATGCACCAAATCCTTCTGTTGAGATAAACAAGATTCTAAGGAGAGTTCAGTTTAGCGAATTAGGTAAAACAATCTGAAACTGAAAGTCAGAAATAGGCTCAGTGTTGCTCTGGCAAGGAGTAACAAAATACTAAGCAAGGTTAGTAAGGGATTCAGGTGTTAAGTAGGCGTTGAAAGAATATGATTGGTGATCCAATTAAAGGTACAGAAGCAAACAGATCCCTGACAACCAGTGATAATACACCATAGACTTTAGCGCTCTACTTTTAATTTAGGCCCATATGTATTCAATTTCAATTGAAAATCTTAAATGGACATAGACAAAATAAAATGTTTATAATTATGATAAAATCAATGGCCTGCAAGAACGTATCTACTGTATTTTCTTGGTACAAATACTTTAACAAATATGAAATGTTTCAAACACATTTTTAATTATCTTTCAATCACGTGAGTCATTCTATCATATGATCTTATTATGGTTTATTGTCATTAAATAACCTCTATAAATTTCCCTATTAGTAACATTGAGGTGAATGCAAATGAGTGTGACTTTTACAACTCTGCTTTTAACTTGCTCTGATACATAACCCCCAGTGTGCTTTTAATGAAGATAATTGTTTGACAATCTGGAACGTACTTGAATGTGCTCTCCTCTGAGACTGCAGATACCATTTTAAAGCTGACAGACAGGATTTTTTTTACCAGCCTCTCCATATCTAGGAGACTTATTGTAAAGGAAAAATAAAATAGACCAATCTCTTATAAATGAGTGTATCATACATTATTTTTTTTTTGTGTCCAATAATTTTGGAGAATATAATGATGTAAACTACTATGACATACAAATCTAGTTGATTAGCTTTGGGTGACTCTCATTTCTTCTTATATCATACTCTTTCTTGTAGAACATATTAAAAAAAACTATATATTTGAAACAGTTGTCTTTTGAAAATATGCTATAACTATATATTGATGTCATTTTTATTTTTAAAGTGTATTTCATATTTTTGTCATGTTTTCCTATACCAGCAACAAATGATTTTGAGCTATGGAGCATTTTTGCCATCTAGTGGTGATTGTATTATTTGCCATACAAATAAATTGCATTTGAATTTACTTCAAAAAATAAAAATGATTTATAAAAGTTATTTTAATTGTATAGTCAGTACATATAATAGCTACTCTTAGTATTTTATTCTGAAGAGCCTATGGAGTCGATTTAAGAAGCGTAGCGTATCATGTCCGCCGCACATCGATAAATGCCGACAGCATACGCTGTTGGCATTTATCATTGCACAAGCAGTACTTGTGAACTGCTTGTGCAATGCCGCCCAATGCAGATTCGCGGCCAATCGGCCACTAGCAGGGGGTGTCAATCAGCCCGATCGTATAGGATCGGGCGGATTGATGTCCGCAGCCTCAGAGCAGACGGGCAAGTTATGGTGCAGCTTGATAATTAGGCCCCTATGTCTTAAACATAAGGATAAACACATACAATTCAGCTGTTTGCTAATATTTTGACCTCTGTTTTTAACAATTTTGAGAAAGACAACATGGGTCAGATTCCAAGTGGAGGGAAATCAGCAGTGAAGGGTGTGATGTCTTGCGCTAAAAATAATGTACAATGTGATTCAAATTTTTAACTAGAGCTTTGTAACATGGGCAAAACATTTTTAGTGCGCTCTTTACTTGAAAGAAATAACAAAGGTTATTAGTGTACTCACTGCACTTGTATTACAAGTGGTGAGTTATCTGTGCGCTCAACCAAAATCCAAAATACCATTTAAAAATTAAGCGCTTTTTGAGTCCTGAAATAACCCATTATTATAAAAGGGAGAGTCTACTCTAGAATAGTATTGCATAACCAACACAGTTATATTAATATATGTTTTACCTCTGTGATTACCTTGTATCTAAACCTCTGCAAACTGCCCCCTTAGTTCTTTTGACAGACTTGCCTTTTAGTTAATCAGTGCTAACTCCTAGGTAACGCCACGGGGTGAGCACAATGTTATGTGTATGGCACACATGAACTAATGCCCTCTAGTTGTGAAAAAATGTTAAAATGCAAAATGAGATGAAAGGCGGCCTTTGAGGGCTTTGAAATTAGCATATGAATCTACCTAGGTTTAGTTTTAAACAAAGAATACCAAGAGAACAAAGCAAATTTGAAGGTAAAAGTAAATTGGAAAGTTTTTAAAATTGCATGCCTTATCTGAATCATGAAAGTTTAATTTTGACTAGGCTGTATCTTTATCAATATAGCACAGAACTACATGAAGAATTCCACTGCTTGCGCACCATTGGCTTAGTGCTCAAGCAACATCAGTTTTACTGTGCACACCTGCCTTATCTGACTAGATGTTAGATGCCCTAGAACCATAAAGAATAGCTTTAGACTTGTAATATCAACAAAAAAATAGAAGTGTAACCATATGTAATCAATTTCAATTAAAAATCTTTCAGGGACATGAAAGACAAAATAAAACTTTTATAATTATGATAGAGAATATAATATCTGCCTTTTTTGAGTAGCCTTTGTTAAAGCGTAGCTCCTTTATATGAGAACATATTGAGATAGTCTTAGGGAAATGCACTAAATTAAACATAGTGTTGCAAACACTGCTGACATACGCTGTCTGCATTTAACAATGCACAAGCATTTCTAGTGAAATTCTAAAGTTCTTGGTGTTTGAGAATCTTTGCCTCCTCCTAGTGGTAGGGAAGAGTAATTGTCAGGAGTAATGGATTGTGGACTCTCACCACCATGAAAGGAATACATTTATCAAGTAAGCATAAATTATGTTTATATATATATATATATATATATATATATAAAATAAACACCAAATAGCGCACTCTCACTCGCCAACAAAACTCCAGACCAGGGTGCTCAAAAAAATATTCATCAAGGTCCAATAATAAGCACTCTCTGGCTTTAAACACAGCAAATTTAATAGGCAGTGACGTTTCGGGGAAGGGGTGAATGCCCCGAAACGTCACTGCCTATTAAATTTGCTGTGTTTAAATCCAGAGAGTGCTTATTATTGGACCTTGAAATATATATATATAGACAAAAACAAAACGTCAGTCTGCATTATAGGAGATTCCATAAGATGTTATAGTAATGCATAAAGTGAAAGCATAAATGAAGCAATAGCTAGCTATCTTATAAATGGTATCCCACAGTTGTATTTGTCAGGACTCAGTGCAATCAAGTTCAATTTGGTCCATACGGTTAGAGCAGGGTGTTAGTATCCATACACATATATACCACATCTATCTTCAGCTCGCAGAGAATAAGCCATGCACGGAAGCAGTAATTAGTATGCAGTTAGTGAAGCATTGATGTAATTTAATATACTGTGTACAATATATATATATATATATATATATATATATATAGGAAGGTTTACACAATTAAATATTGTATTAATTGTAACACTACTCATGTTGTTTACCTTCTAACATGTAAAGCCTTTGGTAAACAGTATACAGGACATACTAAAAGGTCTATAAAAGATCATTTTTTACAGCATTTAAGATCTATAGAGGACCCAGATACTAAGACTCCTGTGGGGAGACATTTTAGAGACTACAACAATTTAGATACTGGTTTACTCCATATTCAAGGAATTGATTTTATACCTAAGCCCGTAAGAGGGTGAGACAGAGAAATATTACTTGATCAGAGTGAGGTTTATTGGATTTTTAATTTAAATACTAGGATTCCATTGGGTTTAAATTCCCATATGGATACTAATCTTTTTTATTAAATTTCAAATATAAGCTAATTTGTCTGACATTGTTGAAACATTGTATATTTGTGGTAAAGCATACCGTATTTAGGTATTATGTACTGTTCCGTTTTGATTGTGTACTTTGAATTTACATTTTGCTTCGATATCATTAATATTATAACTGTCATATTTGTAAACTATCAGTCCTATTCTTATACTATTATTATATATATTAATTGAGTTTATTTCATGTATTACAATTGATACAGTTTTAGAACCATAAATATGTATAGCATTTTTAAAGTGCATATTGTATGTATTATCTCTATGTGCTTTGTGAGAGATGAACAGTGAAGGGTTAACAGAACTGGTATAGCTGTATAAACGTGCTCACTTGAGACATTAGCATACAGCTGGTGGGCAAGGGCTGGGAGGAGCCCGAAATGCATACAGCAGTTCGCTACAAATAGTGATTTTACTTGTTGTGTATATTTTGAAGATCCTGTGTGTTTTTAATATGCAAAAATACATTCTTGAAGTTGTATTCTATAAGGCATGGACATACTTGATTTTTGAGTGCGGAGTCATCTTTTTTCTATTTGAATTCACAGCCATGACGGAGGCAGTTCTCCTGCACCTATCACAAGACCAACCCCTCTGTAAGTGTCGACGCTGAAGAAACGCCATAGGTAGGAGCCGGAGTCTGAGCGTTGAGGGTTTTGGACTGTTCTCTTATATAGATAGATAGATAGATAGATAGATAGATAGATAGATAGATATAGATTTATTATAACAACTAATTGCACTACTCCCTTAAGTATGGCCCGCTCATTCAGATTTCCTGATTTACTTGAATAATTATCAGGAAAAATTGTGCTAAGGGGGGAACAATACATTTATTATTTCTATTTAAAAGGAAAGTTTGTGGGTCTAAACTAACCCACATTAGGTTCCCTTTATCCAGCACCAGAGCATATGATCAGCTCTAAACTAACTAGTGCAGTAGGGAATATGAGAACCCTTAAGAAAGGCTTTCCTTAGAACACTCAGAACCAACCACAAACAATATCCAAAATGATAATATTGCAATAATAATATACAATTATTCAGTTATACTAATTGATACTTTGGGGCATATTTATCAAGGTCTGGTGGACCTGATCCGACACTGTGGATCAGGTCCGCCAGACCTCGCTGAATACGGCGAGCAATACGCTCGCCATATTCAGCATTGCACCAGCAGCTCACAAGAGCTGCTGGTGCAATGCCGCCCCCTGCAGACTCCCGGCCAATAGGCCGCCAGCAGGGGGGTGTCAATCAACCCGATCGTACTCGATCGGGTTGATTTCCGGCGATGTGTGTCCGCCTGCTCAGAGCAGGCGGACAGGTTATGGAGCAGCGGTCTTTGTGACCACTGCTTCATAACTGCTGTTTCTGGCAAACCTGCAGGCTCGCCAGAAACACGGGGCATCAAGCTCCATTCGGAGCTTGATACATATGCCCCTTTATTGCTACAAGAGATCTCACAGACTGATATTTAAAAACACTAACGTGGGCCCACTTAGACAAAAGGTATACCGTATGTGCAAAAAAAGAGATTTTGCTACAAAAGTCCCAATGTTAATATGAGTGCCATTTAAATTACACCACGGCTTGTCTAATGATTTTGGAGCATTTTTGAAACGTCCTGTTTATATCTTCAGTGGGAGAAAATTGCCAGGTTTATACACTCACAGCCCGGGTAATAACACATTGGTCACAGACATTGCATACTTTCAGGAGTGTAATCCAACACGGATATATTCAAAAGCAAAGTCACTTTAACATATTTCAAGCATTCATATCATTTCATATAAAGACTTCCACCTCACCAGATAGGCTAATATGTCTCCGTTATGAAGTTAATATCATGCAGTTTTCTAACGCAGCTTACGTATCCTGCACTTACCTTGATTGTAGGTTCTTAGTAAACTTGCTTGCATATCCTACTTACAATACAGCTGTAGTTTATGCCATCCGTTCCTCCTCTTGCTCTCTGCAGTCGTGACGGTTTCCCATCCGTGAGTGTACCTGTATCTCAACCACCGCTGTTATTCCAATACCTCCGGTGAGCAAAAAACATGGAGGGTACAGCTGTAACCCTCTCACAAACTGATTGCGACTAGCAACGCGCATTTCACCCTCATTGGTGTGTAGTTCCAGGGCTTCATCCGGCTTGTTTCTAATTAGTCAGATCACTGACTTTTAAGCCGTTCTGTTTCTCCGCCCATACAGGTGAAATGGTATAGGTATCTTAGTATACATTAATTCATTAAAGAGGAGGATACAGCAAATATGATAAGATTTATTTCTACATATAATAATACATGGCAAGATGTCAGGGCAATATTGCACAAACACTGGCCAGTGTTGACAATTGATAAAGACATAATTCAATTTGTTGGAGATAGACCCCTTATGTCAGCTCATAGGGCCCCCAATCTCAAAGATATCCTTGTGCACAGTCATTTCTTTTAAGGAGTAAAAATGGATTGGCTACAGAAATATAATGACAGAGAGGGCAACCTCAGATGCAAGAGATGCTCTGTTTGCAGTAATATGCAACAAGGCAGATTTTTTGTGGATAAATTTGGAAATACTTTTAAAATAAAAGGTCAAATTAATTGTAAAAGTGAAGGAGTAATTTATTTAGTTTTTTGCAATTGCCCGATGTATTACATAGGGAAAACCTATAGGTAATTAAAGGAACGTATCAAAGAACATAAAAGGGACATATCAAATGAAATTAAAACTAGTAGTGTAGCAAGACATTTCAAATAATTTCATGAGAGTAATGAAGAATCCTTAAGGTTTTTAGGCTTAGAAAGGGTAGACCTGTCCATTAGAGGAGGCAACCTTGATAAATTACTTCTGCAGAAGGAGTGTAGGTGGATATTTGACCTCAAAGACTTAAAACCATATGGTTTAAATGAAGAAATAAACTATGCTCCGTTCCTTTAAATTTTATAAATAGTACCTAAGTTTTCTGTCCAATGAATCCCAATGACCTTCATTTTTAGGTTTGCTTAAATAACATATATTGTTAATTTTGAATGTATAATGTAAATTATGCCGTATATTGCTTCATGAACTGTCTGAAAATTTAAAAGCCAAGTTGCAATTTATTTTGTGTAAATATGTAGAAATGGCTGTAATATTGTGCAGCATTATTTATAAAAGTTGATTTTCAGACACAATGACCACTTGGAGGAAAAAATTGTGAACAATTGGTTAAATGAATTAATGTATACTAAGATACCTATACCAAATGTTGAAAAAACAGGACCAGCACTCACTGACCAAATGTCCTATATCTCCAAATGAAACGATAATGGAGCACACCAGGAGGACCTCCCTTTCCAAGGTCCTGTAATATATAACATAAAACAACACTCTGGTGGCATTCAAAGTATGGCAACAGTGCCTTTATTCAACTGAGCAACGTTTTGGGGCTCCTGCCCCTTTATTAAGCTAACATACAATAAAGAAAATCACACATTTATGTACATAGGGAACCAATCACAAAGTAATAGGGAGGGGTCAAACACATAACAAGGTCACACCTGACCTGACAACCAAGCTAGCCAATTTTTACACAGCTATCTTTTTAACCCCTTATACTACTAATGTGAAATGGTCACCAAATTATAAACAGATGCAGCAAGTTGCTATATATACTATACTTTATGACTGGATTTTTAGCTACATTTCATTTATCTCAAGCTCATTAAATTAACTAGAACCAAATACAGCTACATAGTCAACTGCAGCCTTAAATAAAAGGGAGTAAGTCAAATTCCCTATTGAGCCCCTTAGAGTGCATGGTATCTAACATCCAGATCCATCTGGCCTCCCTATAGAGGAGATCTTTAACCCTGTCACCCCCTCTAATCTGTATAGGGGCTTGATCTATTACCATAAACCTAAACTGGTTAATCTGATGGGCTTTCTCAATGAAATGTGCAGGTACTGGGAGGTTAGCAGTTTTCTCGCTTCTAATGGTGGATTTATGTTGGCATATGTGATCTTTGACCCTTTGGGTCATCTTGCCAACATATAACAGCCCACATGGGCACTTTAATGCATATACCACATGTGTAGAATTGCATGTGTAATAACCTTTCATCGACAAATTTTCCCCAGTGT
Source organism: Bombina bombina (assembly GCF_027579735.1). NCBI lineage: Eukaryota > Metazoa > Chordata > Amphibia > Anura > Bombinatoridae > Bombina > Bombina bombina. The sequence goes on along the minus strand of NC_069500.1, from coordinate 981,677,158 downwards.
ATGGATGTGAAATGCTACCCCCATTGATGACATTACTGCACTGGCCACATCCTAGACAGGGGAATGTACCATCCTTGGGTTTCCCAAGGAACCTCTGGCCTCCTCTGTTCACTGGTTCTGTACTGGATATGGCCCTAACCAGCCTTTTGCCTATGGTTTTACCCCTACAGTATGCTGCTCTTGGGATAGTCTGGAACTCTTCTATCTCTTCTATCTAGTAAAGGCCAATTCCTCTTGATAATGTTAAAAACTTTTTGGCTCATGGTGTTATATGACATGACAAAATTCATTATTTTGTTAACAGATGTAGTATATATCTTAGGGGGACCCTTGATAGATTTCTCTACTTCATCTCATTGCTGACTATCATAACCCCTTTAGATAAACTTATTTTTCATCTCAACAGATCTGACCTGTTTCATCTGGGAAACAGTGACTATTCTATCTACCCTGTTCAGCTGGAATTTTGGGACATTGTCAAATACCTTAGGGGGATGGACGAGTTAAGGAGCAACGGTCTTAGGAGTTAAATGCAACTGCCAGATTATAGCATTTATATCCTCTGACGAAGGAGACTTGATCCCTTCACCACACATAAAGGAAAAACATTTCTTTACATCTGGAAAGGACTTAAAGGGACAGTTTACTCAAACATTTTCTCCCCTTTAATTTGTTTCCAATGATCCACTTTACCTGCTGGAGTCTATTAAATTGTTTACAAGTATTTCTATTACCCTTATATTGGCATTTGAAATATTTTATTTAGCCTGTGGTATCCACCCATTCTGAAAGTTTTTGGCCTCAAGGTCAAGCTGTGTAAACACAGCCAGAAAAAGAAATTACACTCCCAGTGGGTTATAGAAGAGACAAGGTAATAAAATGTTAATTTTCCATTGTTCTCTCCAAGTATTGATGATTGGTTTATGGACAGATATAAGATAAAGAAGCATGTATGTGTACACACTGTTATAAAGTAATGAGATCTGATTATACCTACAAGCTCAACCCATTTTATTAGATTGTGGCTTCAAAACACAAAATCAGCTAATTCATATACACAAATAAGCCTTAAAAAGCAAATCTCATACATTTTATACTCTGCACCTGGTAAAAAAAAGTAATTGGAAACACATTAAGGGAAAAACAATTTTACAGTATTCTGTCCTTTAACTCTTTTATTTGTATCATTAAGACATTTCTGTGCTGAACTGTTATTAAGATTGACATTTGTGGATTGATACGGCTAGCTAACTTATAAATCCCTGTGACTACGTTGTGTCTCTAACTTGTGCTAATTACATACCTCTTGCTTGAGTTTCATTTGTGCTGGACTGTATATTTTTATAAAGGAGACCTGAGTTCAAAGTAAGCAGCACTTTGGAAATTTAAGTATTTTGTAAAAAAAAAGTGTGTGATTCTTAAATAGTTTCGGCTAGATTACGAGTTTTGCGTTAAGATGAGAAAGCAGCATTAACAGGTCCTAACGCTGCTTTTTCACTACCGATGCTATTACAAGTCTTGCAGGTTTAGGGGAACCGCACACTTCTTTGGCATTACCACAAAACGACTTACGTAAACTTCGTAAACCCTTTTTTCTATGGGACTTCCATAGCGCTGGTATTACGAGTCTGTCCTGGGAGGCCAAAAAGTGAGCGGTACGCCCTCTACCTCCAAGATTCCTAACGCATTCTAAAGTCAGTAGTTAGGAGTTTTAAACTACAACGCCGTAGCATAAAACTCATAACTAAAGTGCTAAAAAGTACACTAACACCCATAAACTACCTATTAACCCCTAAACTAAGGCCCTCCCGCATCGCAAACACTATAATAAAAATTGTACCCCTAATCTGCTGCTCCGGACATCGCCGCCACTATAATGAACATATTAACCCCTGAACCGCTGCACTCCTGCCTCGCAAACACTAGTTAAATATTATTAACCCCTAATCTGACGCCCCTAACATCGCCGCCACCTACATTATACTTATTAACCCCTAATCTGCCATCCCCAACGTCGCCGCCACTATATTAAATGTATTAACCCCTAAATGTAAGTCTAACCCTAACCCTAACACCCCCTAACTATAATTTAAATAAATCTAAAGAAAATTACTATAATTAACTAAATAATTCCTATTTAAAACTAAATAGTTACCTATAAAATAAACCCTAAGCTAGCTACAATATAACTAATAGTTACATTGTAGCTAGCTTAGGTTTTATTTTTATTTCACAGGCAAGTTTGTATTAATTTTAACTAGGTAGAATAGTTACTAAATAGTTATTAACTATTTAATAGCTACCTAGCTAAAATAAATACAAAAGTACCTGTAAAATAAAACCTAACCTAAGTTACAATAACACCTAACACTACACTACACTTAAATAAATTAACTAAATTAAATACAATTAAATAAATTAAATTAAATTAGCTAAATCACAAAAAAAAACTAAATTACAGAAAATAAAAACAAATTACAGATCTTTAAACTATTTACACCTAATCTAATAGCCCTATCAAAATAAAAAAAGCACCCCCAAAATAAAAAAAACCCTAGCCTAAACTAAACTATCAATAGCCCCTAAAAGGGCCTTATGCGGGGCATTGCCCCAAAGTAATCAGCTCTTTTACCTGTAAAAAAAAATACAAACAACCCCCCAAACAGTAAAACTCACCACCCACACAACCAACCCCCCAAATAAAATCCTAACAAAAAAAAAATAAGCTCCCTTTTGCCCATAAAAGAGGGTTTTATTAAGGATTTTTGCAATACACACTTTTGTACTTGCGCCCCCTAGAGTTGCCACACAGCGTTCGCAACAGGTTTGTCAAGTTTTTGGGAGGGGTAAATAACAGTTGTAGGTGCAATAATTAAGTTATACAAAAGGAGAGGAATGCCCTGCCTTTGAGCACAATCAGTAGTAGTTCACTTTAAACACAAAGTGGCCTACAGGTAGAGTAGCTCTTAAGCTTACAATCTAAAGGAGATGTAATGGACACAAAGGTAAGGGAGAAGAGAAATAAGTCTGATATAAGGCAGGGTAAACTGAGAGTGAGTGATGTAATAGTGAAAGAAAAAAAAAGTGTATGATGACTGAGTCTGAGTCTGGTGTTAGATGTGAGGCTGTGGAAAGAGAAATGAAAGGTAAACATGCCTGGTGAGAAAGTATTGGGGGGAGGAGTGGTTTGAAACACAGCAGAGGGGAAGAAAAGATTGGTGAGAAAGTATAGGGGAGAGTGGTTTGAAACACAGCAGAGAGGAGAAAAGTTTGGGGGAGAAAATTGGAATACTACAATGAGATTTAGAAATAATTCCATGCCACCACAACAGAAATAAGAAATATTTGCACTCAGTGTCTTGATTGGAGAGACCATTCAGATGAATTACCTTGTAAACTGTTTAGCAAATCTGGAGTCTGGTGTTAGATGTGAGGCTTTTAAACTGTTTTGCAAATCTGGAGTCTTATGTTAGATGTTAGGCTGTGGAAAGAGAAATGAAAGGTAAACATGTCTGGTGAAAAAGTATAGGGGGAGGAGTTGTTTAAAACACAGCAGATGGGGAGAAAAGATTGGAGATAAAGTATAGGGGGAGGAGTGGTTTGAAACACAGAAGAGGGGGAAAAAGATTGGGGAAAAAAATTGGAATAGTACAATGAGATTTAGAAATAATTCCATGATAGCCCAACAGAAATAAGAAATAATTGCACTCAGTGTCTTGATTGGAGAGACCATTCAGATGAATTACTTTGTAAACTTTTTTGCAAATCTGGAGTCTGATGTTAGATATGAGGCTTGTAAACTGCTTTGCAAATCTGGAACCTGATGTTAGATGTGAGGCTTGTAAACTTTTTTGCAAATCTGGAGACTGATGTTAGATATGAGGCTTGTAGACTGCTTTGCAAATCTGGAACCTGATGTTAGATGTGAGGCTTGTAAACCATTTTGCAAATCTGGAGTCTGATGTTAGATGTGAGGCTAGTAAACTGTTATATATATATATATACATTGTTATATGTGTGTGCAGATGTATTTAAATATTTATGTGTTTTACTATATATTTACTGTACACATATAACATTTCAATGTTCTTCACTTACAGGTTAATCTCCTCTTTATTGTAAATACATATTTATATATATATATATATATAGCTGTATATTCTTATACCTATATATATATATATATATATATATATATATATTCTTTTAAATATATAGGTATAGATATCTATTTTACTTGAACAGTATCATATATATATATATATATATATATATATATATATATATATATATATATATATATATATATATATATATATATATATATTTAATAATATAAAGTACTTTACATTATTTCGCAATTTAAAATTTTATATTGTATTTATATACAAATGAAATATTAAAAAAATGTAATAAAAAAATTATTAAACATACTGAAATATTAAAAAAATTTAATAAAAAAAATGATTAAACATACTGTAAAATATATGGATATATTCTATGGATTATTTAGAATATTTTAAAGTATGTATAACTATTTTTATTAATTTTTACAAATATTTTATAAGTAAGATTTAATAATGTGCCATAAGATTACTATTTTTTCAGCCGCTTTAAAATCTAAATAGTGAAAGCCGATGCGCAAAATGCAAAATGCATATTTACATTCCTATGTTCTTTACATAGAAATGTTTTTCCTTTTCATATATATATATATATATATATATATATATATATATACACATCCAAGTTGGTATAGCACTCACAGAGACAAAGGTTAATCCATCATGCCCGGGGTGCTTTAAAAGGCAAAGTACATGTATTCACAAGTAAAAAGCACTCACCGGGTCTTTGAACAGAAAAGCAGTTTAATGTATGTGACGTTTCGGGGTTGCCCCCGTCCTCAGACAATTTTAAATTGATTGACAATTTAAAATTGTCTGAGGACGCAGGCAACCCCAAAACGCTTTTTACTTGTGGATATATATATATATATATATATATATATATATATATATATATATATATATATATATATATATATATATATATATATACACAGTATCCCATAAAAGTGAGTACACCCCTCACATTTTTATAAATATTTTATTATATCTTTTCATGTGACAACACTGAAGAAATGACACTTTGCTACAATGTAAAGTAGTGAGTGTACATTTGCTGTCCCCTCAAAATAACTCAACACAAAGCCATTAATGTCTAAACTGTTGGCAACAAAAGTGAGTACATGCCAAAGTGCAATTGTCCAAATTGGGCCCAAAGTGTCAATATTTTGTGTGACCACCATTATTTTCCAGCACATCCCTGGGCATGGAGTTCACCATAGCTTCACAGGTTGCCACTGGAGTCCTCTTCCACTCCTTCATGACGACATCACGGAGCTAGTGGATGTTAGAGACCTTGCGCTCCCCCACCTTCTATTTGAGGATGCTCCACAGATGCTCAATAGGGTTTAGGTCTGGAGACATGCTTGGCCAGTCTATCACCTTTACCCTCAGCTTCTTTAGCAAGACAGTGGTCATCTTGGAGGTGTGTTTGGGGTCGTTATCATGTTGGAATACTGCCCTGCAGCCCAGTCTCTGAAGGGAGGGGATCATGCTATGCTTCAGTATATCACAGTACATGCTGGCATTCATGGTTCCCTGAATGAACTGTAGCTCCCCTATGCCGGCAGCACTCATTTAGGCCCAGACCATGACACTCCCACCACCATGCTTGACTGTAGGCAAGACACACTTGTCTTTGTATTCCTCACCTGGTTGCCACCATACACGCTTGACACCATCTGAACCAAATAAGTTTATCTTGGTCTCATTGGACCACAGGACATGGTTCCAGTAATCCATGTCCTTAGTCTGCTTGTCTCCAGCAAACTGTTTGCAGGCTTTCTTGTGCATCATCTTTAGAAGAGGCTTCCTTCTGGTACGACAGCCATGCAGACAAATTTGATGCAGTGTACGGTGTATGGTCTGAGCACTGACAGACTGTCCCCCACTGCTTCAACCTCTGCAGCAATGCTGGCAGCACTCATATGCATATTTCCCAAAGACAAATTCTGGATATGACACTGAGCACGTGCACTCAACTTCTTTAGTCGACCATGGCGAGGCCTGTTCTGAGTGGAACCTGTCCTGTGAAACCACTGTATGGTCTTGCCCACCATGCTGCAGCTCAGTTTCAGGGTCTTGGCAATCTTTTTATAGCCCAGGCCATCTTTATGTAGAGCAACAATTGTTTTTTTCAGCTCCTCAGAGTGTTTTTTGCCATGAGGTGCCATGTTGAACTTCCAGTGACCAGTATGAGAGAGTGTGAGAGCGATAACACCAAATTTAACACACCTGCTCCCCATTCACACCTGAGACCTTGTAACACTAACAAGTCACATGACACCGGGGAGGGAAAATGGCAACTAAGGGGTGTACTCACTTTTGTTGCCAACGGTTTAGACATTAATGGCTGTGTGTTGAGTTATTTTGAAGGGACAGAAAATATACACTGTTATACAGGCTGTACACTCACTACTTTACATTGTAGCAAAGTGTCATTTCTTCAGTGTTGTCACATGAAAAGATATAATAAAATATTTACAAAAATGTGAGGGGTGTACTCACTTTTGTGAGATACTGTATATATATATATATATATATATAAATCAGCAGGAAAAGCACACTCTAATAGTAATTTAAATTTACTCACTGTTTATTGTGAATGTTTTCAGACCAACAGGTCCGTCCTCAGACAAATAAGTGAAACAATATAAACTTACCCACCACTATTCTTATATTAAGTGCAGCAGATGCCGGCTCCACGCTCTCCCGGGTAGACATGCCCTCCATCCTGACATCATCATCCCAGGCAACATGGGCTCAGTCCAAAATAAAATCCTAGCAACATAACAATATCTGTAATATCACCTGATAGAGGATCTGCAAAAGCTCATAAAGCTAATATAATCAAAGCGCAAAAATGTCTATTGAATTGTATCGACCGAAGCAACAAAGGAAACACAAAAGAAAGGAGCGTGATAGGCTCATTAGGTACCAATCAGAATTAGGATTGGTTTTACAATGAAAAAACCAGAGTGGCAATCACCAACAAATATAAAACTGTACAATAGAATACACACATTAAAGCGTCCTAACATGGTAACTAAACATATGTGTTACCTAAACATATGAATTACCAACAGACTCTGGACAATAATGACGAAGCAGAACACAACCATGCCTGTTTCCATACCAAACGAATTTATGATATTGCAGCAAACCATTGCTGACACACCAAAGTGCTTGTCATAGATAGTGGTCATAGTCGGTCATGTAATAGCTAAGGAGCAATCTAGCATAAACAATATATACAGAAAAAGGAAGAAAAGAACACCACAAAACAGTTTATTGTGTCATCTAATGTTGATTGACCCAAAGGGTTGTTATGGCAACCACCAAAAACAGCTGGAACCAAACAGTTGTACATGGCAAAAAATGCTCACAGGACATCAACAATATAGACACCTAAGTTGATAAAACAGCATACAACATATTAATATTAATGTTAATGTAAACTCCAGATGTTGAGAGCCTAATAACAATACAAGCAAAATAATCTAATATAGAGAAACTCTCACATACTCGGTCCAAGAAATGTTAAACATGGACAGCCTAATGTAAGGTAGAAAGAATGAAACAAAACACCAAACCCCAAGAGGATGGCAGTGGAAACAAAAAACAACATTAGCAAAACACTGTAAACTATTCTGCGAACATGGCTTAAATGGTCCCAAAGAAAACGACTAATAAGAGAAACAGAAAATGGCTCTCATTGCTTAGGTGGTACTCTCAAGCAGATTACAGAAATGCATGCTAATCCAGGTGGGTATTTAACCCCTTAGGAATTAATGTTTGCAGATTGTAAATCCATCTCACCTCCTTTTGTAGAAGTAATTTGTTCCAATCACTCCCTCTACTTAGAGGGGGACGTGATCAATAATCGTGTATTTGAGATCCGTCATACTGTGTTGAAGTTGTTGAAAATGCCGGGCCACTGGCTGTTCTGAAGATCCCTTGTTGATGGCTGTCCGAATGGTAGACTGATGGTTCGCCATGCGGGTCTGGAGGTTGTCACCAGTTTTTCCTTTGTAAAATAGCCCGCATGGACAATGGAGCAAATATACAATATGTGTAGTAGTGCACGTTAATCTATATTTGTGCTTATAACTTTTCCTCCTATATGGATGTAAAAAGGAGGATCCGGTAATAAGACCTCCAGAAGTGGTTCAGCCCAGACAGCGATAGACACCCGGTTTCTTGGTGTCAAGCTAGGTAGGCTTTCTGTAACAATGCTGGGGGTCAGTTTTGACAAGAATGTCCCTGAGGGATCTAGCCCTCTTTTAACCAATACGTGGAGGTGGCATATTTAATAGAGGTAGAGATTAGTCTGTACTGATTATATCCCAGTGTTTTCTAAGTGAGGTTGGCTATTTCCCTCTTGTCACCCGTGTCGTATCAGTCTAGGGCTGTGTCACTAAATGTGAGTATTTAGCAACAGGTGATGATTCTCGCAAGAGGATAGAAAAAGAGATGCTGTGAGAATTATTCTTTAATATAAATATTATTTGCCTGGTTTAGCCAAAAACCCTTAAATATAGATAAATATTTAATCTGGGTTATCTAACAGATTAAATTAATACTCATATGTATCAAATATTAGTTGACATAAAGATTTATACATACCTTGAGATCTAAAGGTAACAGATAACAATAGCTTCATACAAATTTAAAGCTTATATACACATTTTAATCAAATTAAAACATACCATAAATGAAAGGCTATCTATGTATGCATATATATATATATATATATATATAAAGTTACAAAGAAAAGTCCAGATCCAAAGTGCAGGTAAAACAACTTACTTCTTTTATTCGGAAAGCCATGTAAAAACACTGTGTATCAGAAGATACAATTTCTCCAAAACCTAGACTGACATGTTAGCATAGACAGCTGGGCAATCTGCAGCAGACATGTTTCGTGCCTACAGGCACTTGTTTACTGCTCACAGGTGTCCCAGCTCCTCATCCTTAAATAGGTAATTCTTAAAGGTATAGACACACATATGTAGAATTCAAATTCATTCCATGCTAACAAACTCTTAACTAATGTTGTATATAAAGTTCACAGACATTTCAAATGCATTTGATGATCAACAAGCACAAATCTACACGAGATAATTCATAATTATAATCTGTAAAAACTAAGATTATATTAGTCACATTTATATACAATTCTGAGTCATGTTGCGTGCTATAAGGCATCAAATGTATTAAAAAATCCTTGTTATACAAATGGGGCTACTATAAGGACATAATTGTAAGAAATATATATGAGGGATATAATGAACATATCCCATATTGAATTCTTCTTATTTATACTAGACACAAAGATCTATGTCCCTTCTGAAATGTAACCTTTGTGGAATACTGGTATTCAAGGTGAAAATCCAGAATATCTAGCATTGTTTCTCTGTCACCTCCCCTTTTCCACATGGGTACATGGTCAATTGCTTGAACCATTAATAAACTAGCGTCAGAATGATGAAATTCACGAAAATGTCTTTGTCACGCTCAGCTGCTGGGAAGCTCTGCAGTCCTCTCTGTGTGCTTGATTGACAGGTGTCTGAGCCACCCCTTCCCGATGATGTCACAACCAGGCTTTTTATTCTTGGCTTCCTGTTTCTCCAGTGCCAGTTTGTTTGTTAACTTTTTGGCTTCTGTTAGGATTTCGCTGAGGAATCTCTCTAACTGCTGCTTTTCTGTTGCCAATCTCTTCAAGGATTTACTATGCTGGATTAACCTTCAACCTCCTGATTACCTGTCTCCAAACAATGCAAGTACTGTTTGTTTTGTGAAACTTTCAAACTTCCTGTTTACCTGCTGCAAACCCTGCATATTCAGACTACTCTGTGTACTGCCAAACTATTCAAATACTGTAATTTCTGTGAAACCTTCAATCTGCATGTTTACCTGTTTCCAAACTCTGCAAATACAATTATTCAGTGTAAACCTTCAAACTGCTTGATATCCTGTTGCCAATCTCAACAAGTACTGATTAATCTGTGTTAACCTTCAAACTACCAGCTTACCTGTTGCTATCTCTGCAAGTTCTGACAACACAGTGTTAACCTTCAAACTACCTGATTACATGTTGTTAATTCTGCAAGACTGTCTACACAGTGTTAACTCTCAAACTGCCTGATTACCTGTTGCATACTCTGCAAAGACTGTCTACTCAGTGTTAACCCTCAAACTGCCTGATTACCTGTTGCATACTCTGCAAAGACTGTCTACACAGTGTTAACATTCAGATTGCCTGATAACAAATGACCTACTCCTGCATTATTAACTGTTTCCTGTTTTACCCTTCTTCTGTCTGAGTATAAGTGGACTATCCCTGCTCTCCTGATACTGTGGAAGACATTTCCTGAAACCAGTTCCTTATTCAGAAGTCTATCTGGCTGATATCATGAATTACTTTGGCACAGGCTAACCCTGCTCCATATCGTGAGTACTTTGTTTTTTGGAGGTTGTCGTGGGGTCATGTCCTGGATTAAACTCAGAGTGCAAGGGTGTTGTTTAAGTTCGCCCTAGCATTTGGGTCTTCTTCTGGACATTTCCTAACCTGACAGTCTCGCTATAGAGGTGTCAGACTCAGTATCATCTATTGATCTGAGGTGGGCCAAAAATCTATCTTTTAAAGATCTCTTTGTTTTTCCCACGTACTGCTTATAGCACCCCCTACAGGTCAATAGATATATTACATACGTGGTGTTACAATTTAAGTAAAAATTAATTTTATATGTTTTTTGAAAATGTGTGGAAACAAAAGTTTCCCCTTCTGAGACATATTCACAAGTCTTGCAGACATTCCTTCTGCACTTAAAAAAACCTTTTCGTTTTTTAAACCAACAGGTTGCCAGATTGCTTCTGGAGCAGTCAGAAGGAGAAACAAAGTTTCCTATTGTTTTTTCCCTCTTAGGTATAAAGTCACATCCTTTTTGAATTATATCCTTTAGTACTGGATTAGTATATAAAATAGGAATACATTCCCTTATTATATTGCAAACCTCCCTAAATTCAAGACTATAAGTGGGTATGAATTTTGGTTTAGCCTCATCCTGCATAACTTTGTTATGTCTCTGTCTATTGCGATACTTTAACAGATTCTTTCTTGGTATAGAATTTACTTCCCTTCTGGCTTTTTCTAAGATATTGGGGGTATAACCCCTTTCCAATAACTGTTCTGTAATTATATTAGCTTGATTTTCATAGCTTTCCTCAGTAGTACAGTTTCTTTTAGCTCTTATATACTAGCCCTTAGGAATGCCATTCAGGGTGTGCCTTGGATGACACAAATTGTATTCCAAAATGGTATTACCTGACGAGGCTTTCCTGTATAGATCTGTTTCTATTGTCTCATATGTCTCATTACTTTTTATTACCACATCCAAAAAGCAGATAGTATTCTTATGTTGTTCCCCTATCAGTTTAATTCCACTACTGTTGTTATTTAGGTATGCACAAAACCTGTCTATTTCTTGCTCTTCGCTATCAATTATAAAAATCAGATCGTCTATGAATCTTGCATAAAAAACAATCCTATTTTGGAGGGGTTTCCATCTCCAAAGATGTGGAACCGCTCCCACCATTCCATAAAGAGATTGGCGTAACAGGGGGCAAACTTGGCCCCCATAGCGGTTCCACACCTCTGGAGAACTCCCCTCAAACATAAAATAATTATGAGTGAGCAAATACTCAATGGATGTCAAAAACATAATTTATGCTTACCTGATAAATTTATTTCTCTTGTAGTGTAGTCAATCCACGGGTCATCCATTACTTATGGGAAGCTTTGGTGGGATTATATCTCCTTCCCAACAGGAAGTTGCAAGAAGATCACCCAAGCAGAGCTTCTATATAGCCCCTCCCCTCACATGTCATATCCAGTCATTCGACCGAAACAAGACGAGAAAGGAGAAACCATAGGGTGCAGTGGTGACTGGAGTTTAATTAAAATTTAAACCTGCCTTAAAGACAGGGCGGGCCGTGGACTGACTACACTACAAGAGAAATAAATTTATCAGGTAAGCATAAATTATGTTTTCTCTTGTTAAGTGTAGTCAGTCTACGGGTCATCCATTACTTATGGGATACCAATACCAAAGCAAAAAGTACACGGATGATGGGAGGGACAAGGCAGGAACTTTAAACGGAAGGAACCACTGCCTGAAGAACCTTTCTCCCAAAAATAGCCTCCGAAGAAACAAAAGTGTCAAATTTGTAAAATTTCGAAAAAGTGTGAAGTGAAGACCAAGTTGCAGCCTTGCAAATCTGTTCAACAGAGGCCTCATTCTTAAAGGTCAAAAAAATATATGAGTTGATTATGTCCTAATACATATGAAAAAAAAATCTTTCAACAAATGATAGGTAAATGATCAAGAAAAAAAAAATCTTTCAACAAATGATATGTAAATGAACAAGAAAAAAAAATCAACAGCCAATTGAAATGAATGTTAAAATATAATTTAATTAGACTTTACTAAATGTATTAAAAAAGTTGTAAGCGAAATAATTCATACAATGAGATAAATATAAAAAGGCAATACTAAATGTACATAAATAAATGCATAAAAACTTGTTTGTATAAAATAAGTGATTCTCTGTAAGTGACCTATCTATGTAGAGAGAAGACCTCTAAAGACACTTCAAAATACTTAGCCTCTGCTGCAGACAGGGTTAAGGAAGCAAAAAAAGCAGTACTAATGAGAGAAAAAGAATCCTGGTGATTTAAGCAAAATAACAATGAGCTGCAACAATGATGCTCAATTCAATTTCAAAGTTTTAGGATTGGTGTAAAACGGCAATCCTGCGCAGGTTATAGCCGTGAAGAAATAGTACCTTAATTTGTTCAGGAGCTCCAAGTGTTTTTGTAATCCAGTGTAGCAGTTATACCGCCAGCATGAAACAGCTCTGGGAACCCTCTGTGTGTGATGGGAAGAAAGCCGCCAAGCTCCTCTCCCCTACAAACTCTGGAATTCCACCCTCAGCTGTGTAATGTCCGTTTGTTGCTTCAGTGTTTCCTGGAGTACGGTGTCCTTAGTGAGCCACAATAGTGTGAAGAAAGTAGTTCCGGCAACGTTTCAGCTCTTAGTAGAGCCTTTGTCAAGCCTCTTTTAATACATTTAGTAAAGTCTAATTAAATTATATTTTAACATTCATTTCAATTGGCTGTTGATTTTTTTTTCTTGTTCATTTACATATCATTTGTTAAAAGACTTTTTTCTTTTTTTTTTCTTGATCATTTACCTATCATTTGTTGAAAGATTTTTTTTCATATGTATTAGGACATAATCAACTCATATATTTTTTTGACCTGCCCTTTAAGGCACCCACAGTACTTGTTTTTTCACTTCAATATTCCTTTTGCTAGTTTGTAGGGAACTAGTATCCATCTGTGGTGCTGGTCCTTGCTGTTGGATTTATAGCGCAAGAAGTTTAATCTTTTTTCCAATATACTCATTCTTAAAGGCCCAGGTGGAAGCCACAGCTCTAGTGGAATGAGCTGTAATTCTTTCAGGAGGCTGCTGTCCAGCAGTCTCATAGGCTAAACGTATTATGCTACGAAGCCAAAAGGAGAGATAGGTAGCCGAAGCATTTTGACCTTTCCTCTGTCCAGAGTAAACGACAAACAGAGAAGAAGTTTGACGAAAATCCTTAGTTGCCTGCAAATAGAACTTCAGGGCACGGATTACGTCCAGATTATGCAAAAGTCGTTCCTTCTTTGAAGAAGGGTTAGGACACAAAGATGGAACAACAATCTCTTGATTAATATTCCTGTTAGAAACTACCTTAGGTAAGAACCCAGGTTTAGTACTCAGAACTACCTTGTCTGAATGAAAAATTAGATAAGGAGAATCACAATGTAAGGCAGATAACTCAGAGACTCTTCGAGCCGAGGAAATAGCCATCAAAAACAGAACTTTCCAAGATAACAGCTTGATATCAATGGAATGAAGGGGTTCAAATGGAACACCTTGCAAAACGTTAAGAACTAAGTTTAAGCTCCACGGCGGAGCAACAGTCTTAAACACAGGCTTAATCCTAGCCAAAGCCTGACAAAAAGCCTGAACATCTGGAACTTCTGCCAGACGTTTGTGTAGAAGAATAGACAGAGCCGAAATCTGTCCCTTTAACGAACTAGCAGATAAGCCCTTTTCTAAACCCTCTTGTAGAAAAGACAATATCCTAGGAATCCTAACCTTACTCCATGAGTAACTCTTGGATTCGCACCAATATAAATATTTACGCCATATCTTATGGTAAATTTTTCTGGTAACAGGTTTCCGAGCCTGTATTAAAGTATCAATAACCGACTCCGAGAAGCCACGCTTTGATAGAATCAAGCGTTCAATCTCCATGCAGTCAGTCTCAGAGAAATTAGATTTAGATGGTTGAAAGGACCCTGAATTAGAAGGTCCTGCCTCAGAGGCAGAGACCACGGTGGACAGGACGACATGTCCACTAGGTCTGCATACCAGGTCCTGCGTGGCCACGCAGGCGCTACCAAAATCACTGATGCTCTCTCCTGTTTGATCTTGGCAATCAGTCGAGGCAGCATCAGGAATGGTGGAAACACATAAGCCATGTTGAAGACCCAAGGGGCTGTCAGAGCATCTATCAGCGCCACTCCCGGGTCCCTGGATCTGGATCCGTAACAAGGAAGCTTGGCGTTCTGGTGAGACGCCATGAGATCCAGATCTGGTTTGCCCCAACGATGAATCAGTTGAGCGAAGACCTCCGGATGAAGTTCCCACTCCCCCGGATGAAAAGTCTGGCGACTTAGAAAATCCGCCTCCCAGTTCTCCATGCCTGGGATGTAGATCGCTGACAGGTGGCAAGAGTGAGACTCTGCCCAGCGAATTATCTTTGAGACTTCCAACATCGCTAGGGAACTCCTGGTTCCCCCTTGATGGTTGATGTAAGCCACAGTTGTGATGTTGTCCGACTGAAATCTGATGAACCTCAGAGTTGCTAACTGAGGCCAAGCTAGAAGAGCATTGAATATTGCTCTTAACTCCAGAATATTTATTGGGAGGAGTTTCTCCTCCTGAGTCCATGATCCCTGAGCCTTCAGGGAATTCCAGACTGCGCCCCAAACTAGAAGGCTGGTGTCTGTTGTTACAATCGTCCAATCTGGCCTGCGAAAGGTCATCCCCTTGGACAGATGGGGCCGAGAAAGCCACCATAGAAGAGAATCTCTGGTCTCTTGATCCAGATTTAGTAGAGGGGACAAATCTGAATAATCCCCATTCCACTGACTGAGCATGCACAATTGCAGTGGTCTGAGATGCAGGCGCGCAAATGGTACTATGTCCATTGCCGCAACCATTAAGCCGATTACTTCCATGCACTGAGCTACTGACGGGTGTGGAATGGAATGAAGGGCACGGCAAGTATTTTGAAGCTTTAATAGCCTGGACTCCGTCAGGTAAATTTTCATCTCTATAGGAAGGGAACCCTTGTGAGTGGTAATAGAGAACTCTTTTCCACGTTCACCTTCCACCCATGCGACCTCAGAAACGCCAGAACTATCTCTGTGTAAGACTTGGCAATTTGAAAATTTGACGCTTGTATCAGAATGTCGTCTAGGTACGGAGCCACCGCTATGCCTCGCGGTCTTAGTACCGCCAGAAGAGAGCCCAGAACCTTTGTAAAGATTCTCGGGGCCATAGCTAACCCGAAGGGAAGAGCTACAAACTGGTAATGCCTGTCTAGAAAGGCAAATCTTAGGTACCGATAATGATCTTTGTGAATCGGTATGTGAAGGTAGGCATCCTTTAAGTCCACTGTGGTCATGTATTGACCCTCTTGGATCATGGGTAGGATGGTTCGAATAGTTTCCATTTTGAATGATGGAACTCTTAGGAATTTGTTTAAGATCTTTAGGTCTAAGATTGGTCTGAAGGTTCCCTCTTTCTTGGGGACCACAAACAGATTTGAGTAAAATCCTTGCCCTTGTTCCGTCCGCGGAACTGGGTGGATCACCCCCATTAATAAGAGGTCTTGTACACAGCGTAGAAATGCCTCTTTCTTTATTTGGTTTGCTGATAACCTTGAAAGATGAAATCTCCCTTGTGGAGGAGAAGCTTTGAAGTCGAGAAGGTATCCCTGAGATATGATCTCCAACGCCCAGGGATCCTGGACATCTCTTGCCCAAGCCTGGGCGAAGAGAGATAGTCTGCCCCCACTAGATCCGTTTCCGGATAGGGGGCCCTCTCTTCATGCTGTCTTAGGGGCAGAAGCAGGTTTTCTGGCCTGCTTGCCCTTGTTCCAGGACTGGTTAGCTTTCCAGCCCTGTCTGTAACGAGCAACAGTTCCTTCCGGTTTTGGAGCGGAGGAAGTAGATGCTGCTCCTGCCTTGAAGTTACGAAAGGCACGAAAATTAGACTGTTTGGCCTTTAATTTGGCCTTGTCCTGAGGAAGAGTATGACCCTTACCCCCAGTAATGTCAGCAATAATTTCTTTCAAGCCGGGCCCGAACAAGGTCTGCCCTTTGAAAGGAATATTAAGCAATTTAGATTTAGAAGTCACGTCAGCTGACCATGATTTAAGCCATAGCGCTCTGCGCGCTTGGATGGCGAAACCAGAGTTCTTAGCCGTTAATTTGGTTAAATGTACAACAGCATCAGAAACAAATACGTTAGCTAGCTTAAGTGCTTTAAGCTTGTTCATAATCTCATCCAATGGAGCTGTGCGAATGGCCTCTTCCAGTGACTCGAACCAGAATGCCGCAGCAGCAGTGACAGGCGCAATGCATGCAAGGGGCTGTAAGATAAAACCTTGTTGAACAAAAATTTTCTTAAGGTAACCTTCTAATTTTTTATCCATTGGATCTGAAAAAGCACAACTATCCTCCACCGGGATAGTGGTACGCTTAGCCAAAGTAGAAACTGCTCCCTCCACCTTAGGGACCGTCTGCCATAAGTCCCGTGTGGTAGCGTCTATTGGAAACATTTTCCTAAATATAGGAGGGGGGGAAAAGGGCACACCGGGCCTATCCCACTCCTTGCTAATAATCTCTGTAAGCCTCTTAGGTATAGGAAAAACGTCAGTACACACCGGTACCGCATAGTATCTATCCAGCCTACATAATTTCTCTGGAATTGCAACCGTGTTACAATCATTCAGAGCTGCTAATACCTCCCCTAGCAGTACGCGGAGGTTTTCAAGCTTAAATTTAAAATTATAAATCTCTGAATCCAGTCTCCCTGGATCAGATCCGTCACCCACAGAATGAAGCTCTCCGTCCTCATGTTCTGCAAATTGTGACGCAGTATCAGACATGGCTCTCCCATCATCAGCGCGCTCTGTCCTTAACCCCGAGCAATCGCGCTTGCCTCTTAATTCTGGCAATTTAGATAATACCTAGGTCATAACAGTAGCCATGTCTTGCAAAGTGATTTGTATGGGCCTCTCTGATGTACTTGGTGCCACAATATCACGCACCTCCTGAGTAGGAGGCGAAGGTACTGACACGTGAGGAGAGTTAGTCGGCATAACTTCCCCCTCGTTGTCTGGTGATAATTTCTTTACATGTAAAGATTGACTTTTATTTAAAGTGACATCAATGCATTTAGTACACAAATTTCTATGGGGCTCCACATTGGCCTTCAAACATAGTGAACAAGCAGATTCCTCTGTGTCAGACATGTTTAAACAGACTAGCAATGAGACTAGCAAGCTTGGAAAATACTTTCAAATAAATTTACAAGCAATATAAAAAACGCTACTGCGCCTTTAAGAAGCACAAAGCTGTCACAGTTGAAATAACAATGAACCAAATCAGTTATAGCAACCAAAATTTCACAGTAAATGTATTAAATTAGCAAAGGATTGCATCCACCAGCAAATGGATGATTAACCCCTTAATACCCAAAAACGGATATCAATGTAACAAATAAAGTTTTTATCACAGTCAAACACACTGTCACAGGTCTGCTGTGACTGATTACCTCCCTCAAAATGAATTTTTTGAGGGAGGTAATGCTATTCCCCTTTCTGAAGTTACCTCACAGCTCAGAATGTGCGAGAAACAGCCAGTGGATCTTAGTTACTTCTGCTAAGATCATAGAAAACGCAGGCAGATTCTTCTTCTAATACTGCCTGAGAACAAACAGCACACTCCGGTGCCATTTAAAATAACAAACTTTTGATTGAAGACATAAACTAAGTTTAAAAAACACCACAGACCTCTCACAACGACCTATCTATGTTGAGTTGCAAGAGAATGACTGGGTATGACATGTGAGGGGAGGGGCTATATAGCAGCTCTACTTGGGTGATCCTCTTGCAACTTCCTGTTGGGAAGGAGATATAATCCCACCAAAGCTTCCCATAAGTAATGGATGACCCGTGGACTGACTACACTTAACAAGAGAAATAAATTGTTTAGTAGTTATATCATAATTACTGTGTGTTTCTAGAAAATATTCAACAGCCTGTAGCCCTTTTTCATGATTAATGGCTGTGTATAATGAGGCTACATCTACCACCAAAAATCTGTAAGTGGACTTCCATTTGATATTTCGTAATTTTTTTAGTAGGGATGTAGTGTCTTGTATAAAGCTTGGGAGATCTCTCACCAATGGTTGCAAATAGGTATCTATAAGATCAGACAGGGGTTCATTTAATGAATTTATTCCAGATATTATGGGGCGCCCTGGTGGGTTAAGCATGTCCTTATGCGTTTTAGGGAGGTAATGGAATACTGGTGTTACTGGATTCTCTGGAATCAACATGTCTTCAATAGCTTGATTAATGACATTATTGTACCTGGCAGTCTTTACTATACCTTTCAAAATCTCCTTGTAATGTATAGTGGGGTTATCTTTTAGTCTTATATATACTTCTTTCTCATTCAATTGTCTGTTTGCTTCTTTTACATATGATTCCCTGTTCAATATTATCACAAATGTATTTGAAATGTCTGTGAACTTTCTATACAACATTAGTTAAGAGTTTGTTAGCATGGAATGTGTGTCTATATCTTTAAGAATTACCTATTTAAGGATGAGTAAGAAGATATACAGAGGGCGACTCCTTGCCTGAGGAAACAGAGTGGTAGCTCTGAGAAACGCGTAGCGAATTCTACTGATTTTTTATTGTACACTGTTATATTTTTATATAAAGTGTTTTGTATATATATCTGGAGTCTCCTGAATTTTTTATCTGAACCTTCTGAATACATTGGACCATCTTTCACCGGAGTGGTATGTGCGCTGGGCCACTTTTAATATACCCAGCTTGCTTCATTAGCACTACAGTGTGCTCTATACTTTGTGAGTATATCTCTGAAGGGTAAAGCTGGTGGGTTCACACTCTGCTTACTAATTCCACACTAGGAGTCGCCCTCTGTATATCTTCTTACTTTTCAGATGATTTTGGAAATCTACTAAGAGGAGCTGCCCTAGCATTCTAATGCACAGTCAACTGGGACACTGATAAGTTTCCAGACTGCTTATCTAGGCATTATCTTTGCCTTCACTACATGTGAGTACAAAATCTATATCTCATTCTATTTATCCTTATATATACTGGCTACACTAGGAGGCGCCCTTTCTTTTTTTGTTTCATCTATTTAAGGATGAGGAGCTGGGACACCTGTGACCAGTGAACAAGTGCCTGTAGGCACGAAACATGTCTGCTGCAGATTGCCTAGCTGTCTATGCTAACATGTCAGTCAAGGTTTTGGAGAAATTGTATCTGCTGATACACAGTGTTTTTACATGGCTTTCCAAATAAAAGAAGTAAGTTTTATCTGCACTTTGGATCTGGACTTTTCTTTGTAACTTTGTACACTTTTAGCGCTCCTTGGACGGAGTGAGTGCTGTAGCCCAGATACCTGTTGAAGTGCGTCTACGAGTGACGTCATCCCATGCTCCATTGCGCCGTAGTAAGGAATCAGGAAGTAACAGTCGGGTAAGGCAGAGCGCGAGCTTAGAGTTTGTTTCTTGTATATATATATATATTTAACTTCCTTAAAAGACTTTATAATTTTGGCTGACATATTGAAAATACTATTTTAACTTGTTCATGCGCAATCTACAGGGTGTTCATAATAATAATAAGTGTCTAGCTAGCAGTAAAGGTGTTTTGATTGACAACAGCAACTGAATGTACATGTCACAGTCCTAAATACAGTGTCCTTAAAAAAGCATTAACCCATTACTAACTAAATTCTGACATCCTATCTAAGTTAATTTCATTTATAACTCTTTATTTCATATTCTATATTTTATGAATACACATCATAAACTTAAAGAAATAATGATTTGGCGATAGATTTATTATTTTATTTTATATCTAAATGTTTTATCTATGGAGAACATATTTAATTTGTAATTCTTCTTTGAAATAGCATATTTTATTCTAATCATGATTTTATAACTCCACATTCCCCCACTTTCTTTTCTTTTTGTTAGACACAATCCCAATCATAAAAAACTAAGGGCCAACACAGAAGAAACAACCAGACATATACCAGACATATTTCAAACAAAAGACAGTGGATTTGACGTCATACACTACAATAAAGAATGTTCCAACAATTACATAGTTCATAAGTAAAGATGTTCAAGTCTTGATTGAAGGAATCAAATCAATAGCAACGTCATTGCAGAGAAAGTTCAGTTCACAACTACCTTAGTAGTAAGAGAAATTTGTTGCAGAAATTAAAGCAATAGTCTGTAGGAGCAGTTCCGGCAATAAATACAACATGTGTAATCTTCACAGTGCTTAAAAACAGGAACAATAGTGTATATAACCACTGAAAATTCCAAGGAAGAACCATAGGGTGAAACAAGTAGATGACACAGTTGGTTGCAGGTAACGATTGCAGCAACCATAGGTAAACTTATCACAAGGCCTCAGCATGTCCAGTAGTAGTCAGGCAGATCAATTCAGAAGAGCCCAAGTGCAAATCAAAATAATTCCATCCAGACCCCAAGTAAAGAGAGATAGGAGTAACCTAGAAAATTAAAAGAAAGTATAAGTATACAATATTGATATCAAATTATTCTATATGTCAGTCAAATTGGATTAGGAAGCCTAGTTGTATCAAGTGAAACTGAATAAACAGAATATAAAGGTACATAACGTTTCTATTGTGAATTAAGATGTTCCAGAGATGTAAGTTGTCTAACTAATTTTTTGTTTAAATGCTTTTGATAACAAACACAACCACACATAAAAATTTGAACAATAGTTAAAACAATAACAGGGTTAACATAATATTAAAAAATTGAGTAGCTGTACTACTATATCCAAATACAGATTCCCACCAAGATATATTTGCATCCTGTAAAACACTAGATGTAGCTGATTTTAAAATTCCTTGTTCATGTTTAACTGTAATTTTAGTATCTACAGAAACATGTTTTATATTTTGTAACAAGGAAGAAATTATAGAAGAATCAGTTAACCATCTCTTCATTTGTGATCCCATACCCAAAGGTAAATCATAAACAGAAAAATGTATAACATGGTCCCTGGGGGAAACCAGACGTGGACTCCTTGCCCAGTGTGCTTAGAGGAATGTGGCTGCACCTCACTGACGAGGCCCATAGGAGGCCGAAACGATCGTCTGGGGTTGTCATGCTCCTTGTTCAGAGGAGAATTGCCTGGTATTTCGGGGCTGGACTGACCTTACTTGGCAGGATCAGACTGATATACTTCAGGAAAGTTTTCTTCTGTGAAAAGCACACTGGTCTAAAAGAGGCTGCTTCCGGGTGGTAAATCGCCATAGAACAAGCCACTGAGCTGTTGTTCGTTCCTGGTAGAGCGCTTCTCTCTTTGTATGCAAATTATTATGACCCTGGGGAAGTCTCCCTATGGGTGATGGGGGAAACCAGACGTGGACTCCTTGCCCAGTGTGCTTAGAGGAATGTGGCTGCACCTCACTGACGAGGCCCATAGGAGGCCGAAACGATCGTCTGGGGTTGTCATGCTCCTTGTTCAGAGGAGAATTGCCTGGTATTTCGGGGCTGGACTGACCTTACTTGGCAGGATCAGACTGATATACTTCAGGAAAGTTTTCTTCTGTGAAAAGCACACTGGTCTAAAAGAGGCTGCTTCCGGGTGGTAAATCGCCATAGAACAAGCCACTGAGCTGTTGTTCGTTCCTGGTAGAGCGCTTCTCTCTTTGTATCCAAGGAAGAACCATAGGGTGAAACAAGTAGATGACACAGTTGGTTGCAGGTAACGATTGCAGCAACCATAGGTAAACTTATCACAAGGCCTCAGCATGTCCAGTAGTAGTCAGGCAGATCAATTCAGAAGAGCCCAAGTGCAAATCAAAATAATTCCATCCAGACCCCAAGTAAAGAGAGATAGGAGTATCCTAGAAAATTAAAAGAAAGTATAAGTATACAATATTGATATCAAATTATTCTATATGTCAGTCAAATTGGATTAGGAAGCCTAGTTGTATCAAGTGAAACTGAATAAACAGAATATAAAGGTACATAACGTTTCTATTGTGAATTAAGATGTTCCAGAGATGTAAGTTGTCTAACTAATTTTTTGTTTAAATGCTTTTGATAACAAACACAACCACACATAAAAATGAACATAAAAATTTGAACAATAGTTAAAACAATAACAGGGTTAACATAATATTAAAAAATTGAGTAGCTGTACTACTATATCCAAATACAGATTCCCACCAAGATATATTTGCATCCTGTAAAACACTAGATGTAGCTGATTTTAAAATTCCTTGTTCATGTTTAACTGTAATTTTAGTATCTACAGAAACATGTTTTATATTTTGTAACAAGTAAGAAATTATAGAAGAATCAGTTAACCATCTCTTCATTTGTGATCCCATACCCAAAGGTAAATCATAAACAGAAAAATTTATAGCATGGTCCCATGTTAAATTTAAAGTAATATTAAGAGTTTGGGGCATGGTAAAATTCCAAATAGATGATGCAATATAATTAAGTGGAATAGTATTACACCATGTACCAGGTAATTAATGAGAACTAGCAAATAAATTATCCTGTGTTTGGAATATAATAGTATCAGAATTAAATAAATGGAAACAAACTCTGTCATATCCTAAATAAAATATCAGTCTAAGAACATTAAAATGACTTTGTAAGGCACAAGACTTGATTTTCCCAACATGTTTCATTAGTTGTATGGAATTGTGAAAGAGAACAGACAAGTGTCCATTTTGACTTATCAATGTTATGCGACACCCATTGATGTGACAATACCGGAAACAGTAATGAACCATTAGCAGGAAGACCAATTGTCGCTAAGTGATAAATAATAGTATCTTTACCAGACCAAGGAATTAATGTATGAATCATTCAGTGGTGCAGTCATATAAAATTACTTCCCACCTTAAAAGATGTGTCATGGCAAAATTAGTGACTGATTTAGATGCAGCTAAACCTAAAGAAGCTGGCCAATTTCCAGACCATAAACTCTGAAGTTGAATCTTTAAAGGTAAGGTAAAGTTTAGGGCTATTGAATCCATATAATCAAAGTACTAAATAGCCATAAGCTAGTCGCTAACTTTGTTTTTTGTTATATTATGCCGTTTACCTGAAATCCAAAGTTTATAATTCCTAACGTTGTATTCAATTCTCCTCCACCATGCCACTTCCGTGTTTCTATATGTTATTTCAGCGAGCGGTCTCACCCCTCTGCTTACGTCAGCTCAATGCGCGTTCACAGATTCTATAGATCTTATGCGCATGCGCCACTTCCCCCACTGCCAGATACATTGTTGAGATTGTAACAATTGATTCATTGAGCCTAGGGGGCCTAGTTATCAAGCCGTCAACCTCAAATACGCTGGAATTCTGCAGCGTATTTGTGGCGAGGCTGATTCGCCTTAGTTATCAAAAGCTATAGACCGGCAAAAGTAGAATTTTGTGACGTAAACTTCGATCCGCCGGACTCAGTCCGACACAGATCGATTCTTACGTCACTTCAGATGTTCCGCACACAAGTGCGGCACAATCTGACTACTTTTGCTAGTTATAAAAAAACTAGCAGGTACGCTCGGCACTTTTCCGGCCCAGCGTACCTGGTTTTCAAATCGCCACCCTGGAGGCGGCGGATCCCATAGGAATCAATGGGAGTCTGACCATAGCGAAAGTACAAGTTCGCTGCTGCCAGATATCCCAATGATTCCTATGGGAGCTGCTGCACCTAACACCCTAACATGTACCCAGAGTCTAAACACCCCTAATCTGTCCTCCCTACACCGCCGCAACTAAATAAAGTTATTACCCCCTAAACCGCCACTCCCAGAGCCCACCGCAACTATAATATATGTATTAACCCCTAAACCGCCGCTCCCGGAGCCCACCGCAAGCTACTCTATACATATTAACCCCTAAACCGCGGCTCCCTGACACCGCCGCTACTATAATAAATGTATTAACCCCTAAACCGTCGCTCCCGGAGCCCACCGCCACCTACATTATACCTAGTAACCCCTATCCTGCCCCCCTATACCGCCGCCCTCTATAATAAAGTTATTAACCCCTATCCTGCCAATCCCGCACCTTGCCGCAACTAAATAAATAGTTTAACCCCTAAACCGCCGCTCCCGGACCCTGCCGCAACCTATATTAAATTTATTAACCCCTAATCTGCCCCCCTACACCGTCCCCACCTATAATAAGTTTATTAACCCCTATCCTGCCCCCCATTACACCGCCGCCACTGTAGTAAAATTATTAACCCCTAAACCTAAGTCTAACACTAACCCTAACACCCCCCTAACTTAAATATTAATTAAATAAATCTAAATAATATTTCTATTATGAACTAAATTAATCCTATTTAAAACTAAATACTTACCTTTAAAATAAACCCTAATATAGCTACAATATAAATAATAATTATATTGTAGCTATCTTAGGATTTATTTTTATTTTACAGGCATCTTTCAATTTATTTTAACTAGGTACAATAGCTATTAAATAGTTATTAACTATTTAATAGCTTACCTAGCTAAAATAAAGAGAAATTAACCTGTAAAATAAAAACTAACCTAAGTTACAATTACACCTAACACTACACTATACTTTACTAAATTATTCCTATTTAAAACTAAATACTTACCTGTAAAATAAACCCTAAGATAGCTACAATATAACTATTAGTTACATTGTAGCTATCTTAGGATTTATATTTATTTTACAGGTAACTTTGTATTTATTTTAGCTAGTTAGAATAGTTATTAAATAGTTATTAACTATTTAATAACTACCTAGCTAAAAGAAATACAAAATTACCTGTAAAATAAATCCTAACCTAAGTTACAATTAAACCTAACACTACACTATCATTAAATGAATTAAATAAATTACCTACAAATAACTACAATTAATTACAATTACATAAACTAACTAAAGTACCAAAAATAAAAAAGCTAAGTTACAAAAAATAAAAAAAATAAGTTACAAACATTTTAAAAATATTACAACAATTTTAAGATACTTACACCTAATCTAAGCCCCTTAATAAAATAACAAAGCCCCCCAAAATAAAAAAAATGCCCTACCCTATTCTACATTAAAAAAGTTCAAAGCTCTTTTACCTTACCAGCCCTTAAAAGGGCCTTTTGTGGGGGCTTGCCCCAAAGAATTCAGCTCTTTTGCCTGTAAAAGAAAAATACAACCCCCCCAACATTAAAACCCACCACCCACATACCCCTAATCTAACCCAAACCCCCCTTAAAATAACCTAACACTAATCCCCTGAAGATCATCCTACCTTGAGTTGTCTTCACTCAGCCGAGCAGCGATGGAACCGAAGATGAGACCCGGAGCGGCAGAAGTTATCCTCCAAGCGGCGCTGAAGAAATCTTCCATCCGATGAAGTGATCCTCCAAGCGGCGATGAAGAAGTCTTCCATCCGGGCGATGTCATCTTCCAAGAGGCGCTGAAGAAGTCTTCTATCTGGGCGATGTCATCTTCCAAGCGGGGTCTTCAATCTTCATCCCGCCGACGCGGAACATCCTTCTTTACCGACAGACTACCGATGAATGAAGGCTCCTTTAAGGGACGTCATCCAAGATGGTGTCCCTTCAATTCCGATTGGCTGATAGGATTGAATCAGCCAATCAGATTCAAGTTCAATCCGATTGGCTGATCCAATCAGCAAATCAGATTGAGCTTGCATTCTATTGGCTGATCGGAACAGCCAATAGAATGCAAGCTCAATCTGATTGGCTGATTGGATCAGCCAATCGGATTGAACTTGAATCTGATTGGCTGATTCAATCAGCCAATCAGATTTTTCCTACCTTAATTCCGATTGGCTGATAGAATCCTATCAGCCAATCGGAATTGAAGGGACGCCATCTTGGATGACGTCCCTTAAAGGAGCCTTCATTCGTCAGTAGTCCGTCGGAAAGGAAGGATGTTCCGTGTCGGCGGGATGAAGATTGAAGATTGAAGACCCCGCTTGGAAGATGACCGCCCGGATAGAAGATTTCTTCAGCGCCTCTTGGAAGATGACATCGCCCGGATAGAAGACTTCTTCAGCGCCGCTTGGAGGATCACTTCATCGGATGGAAGATTTCTTCAGTGCTGCTTGGAGGATAACTTCTGCCGCTCCGGGTCTCCTCTTAGGTTCCATCGCTGCTCGGCTGAGTGAAGACAACTCAAGGTAGGATGATCTTCAGGGGATTAGTGTTAGGTTATTTTAAGGGGGGTTTGGGTTAGATTAGGGGTATGTGGGTGGTGGGTTTTAATGTTGGGGGGGTTATATTTTTCTTTTACAGGCAAAAGAGCTGAATTCTTTGGGGCATGCCCCCACAAAAGGCCCTTTTAAGGGCTGGTAAGGTAAAAGAGCTTTGAACTTTTTTAATGTAGAATAGGGTAGGGCATTTTTTTTATTTTTGGGGGCTTTGTTATTTTATTAGGGGGCTTAGATTAGGTGTAAGTAGCTTAAAATTGTTGTAATATTTTTAAAATATTTGTAACTTATTTTTTTTATTTTTTGTAACTTAGCTTTTTTTATTTTTGGTACTTTAGTTAGTTTATGTAATTGTATTTAATTGTAGTTATTTGTAGTTAATTTATTTAATTTATTTAATGATAGTGTAGTGTTTAATTGTAACTTAGGTTAGGATTTATTTTACAGGTAATTTTGTATTTCTTTTAGCTAGGTAGTTATTAAATAGTTAATAACTATTTAATAACTATTCTAACTAGCTAAAATAAATACCAAGTTACCTGTAAAATAAATATAAATCCTAAAATAGCTACAATGTAATTATTAATTACATTGTAGCTATCTTAGGGTTTATTTTACAGGTAAGTATTTAGTTTTAAATAGGAATAATTTATTAAAGTATAGTGTAGTGTTAGGTGTAATTGTAACTTAGGTTAGTTTTTATTTTACAGGTTAATTTCTCTTTATTTTAGCTAGGTAAGCTATTAAATAGTTAATAACTATTTAATACCTATTGTACCTAGTTAAAAGAAATTGAAATTTGCCTGTAAAATAAAAATAAATCCTAATATAGCTACAATATAATTATTCGTTATATTGTAGCTATATTAGGGTTTATTTTAAAGGCAAGTATTTAGTTTTAAATAGGATTAATTTAGTTAATAATAGAAATATTATTTAGATTTATTTAATTAATATTTAAGTTAGGGGGGTGTTAGGGTTAGTGTTAGACTTAGGTTTAGGGGTTAATAATTTTATTACAGTGGCGGCGGTGTAGTGGGGGGCAGGATAGGGGTTAATAAATTTAATATAGGTTGCGGCGGGGTCAGGGAGCGGCGGTTTAGGGGTTAAACTATTTATTTAGTTGCGGCGAGGTGCGGGATCAGCAGGATAGGGGTTAATAACTTTATTATAGAGGGCGACGGTATAGGGGGGGCAGGATAGGGGTTACTAGGTATAATGTAGGTGGCAGCGGTGTCCGGGAGCGGCGGTTTAGGGGTTAATACATTTTTAACAGTTGCGGCGGGGTCTAGGAGCGGTGGTTTAGGGGTTAGTAACTTTATTGAGTTGCGGGAGGCTCCGGGGGCGCCGGTATAGGGGTAGAACAGTGTAGTTTAGTGTGAGTTCTTAGTGACAGGCTAGCAAGAAAGCTGTCAAAAAGCCGAAGAGCAGCGAGATCGGATGAGTGATAACTCTCACAGTCTGCTGCTCATCAACCCGTACTTGGTGCGTGGCTTTTTACAGCTTTTTTGATAACTTAGGCAAATTTTTGCAGGTCCGCGACGGCGATGTGAGGCGAGCTTAGGTGGGCGTATTGGTCTGGCGAAGACAGGTAAAATAGACACGTTGATAACTACCCCCCTAAGAGTTCCGTCGATCGCAGGCAGAAAGATAATAAAGCAATTGCTACAGAACTTACACTGAGCATGCGCGACTCACGAACGAGCACGGGTGGAAGTAGGTTGAGTTTAGTCCGACGCATGCGCTCAGTCATCGAGTGACGTCAGAATGGATGGGCTAAACCCCTGAAGGGGAAACAGCAGATTGGTCTATAATATCGGTAGCGACTGTCAATCAAAGTTCCCAAAATGTCGGGCGGACGAAAGATTGGTGACGGAACAATAGTTCAACGTTAGTAAAATATGTAATTATGTGAAATATTACTCGAATGATGAATGAAACTTATGTTATTTTTTAATAATAGTAAACATACTGTTAAGTAGTGTGCTCAACTTTACCTTACCTTTAAGTCAGTAGATAGATCAAATTGTACTTGAGAGCATAACATAGCCCAGGCTGTTTCATGTGTTAAATAATAAAATTCATTAACTAAAACATTACATTTATCTTTAATAATATTAGTAATATCCACCATAACATAAGTTTGATATTGCTGGAGATTAGCAATATTATTGTTAATTCCATATTGAGTATCTAAGCCTGTAGCTGCATGAGAGGCAAGATTTGCTAATTATATCTTAATATTTCAGAATGTATTGTGGTAGCCAATCATACTACCATATGCTCCTAAGCCAGTAGCAAGTACATCTCTCCTAGGTCTATGATTAGATCGAAGAAAAAGATTTTGCAGTACACTTTCATGAAACCACCATTGGAATGATTTTTCTTGTACAGACACAAAGGGATTACAGTTTGAATATTGTGTAGAAACCATCCACCTTGACAATTGAAGATGCCAAGTAACTAAACAATAATCAACATCATAAGCAACTTGTGTCGCAGAATCTAAACGTACTTGAATAGGATCACCTTCATGAAAAGGTTTATCTAAGGAGATAGGTATAGGTTCAGACATAGGAAGTGAAGTAGTAAAATGTACAAATAAACTAATAAGAACAGGGGGCGGAGTCTGGCAGGGCTTTAGGATGATCACATCCCTCTGGAGCTCCGTTAAACTGAGCAAAAAGATATGTTATAACTTTCGGACTACAGCCTTAGGCTTTGAAAGGGACCCTTTGAAAAAGCCACGTTAGTGGCGAAACATGTTAGGGAATTGTTTGTTGTAAATGCCTTCAGCATTTTTTAATATGCAGGGACTTAGGTCCTGATTCTCTTTAAATTAGTGGTTGTTAATATCTTTATTCTGACTAGCCGGTTAATTGGGAAGTCACAGTGGCTATTATTTACCTATACTAGCTCCTGCAGCACGCTCTAACCAAGCTATTATTATGGGGTTAAGAAACCAATACAGAGCATTCTAAAGGATTAGCGTTTCACTATGGTAATGCTGTCAGGCTGCTTGTTTTAGGTACTTTTACGTTCCATACAAATCAGTTAACAAAACGTTTAAGTGAAGTACATAAGCTCCACTTTTATCAGCTATACTGCTGTGTTCCTGGTGGAAAATTTCATCATTTCATTATAATGACAACTAACTCTCACACGGGAATTTAATATTAAGAGTCTAGTTTACGAAATCACTGTATGCAGTAGACAACAATCTATATAAAAACAATACTTAGTTGCAGTTGTATTTATTACTAACTTTCGCTAAGGCTCAAACTCACAAACTTATCTTGTGTATTTGACAGGCAACGTGATTCAAAAACCTGTGACATATATTTAGTCATAACTTAATTTATGCAACATGCATATAATAACAATGTAACATAAAGTGGAACTGCACTTGAGTAATATGTTAATGTAACAACTATACTTGTTATAGTGTAGTCTTACAGGCTAGAGACTGTACTACCATTTTATTTAATTGCCTGAACCACAGTAAAAAGTAAAAGTAACCTCAAACATCAGCCGACATCCAGTAATTTATTAAACAACGGTTTGCATTACTGGGCAGTATATTCTCCGAACAGTTAGTTCCTCTAGACTCCGCAAGATGTAATTAATGCAGCAACACAATTGAATGTTACCTGAATTCTCCATCCGCTTAAATAAACACTTGTTGCAAAGTATCTTGATTTCAGAACTGTTAAACCATTACCAGATTTCTGATCACACTAATTTTATAAACTCAATAATCTTTGAATCTGCACACTGCATCTAATCTGCAGTTAATATTGAAGATATATAATAGTATCGGAATACCAGGTCTGGCACTATATCTGACAGTGTTGTTAAACATTAATAGTATCCTAAGCTTTAACCCCTCTTATCTTGTCAAGTGGAAACATACCATTAGGTTAACCATATCTGTGATAATATTTTGTATCTGTATATGTGATAAAAATAACTAACACTTGAACTGGGCAAAGGATTAATAAAGTATTGCAATATTTAGCCTTTCACCAGGTCTGGCACTATATCTGATAGTGCTGTTTAACATTAATAGTATCCTAAGCTTTAACCCCTCATATCTTGTCAAGTGGAAACATAACATCAGATTAACCATATCTGTGACAATATTTTATAGCTGTATATGTGATAAAAATAATTAACACTTGAACTGAGCCAAGGATTAACAGATACTACATATCAACACAATATATTCTGTAGTGAATACAAGAGCAGTATCAGCTTAACAAGTACAACTTATTCGTTGTTGACCTTAGGACCATCATATATTCACTGTGTATTCCCTGACTTTGTATTTATCCTAAGTCAAAACAATCAACGTGGCACACAACCACTTTTCATACACTGTGATTACTTTATTCACATTTAATCCGACCAAACCCTGTGTTTTTATTTCTTGTATGTTTGTGGACTCTTATTTTTCTTCTTTTTTAATTACCAAATAAAGGTTATATTTTAAATTTTCTATGCACTTCCCCCTCTAGGACGCTCACAGCTTGCCCAAATCTTAGCCACTATTTATTAGGGGATGAGTGCTATTTAGGTGTACAATTCATCAATCCTCGGATTGATATTTTCTTGATCTGCCCCAGGTTCGTTAACTCTCTAACTTTTTCCTGGTTGTGGGCTATGAACTTACTTAACGATAGGTTCTACTGATGACTTCCTCCTATAGTTCTGAAACTGCAGCCATGTTACTAACTGCCGATGCAATATAGCTTAATAGGACTTACTTAAGAGGACTGCATCTCATATTTCTACTATAAATTGGCAGTGCATACGCCCACTTCAGTCATTTACAGCTCTTTTTATGACATCTTATTGCCTTTATTTGTATATCATACCTATATTCTGTTATTATTACCCATATGTGTATCGCTAGTAACATTATGTCAAATACCTTTATTTTAGATTGAGATCAGAATGTGTTCTATAACCTAATACTCTCCTCTCTTTTCAGCGTATTCTACTGACAAGTCTGTTTATGTTTAGGCTGACATCCACGATAGGTACTCCTCGTGCACTGGGCATACTGGTTTATCAGTTAGTTGTAACCTGTTCCTAATGTTATTATTATGACTTTTGTGTTAGCCTTTAGTAAGTTGCCTATTTTTGAGTTACTCTAGATAATTTTAAATGTATAGTCAAGATTTATGTGCTTCCTAGCCTAGGATACAAGTTAACATGGTTATGTATGTGGTTCACTTGATTTTAGGCATTTCAGCAATCCATTACCTTACCTCCTCCCTTATGCACCCCACTCAGCCTTCCCTAGACGCTATATTTTAGGTCATGATGGTAGGTCACTACATCTGGGTGGTTATATTACTATGCATGCAGCCCTGACCAGGTCACAGATGCTCATCCCTATATCAAGAGGCCTCATTTTAATAATAATTACCATCCTATATCAACTTACACATATGATCATATCACGCGAGTACAAAGAGTTTAATCACCTACTCCCGTCTTGATGTATAACGCATTAAGTGGTGCTCTTTATATCTAATGTAGCTGCAACATGAGAATATCCAGCTATATTCTAGCAATCTAGATTAGTGCCAATAGATGGTTTATTTTATTCCATACTTTCCTCATAGTTCCAGCTACTCATTTATTGTTGGGAAATGAATGCTTACCACAGCCTTAAGTTGATGTTAATAACGTTTAACTTGTGTTTTAAACTTATCTGTGGAAGAAATTTGGGTTGCTCCCACAACGTCATGCTCTAGTATTTGTTTTGAATATATATATATATATATATATATATATATATATATATATATATAGAGAGAGAGAGAGAGAGAGAGAGAGAGAGAGAGAGAGAGAGAGAGATAGTGCAGCTTCCCTGGTAAGACTTTTCTTCCTTTACATTAGTTAAGGCACACTTAGGAGGTTACCCATCAAACAAACAGAGCCTATTGTCTTCCTCAGCATATTTTCAATTATAGCACTGGATTCCAATCCTCTTTTTTTTTTTTTTTTTGTTTGTTTGTTTTTTGTTTACATTGAACTTAAATACTTACTCCTACCTTGATGTAAAATACATTGAGTGGTACTCTCTAAATCCACTGTATCTGAAGTTTGAAAATTTCCAGCTATACCCTGGCAATCTGTATTTGTACCAATAGGCGGTCTATTTTTTTTTTTTTTTTTTTTTTTTTTTATTTATTCATTTTTATTATCATTATTTAGCAGCATGGTACAAAAGGATGTCATTGTTGATACAAAAGTTTAAACAGAAACAAAAGAGGGAGAAACCATCAGTCTCCAAAAGAAAGGAGAACGAACTCCCATATAGTAAAATGAAATAGTAGAGCTAGACTGTCCGTGATAAGTCCATTTGAAAACAGTAACCCCAATCCATATAAATGCATGGTGATTGACAATGACACCAATGTACAAAACATAACTCAAACAACAACAAAACTATGCCGAAATTTCTTAATTTAAGATCACTTTGTATATATTCTACACATCTAGTGGTATCCCTCGACTTTGTATTTAACTATCAACCTTTGAGAGAAGTGCTAAGCTAAAGAGGTCATTATTAGAGTATCAGGCAGGGGTGGGACCACGTCAGCCATACCTCTCTAAGATAACACTAGGCCTGTCATTCCTCCTAGGTCACTCCTGTAACTTGTGTAAAGCTCCCCCCTTCTATCCTCAGATCATTTTGGATTTCATCCCAGATGAATTTTAAATCATGGAAGAATTCTAACCTATTCAATTTAAAGAAACCGTATTCTTCCATTCTCAAGGTATCTGTCATGTGAGAGTGCCAGTCCTTTAGGGTCGGGCAGATTTGAGATTTCCAGAGCCTAGCGACTAAGGACCTAGCAGAATTTAATGCCAACTGAATTAGTCGTGTTCTTAATTTACATTTACATTTAGGTAACAGATTCAGTAGGGCCGTTGTTGGGTCTAGCTGATAGGAATCCCCCCGCCCCATTATGACTTGTAGGATATTCTGTATGCCCTGCCAAAAAGGTGACAATTTAGGACATGCCCACCATATGTGTATCATTGTCCCCCTTTCCCCACAACCCCTCCAACAAAGGTCCGACGAGGCAGGGAAAATGCATTTAAGTCTGGTAGGTGTCAAGTACCACCTAGTCAGGAGTTTGTAATTTGTCTCTAAAAATCTAGCTGAGGATGAAGATTTTCTTGTATTATTAAAAAGTTTAACCCACTCTGCTTCTGTGATAGTCTTATTCAATTCCCTATGCCAGCTTTCTATATAATCAGGAAGTTTCGAGCTCTGTGCATTAACTAGGAGTCTCTTAGTCCATGATAAGGTGTTATGTGCTGAACTTGTCATAGCGATGTCTGTTCAAAGGGTGTGAGATTTTTTGTAAGTGACTGTTTGAGAGGGTGGGTATGGAGAAAATGGTGAACTTGGTTATATTTTAGCCACCTAACAAAAACTCCACCTAGGATGTCTGTAAGGTCTAACCTGTTTTTGAGTTTGCCCTCACTGAGTAAATTAAATAGGGGAACCGTGCAACCCATATCCCAATTATTCAGGTTATTCCTGTCAAACATTACCCCCCCTAATAGCTCAGCATTCGGGGAAATTGGGGACATGGGTGATCTGAGTGTTGATATTCCTGGGAATCTCTTTATCAAAGT
The DNA here is from genome assembly GCF_027579735.1 of Bombina bombina. Classification (NCBI taxonomy): domain Eukaryota; kingdom Metazoa; phylum Chordata; class Amphibia; order Anura; family Bombinatoridae; genus Bombina; species Bombina bombina. Next base: position 981,642,692 of record NC_069500.1, on the reverse strand, counting down.
GTCCAATAATTCGAACACATGGTGTAAAAGTGGGTATGCCTTCAACCATGGGGGTCGATTCTGCCCTGCTATCCAACATAAAGCTCCCCGAGAGGGGGAGTGAAGTATATGTGAATCTATTGGAATCCAAGCCTTAGAGTCCCTATTTCTGTGCTACTCTATGATTCTCTGTAAGCCCGTGGCATGATAATAGGTTTCTATTCTAGGCAGACCCAACCCTCCCTCTCTGGCTGACCTGTACATAGTTGCCTTCTTAACTCTGGGTTTTATGCTACCCCAAACGAAGGAATCTAAAACATGTTGTATCTGAGTAAGGAGGCCCTGTGGTAGGGTGATAGGGACAGCTTGAATCGCGTACAGCAATCTAGGGAGTACATTCATTTTCAAAATTTGGAGTCTACCCCACCATGAAAAGGGACGGTCCTTCCAAGTCTTTAAATCTGTCGATATAGTATTAAGTAGATTTGTGAAGTTAAGCTCCAGGAGGGCTTTCATGTTTGGAGCAAGATACATCCCCAAATATTTGATCGCTTGTGGTTGGTGTTTAAGAGTGCAGGACTGTAACAGGGTCTGAAATTCTTGAGGTGGGAGGGAGATATTTAAGATTTCTGACTTTTGTTCATTAATCCTGAAATTGGAAAAGTCACCAAATTGTTTGAGAACTTTCAGGACCTCAGGGACAGATGTCTGGGGTGATGATAACGTGAACAGGACATCGTCTGCGTATAGCGAGAGTTTACAATCTAAAGGGCCTACTTTAATGCCGGAAACCAGCAGATTATTTCTTATTTTCTGTGCTAAGACTTCCATGCTGATTATGAATAAGATAGGGGAAAGCGGACAACCCTGCCTTGTGCCATTGTGGATAATGAAGGGATCGGACATCATATTATTTACTCTAACCTTTGCTGATGGTGCATGATAAAGGCTCTGAATTCTACGAAGCATACCCTCCCCCAGACCCACCTCCCTAAGTGTAGCAAATAAAAAATCCCAGTTTAGGCGATCAAACGCTTTCTCAGCGTCTGTGGAAATAACCACCATATCCGTGTTTGTATGTTTAGCGTGATCTATTAATTGAAGTGATCTGATGGTGTTATCCCTGGCCTCTCGACCAGGCACAAAGCCAGCCTGATCAGAGTGGATAATCTGTGGGAGTATTCGGTTCAACCTATTAGCCAGTATTTTTGTAAAGATTTTTAAATCAGTGTTCAATAAAGAGATGGGCCTGTAATTACCGGGATGCATGGGGGGTTTACCTGGTTTGGGAATAACTGAAATCTGGGCTTCTAAGTATTCCGGGGGGAGATGTCCTTCCTTATCTATATACCTATATAAATCTAATAGATGTGGCGCTAAGATATCCTTATATGTTTTGTAATATTTGTTTGAAAACCCGTCTGGTCCAGGACTTTTATGTGATGGAAGGTCATTAATAACTTTCAGTATTTCATGTAGTTTGATCGGTTCGTCTAAGCTCTCTTTGTCCTCTCTTTGAATCTTACTCAAATCTGCACTTTGAATATAAGTGTCTAAAAATTCTGCTTGCGTTACCAGCTCATTACAGGGGAGATTGTAAAGATTCCCATAGTAGGTCATGAATGATTTAGCTATCAGATTTGAGTCCGATGTTTCCGTGCCGTCGTCTGCTGTTATATTGAGAATGTAGTTGTGTAATGTTTTGCGCTTTAAGGCCCTAGCGAGCAGGGTACCAGATTTGTTACCTACATGGAAGTATATCTTCCTAAGATATAAAGCCTTTACGCATGCCTCCTTATGTAAGTAGTTTTTTTAGCTGGGATCGTGATGTGGCTAGCGCCTGCAAAAGATCCTGTCTCTGGGGATTACTTTTATGTGAATTTTCGTCAGTTTGTACTTTCTGTAGTAGTGTTTTGTATTGTGCTAGCAAAGAATGCTTTTTAATAGCTTTCTGTTTCAGCAACGACCCCCTGAGAACAGCCTTATGTGAGAACCAAGTCATTGGAGTGTACCTCGTGGAGTTGCAGTTTAGCTGAAAGTACTCTGTCAAAGCTTGCTGGGTTTGTTGTACGAATAGTGAGTCATGTAGCATAGCCTCATCCAGTCTGCAGTGAAATGGGTGTATTGGTACCGAGGGCCAGGTCAGAGTCAACGATATTGAGGAGTGGTCAGACCATGTTATTGGAGAAATATCAGCGTCTGTAACTAATGGCCTATTACTATGGTTAATAAACCAATAGTCTATGCGTGAGTATGATTTGGCTGGATTAGAATAAAATGAATAGTTGCGTGCGGTGGGGTGAAGTGTGCGCCAGGTGTCCAAAAGGGTGAGGCCCCTTAATGTGTTAAGAATTAGATTTCTAGTTTTAGACGTAGTGATACTGCGGCCTTGTGAACAATCTAAAGTCGGGAACAATGCTACATTTAGATCTCCCCCTAACAGGAGTGTGCCTTTTTGGATCTCTAGGAGTTTGTTACTGACTGTCATCAAAAAGTGAGCTTGTCCTGTGTTGGGTGTGTATACGTTAGCCAGGGTAATTGGTCTATTAAACAACATACCCACTAGTATTATATAGCGACTTTCCCTATCCACCAATTTCTCCAACAGCTGGAAGTGTGTATTTTTATTGAATAATATTCCCACCCCATTCTTTTTCTCTGTGTTAGAGTAAAGGTACGAAGTGGGGAAGTCTCTAGATTTGAATGTAGGTTCTTTGTTGGTGACAAAATGGGTTTCTTGAACAAAAATAATGTTAGCTTTTTCTTTTCTCCCCCAATTAAGCGCTATGGATCTTTAAGTTGGGGAATTTAAGCCCTTACAGTTTTGAGAGATTAGTTTAATTTCCTTCATTTGTGTGCCTACGTCGGTGTTGTGGGATAAAGCTCATTATCTTACGTCGGAGGAGTTGCCCAGTCATGTAGTGTCTATACTCAGCCATCGCAGTGTCAAAGAAAATGGCACCATTGAAGTGTTGGTCCAGCCCACCCCTGCTTGTGGTTAGATAGTGGATGGAAGTAACTCTCTTATACGTGTATACAAAAACATCTCTTAGTCCTGGATCAGAAGTAAGCAATACAAAAGTATCATTATTTCGGCATAAACAACAAAACAATAAACAATACAACCAAACAAGAAACCTGAAAACAAAAAAAAATTCATAACAAAAATTCCCTGTAAAACCTTCCCAAGTAATATTGGGGTTCATAGGGGAATTAGTTCAACCGAACGAGGTTGAAAGGCACCTGTGAAGGAGAGAAACAGTGTTAAAGGGGAGAAAAGGGGAGAGAGATGACCATAGCATAAACAATCTATCTCAGGAGCAAATGAAACATAGCACCAAAGTAAGACCATGATAATAATCATGCTTAAGGCTAATCTCAGGAATGTCTCAAGTATCTTTAACGGCCAGCCAGGCCTCCACTGCCAAAGGAACTGTATAGATAGTCTAAAGATCCCTCAACTCGGGTCTAGATCTGCTGGCCCTTTCCGATGTTTTGATGCGTCATCTCTAGATCTTTTCTTTGCCGCTTTCGTCCATTGAGGTTTTGGCGGTGCTGAATTTCTTTGTGAGTCAGAAATATCTGAAGGTTCCAATGAAGGGAGGGTAGGTTTTGGTATGCCCAGTGTTTGGCAAAAGTGGTCCAGATCTTCTAGTGTCCTGTATGTTGCAAGTTTGTTGTTCTTCAGTACTCTCAAACTGAAGGGGAATCCCCATCTGTAGGGTAGACCGTGATCTCTCAGATGAAGCATGAGGAATCTTATTTCTTTGCGGTTTTGTAAGGTGATAGGGCTGAGGTCTGCGTAAAATTGAAGCGTGTCACCATCCAAAGTGAAGGATTGTTGTTTTCTTGTAGCATTTAATATTGCTTCTTTATCGGTGTATCTGTGAAACCTCAGGATTATATCCCTTGGAGGCTCTCCATCCCGTGGCTTGGGTCTTAAAGCTCTGTGCACCCTGTCAATCGCTACATCAGGTAGCTGCTGATTATTCAATAATTGTTTGAAGATGTTTTGTTGATGTGAGGGGAGAGTGTCGCTCGTGATTTTTTCAGAGACACCCCGAATGCGTAGATTTTGTCTCCTACCTCTGTTGTCGAGGTCTTCTAGCTTGGATTGGAGATATTCAATTTGTGATTCCTGGGTCTCCATTTTCCTGTTGATTAGGTCCATGTTGGATGTAGTCTCTTCCTCTAATTCTTCCAAATAGGCCACTCTGCCTCCCAGATCCGCAACTTCTTTCTTTATTTCTGTTAAACCCTCTTTCAGCATCTTGCTGACCTTTTGAAAAAAAGAGGAGAGGTCTGCTTTGGTCGGGAGATCCTTAAGGTCAGCTTTAGTTATAGGTGATTCTCGGTCAGGAGGAATTGGATCCTGTTGCTCTTCTTGAGACATTTGTGAATTATCATCTTCCTCCACAGTTGGAGAGTGTATAGCTTTAAAGAATGTGTTCATCTTTGAACTAGAAGTAGCATGTGGCTTTGTACCCTTGTCCACCCTGGGGACTCTCCTGGATGCCATAGTGTGATACAGATAAACAGTAGCTATACCAGGTTATAGAGAGAGGTGTGGAGTTCAGTCAGGGCATATATATAGTATGATGTTGCAGACTTTAAATTGCAATGAGATGAATGCAAAAAAAAAAAATGCAAAAAAAAAAAAAAAAAAAAAAAAAAAGATTCAGGTAATAATCCCCTATCAAATGACAGTCTCTGTGTTTATAAGCAGATTCTTCCTGTTGCTGAGATTATCTATGCTGTGCTTCAAATGGGGTTTCTGATACAGTCATGCAGGGGCCCAGTAAGTGTGCTTATTAAGTTGTTAAATGCAGCAAACACCAAGCCTTTTAACACATCAGTTAGGGTTTCTATACACCAATCTTTGATCTTCTGTAGCTAAACAGGATTGTAAGGGCCTGAGGCTGTAAATTTAGGCAGGGCCTTAATAGCTACAGGGTTTCCCTGGCAATTCAGCAGGGGCCCGTTTTTAAAGGCTTTTATTTCAGCTTTTTATCCCAAAAAAAACAACAACAAAAAAAATTCAGGTAATAATCCCCTATCAACTGACAGTCTCTGTGTTTAAAAGCAGATTCCTCCTGTTGCTGAGATTATCTATGCTGTGCTTCAAATGGGGTTTCTGATACAGTCATGCAGGGGCCCAGTAAGTGTGCTTATTAAGGTGTTAAATGCAGCAAACATCAAGCCTTTTAACACATCAGTTAGGGTTTCTATACACCAATCTTTGATCTTCTGTAGCTAAACAGGATTGCAAGGGCCTGAGGCTGTAAATTTAGGCAGGGCCTTAATAGCTACAGGGTTTCCCTGGCAATTCAGCAGGGGCCCGTTTTTAAAAGGCTTTTATTTCAGTTTTTTATCCCTTAAACATATATTCATGCCCTCTGTCTACCTGTAAATGACCTCTGCTGGCTCTTCTGCCCCTCTGATGGCTGCTCTGATCATTAGATAGTCCAGTTAGTTGTGATGTTAAGAATAGCTGGTATGGGGTTTCCAGGCAAAACAGCAGGGGTGCATCATGATAGAAGGCTCTAACTCACTCAAAACAGCTCCTTTCTGCATAAAAAATATGCAATCTTGTTCCCCATTCTCTCCCCTTACTTCTCACTTGGTTCTGTCAGTCCAAACATGTCTGGACCAGCGATAATCTCCCTCAATGCCAGGTCAAATGTGGAGCTTTTTCAGTTCATGGCTAGCTCCGCCTCATAGGCGGTCTATTTTATACCATACCTTCCTCATAGCTCCGGCTGCTCACCTATTGTGGAGAAATGTATACTTACCATAGCCATAATTCTTATGTAGATGTTGATAAAGTTTTATTCAAGTGTTTTAAACCTACCAGAAGAAGAATATAAAGTTACTTCCGTGATTGAGTAGTATGCTCTAGTTTTTGTATTGAGTGATATATTGTACTGATCTCCCAGTATGATTCTTCTAGCTATTACGCTAATCAAGGGACTAATGGGCAGTTTTGCCTAGAACAAACTAAGTTTTTAGTCTCACTCAGCATATTCTCATTTATAGCACCGAATCCTAATCTCCTAGATTTTGCCACATAACCCGCTAAATGGTCACAGTACTACACTTGGTGATAACTCAGATAGTGGTAATCCTCTCATCTTAGATAGCTCCGCCCCCTCCCCTCCCTTCCCTACTCATTTTTAGGAGGCTTTGGCCTGCTGTAATCCTTTACCCAATACCCATTTGCTAACTCATTTCAGCCAATATGAACTAAAGTAAACCTCTATCTAGCTAATAATTTCCATTAGTGCTCTCTAATATTCCTCCTATGAGATATCTGAGCTGTGACTACTATTATACAACCTATATTATAGAAAATGGGGTCTCACTCAGACTTAGCATTCTTTCAGACTATATTTCTTTGTGCCTTTATTGAACCAGCCCACATAGCACACCCTATTAGCTGGGTTCACTTGTATGCAATGATAGTTGATTGGTTTTGCTTACATGCTTATTTGTTATTAATATTATCTACATATGTGTTAATGGAGGTGCAAAGTATTATATTACTCTTAAAGGTCTGCATTTTTCTTTTTCTTTAGAATGCTAGAGTCTAACTGTTACACGTATGTTTTTTTTTTCTTTTTGAACATCAATAAAAAACTTATGCAAAAAAAAATAAAAAAAATAATAAGAACATAAAATTGGGAATAACATGGTCCATACACTGCCATAATTCTACAGAATCAAAAGGATTCAAATGATTAACTAATCAAGTAGCAGGTATATAAGAAACATTATAGAAATCAATTGTGCTACTTGTATCACAAGATAAAATATTATCTGACATAACCAAAGGAACTTGTTTATCATCATGAAGAATTACTGCAGGAGAAGAAAGTAAATCAATTCTGCATAGGAGACAGATGTTCTTTCCTGTATGGGGTACGCCACCATATCCTGGAATAATAAGATGAGAAGCATTAATAAACCATAATAAAAATAATCAAACTTTTTCACACTAGCAACAAAAAGTGCAACAAACTGAGGAGAAATAGAAGGATGGGAAATATGATAAATAGGTCTTGAAGGTGAAAGGAATCAGAGTCATTAAACCAGTATCAGCTGTGGAGTGAGATTTAAGAAACTTTCGGCTAGATTACGAGTTGTGCGTTAAGGTAAAAAAGCAGTGTTAAGAGGTCCTAACGCTGCTTTTTTTACGCCCGCTGCTATTACGAGTCTTGAAGGTTTAGGGTCACTGCACACTTCTTTGGCCTTACTGCAAAACGACTTACGTAAACTTCATAAAGTCTTTTTTCTCTGGGACTTTCATAGCACTGATATTACGAGTCTGTTCTGGGAGGCAAAAAAGTGAGCGGTACACCCTACCTTGTCAAGAGTCCTAACACATTTAAAAGTCAGTAGTTAAGAGTTTTATGGTACAACGCCGTAACATAAAACTCATAACTAAAGTGCTAAAAAGTACACTAACACCCATACACTACCTATTAACCCCTAAACCGAGGCCCTCCCGCATCGCAAACACTAAAAGAAAATTTTTAACCCCTAATCTGCCGCTCCGGACACCGCCGCCACCTACATTATATTTATGAACCCCTAATCTGCTGCCCCCAACATCGCGGACACCTACATTATATTTATTAACCCCTAATCTGCCTCCCCCAATGTCGCTGCAACCTACCTACACTTATTAACCCCTAATCTGCCGCCCCCAACGTCGCTGCCACTATAATAAACATATTAACCCCTAAACCGCAACATTAGTTAAATATTATTCACCCCTAATCTGTTGTCCCTAACATCGCCGCCACCTACCGACATTTATTAATACCTAATCTGCTGCCCCCAACGTCGCATCCACTATACTAAATGTATTAACCCCTAAACCTAAGTCTAACCCTAACACCCCCTAACTTAAATATAATTTAAATAAATCTAACTAAAAATTCCTATAATTAACTAAATTATTCATATTTAAAACTAAATACTTACCTATAAAATAAACCCTAAGCTAGCTATAATATAACTAATAGTTACATTGTTTAGGGTTTATTTTTATTTTACAGGCAAGTTTGTATTTATTTTAACAAGGTATAATAGTTATTAAAAAGTTATTAACTATTTAATAACTACCTAGCTAAAATAAATACAAAAGTACCTGTAAAATAAAACCTAACCTAAGTTACAATAACACCTAACACTACACTATAATTAAATACATATACTAAATTAACAACAATTAAATAAATTAAATTAGCTAAAGTACAAAAAAAAACAAACACCAAATTACAGAAAATAAAAAACAATTTACAGATCTTTAAACTAATTACACCTAATCTAATAGCTTTATCAAAATAAAACAAAAGACCCCCCAAATAAAAAAAACCCTAGCCTAAACTAAACTATCAATAGCCCTTAAAAGGGCCTTTTGCGGGGCATTGCCTCAAAGTAATCAGCTCTTTTACTTGTAAAAAAAATACAAACAATCCCCCCAACAGTAAAACCCACCACCCACACAACCAACCCCCTAAATAAAACCCTAGCTAAAAAAACCTAAGCTCCCCATTGCCCTGAAAAGGGCATTTGGATGGGCATTGCCCTTAAAAGGGCAGTTAGCTCTTTTGCCGCCCAAACCCTAACCTAAAAACAAAACCCACCCAATACACCCTTAAAAAAACCTAACACTAACCCCCTGAAGATTGATTTACAGTTCTGAAGACCGGACATCCATCCTCAAGGAAGCAGTAGAAGTCTTCATCCAACCAGGCTGAAGTCCTCAACAAAGCCGGGAGAAGTCTTCATCCAAGCCGGGGGAAGTGGTCCTCCAGACGGGCAGAAGTCTTCATCCAGACGGCATCTTCTATCTTCATCCATCCGATGTGGAGCAGCTTCATCTTCAAGACAACCGACGCGGAGCATCCTCTTCTTCCGACAACTAAAGAGGAATGAAGGTTCCTTTAAGTGACGTCATCCAAGATGGCGTCCCTTAGATCCTGATTGGCTGATAGAATTCTATCAGCCAATCGGAATTAAGGTAGAAAAAATCCTATTGGCTGATGCAATCAGCCAATAGGATTACAGTTCAATCCTATTGGCTGATGCAATCAGCCAATAGGATTGAGCTTGCATTCTATTGGCTGTTCCAATCAGCCAATAGAATGCAAGCTCAATCCTATTGGCTGATTGCATCAGCCAATATAATTTTTTCTACCTTAATTCCGATTGGCTGATAGAATTCTATCAGCCAATCGGAATCTAAGGGATGCCATCTTGGATGACATCACTTAAAGGAACCTTCATTCGTCTTTAGTCGTCGGAAGAAGAGGATGCTCCTCGTCGGATGGATGAAGATAGAAGATGCCGTCTGGATGAAGACTTCTGCCCGTCTGGAGGATCACTTCACCCGGCTTGGATGAAGACTTCTCCCGGCTTCGTTGTGGACATCGGCCTGGTTGGATTGACTTCTGCCACTTCCTTGAGGATGGATGTCCGGTCTTCAGAACTATAAGTCGATCTTCAGGGGGTTAGTGTTAGGTTTTTTAAGGGTGTATTGGGTGGGTTTTATTTTTAGGTTAGGGTTTGGGCCGCAAAAGAGCTAACTGCCCTTTTAAGGGCAATGCCTTTCCAAATGCCCTTTTCAGTGCAATGGGGAGCTTAGGTTTTTATAGATAGTATTTTATTTGGGGGGTTGGTTGTGTGGGTGGTGGGTTTTACTATTGGGGGGGTTGTTTGTATTTTTTTACAGGTAAAAGAGCTGATTACTTTGGGGCAATGCCCCGCAGAATTCCCTTTTAAGGGCTATTGATAGTTTAGTTTAGGCTAGGGTTTTTTTTTTATTTGGGGGGGCTTTTTATTTTGATTTGGCTATTAGATTAGGTTAATTAGTTTAAATATTTTGTAATTTGTTTCTTATTTTCTGTAATTTAGTGGGGGTTTTTTGTACTTTAGCTAATTTAATTTATTTAATTGTTGTTAATTTAGTAAATGTATTTAATTATTGTGTAGTGTTACGTGTTATTGTAACTTAGGTTAGGTTTTATTTTACAGGTACTTTTGTATTTATTTTAGCTAGGTAGTTATTAAATAGTTAATAACTATTTTATAACTATTCTACCTAGTTAAAATAAATACAAACTTGCCTGTAAAATAAAAATAAACCCTCAGCTAGCTACAACGTAACTATTAGTTATATTGTAGCTAGCTTAGGGTTTATTTTATAGGTATTTAGTTTTAAATAGGAATAATTTAGTTAATGATAGGAATTTTTAGTTAGATTTATTTTAATTATATTTAAGTTAGGAGGTGTTAGGGTTAGACTTAGGTTTAGGGGTTAATACATTTAGTATAGTGGCGGCGACGTTGGGGGCAGCAGATTAGGGGTTAATAAATGTAGGTAGGTGGCGGCGATGTTACGGATGGCAGATTAGGGGTTAATAATATTTAACTAATGTTTGCGAGGCGGGAGTGCGGCGGTTTAGGGGTTAATATGTTTATTATAGTGGCGGTGACGTTGGGGGCAGCAGATAAGGGGTTCATAAATGTAGGTAGTTTGTGGTGACATTGGGGGCGGCAGATTAGGGGTTAATAAATATAATGTAGGTGTTGGCAATGTTGGGGGCAGCAGATTAGGGGTTCATAAGTAAAATATAGGTGGCGGCGGTGTCCGGAGCAGCAGATTAGGGGTTAATAAATATAATGCAGATGTCGGCGATGTCGGGGGCAGCAGATTAGGGGTTAATAAGTGTAAGGTTAGGGGTGTTTAGACTCAGGGTTCATGTTAGGGTGTTAGGTGTAAACAAAAATTTTGTTTCCCCATAGGAATTAATGGGGCTGCGTTACTGAGTTTTACGCTGCTTTTTTGCAGGTGTTAGACTTTTTCTCAGCCGGCTCTCCCCGTTGATTCCTATGGGAAAATCATGCACGAGCACGTACGACCAGCTCACCGCTGATTTAAGCAGCACATGTATTGGAGTGCAGTAAGGAGCAACATTTTGCTCAACGCTCACTTCTTGTCTTTTAACGCCAGGTTTGTAAAAACTCGTAATACCAGCGCTGCAGATAAGTGAGCGGTGAGACAAAACTGCTCATTAGCACCGCAAGCTCAAAACGAAAAACTCGTAATCTAGCCGATAGGCTGATAATCAATTTTGAATTATTTGGGAAAAAATATATTAGAATAGCAAAAACAGATAAGCATTACAGTCAAAAAAAACATGCACATGCTTTTAAAGAAAACTTATTAAATGTTTGGAATAAACTATGAGGGGATAATATAATAAAAAATATAATATGGCTTCAATATTTAAGGCAACCTTATGGTCCAAGAAAATATATTAACAACTAAAATAAAATATATATGTATTTTCTTAGGCAAAATAACAATTAATATGAAAGCTTATAAGGATAAATATAACAGGCATAATATGAGGTAGTCTTAGAGTGTAGGAATTGTTCAAACAAATAACAAACTGTTCCCAAGACTGGTTGTTTTGATCCTTTTATAGCAGTGTCATTCACAGTATAGTTGTTCAAATCCTGTCACAGTTGAAGGCAGAGGGACCTATTTAACAAAGGTCTGTCGGACCTGATCCGACAGTGCGGATCAGGTTCGTCAGACCTCGCTGAATGCGGAGAGCAATACGTTCTCCGTATTCAGCATTGCACCAACAGCTCTTGTGAGGTCAGTTTCTTTCCAAAATAGGGTAGGTTGTATCCTACCACCACCTTTATACAGTCTCACATCAAGGAAGTAAATTTGTGTCTGATCATATTGTATCTTAAACTTTAGTGCTGCATTGATGGAGTTTAATTCTGTGAACCAAGCGTCCAATTCTTATTTGTTCCCCATCCAAATGAGGAACAAATCGTCAATGTACCTCTTGAAAAAACTGGTCTCCTTTCTTTAAAACAAATGTGCTTCCAATTCTTCAAAGGTGGACATAAATAGATTTGCATAGGATGGGGCCACATTGGACCCCATCACTGTCCCTGTTAGTTGTAGGAAGAACTGATTTTTGAATCTGAAGTAGTTAGTACTCAGACAAAATTCCAGGAGGTACAATAGGAACTCGGAAGGTGGTCCCATATACGGGTATCTTGCGCAATCGCATGCAGACCCTCGTCATGAGGGATGACGTATACAAACTCATTACATTGATGCATGTAAATCCGGCTCCCATGGGTGCCAAGCAGGATTTACCGCAAGGCTATTGACTAAGAGGTGAAAACGTCACCTCTTAACAAAAAATTATTTTAGCAGTGGGCTGCTGTAGAAGCTAAAAACGGTGATCAGTTAAAACAAATAAAGGAGCTTTCTACATGAAGTATCTTAAACTTCATGAATGAAAGTCCCCTTTATTTGTTTCAAAATCAATCCTAGCATTTGTAAAACACTAGGATTTACTTTCACTTTAACTATTTACTAACTACCTAGTTAAAATAAATACAAACGTACCTGTGAAATAAAACCTAAGCTGCCTTACACTACATTAAAAAAATAAAAAAACTAGCATTACAAAAAATAAAAAACCTACCATTACAAAAAATAACAAACAAAATTATCTAAAATAATAAAAATTATTCCTATTCTTATACCCTTTAAAAAACAAGCAAAAAAAACACCTCAAAATAAAAAAAAACTAATCTATAATAAAAACGAAAAACGAAAAACTCGTAATCTAGCCGATAGGCTGATAATCAATTTTGAATTATTTGGGAAAAAATATATTAGAATAGCAAAAACAGATAAGCATTACAGTCAAAAAAAACATGCACATGCTTTTAAAGAAAACTTATTAAATGTTTGGAATAAACTATGAGGGGATAATATAATAAAAAATATAATATGGCTTCAATATTTAAGGCAACCTTATGGTCCAAGAAAATATATTAACAACTAAAATAAAATATATATGTATTTTCTTAGGCAAAATAACAATTAATATGAAAGCTTATAAGGATAAATATAACAGGCATAATATGAGGTAGTCTTAGAGTGTAGGAATTGTTCAAACAAATAACAAACTGTTCCCAAGACTGGTTGTTTTGATCCTTTTATAGCAGTGTCATTCACAGTATAGTTGTTCAAATCCTGTCACAGTTGAAGGCAGAGGGACCTATTTAACAAAGGTCTGTCGGACCTGATCCGACAGTGCGGATCAGGTTCGTCAGACCTCGCTGAATGCGGAGAGCAATACGTTCTCCGTATTCAGCATTGCACCAACAGCTCTTGTGAGGTCAGTTTCTTTCCAAAATAGGGTAGGTTGTATCCTACCACCACCTTTATACAGTCTCACATCAAGGAAGTAAATTTGTGTCTGATCATATTGTATCTTAAACTTTAGTGCTGCATTGATGGAGTTTAATTCTGTGAACCAAGCGTCCAATTCTTATTTGTTCCCCATCCAAATGAGGAACAAATCGTCAATGTACCTCTTGAAAAAACTGGTCTCCTTTCTTTAAAACAAATGTGCTTCCAATTCTTCAAAGGTGGACATAAATAGATTTGCATAGGATGGGGCCACATTGGACCCCATCACTGTCCCTGTTAGTTGTAGGAAGAACTGATTTTTGAATCTGAAGTAGTTAGTACTCAGACAAAATTCCAGGAGGTACAATAGGAACTCGGAAGGTGGTCCCATATACGGGTATCTTGCGCAATCGCATGCAGACCCTCGTCATGAGGGATGACGTATACAAACTCATTACATTGATGCATGTAAATCCGGCTCCCATGGGTGCCAAGCAGGATTTACCGCAAGGCTATTGACTAAGAGGTGAAAACGTCACCTCTTAACAAAAAATTATTTTAGCAGTGGGCTGCTGTAGAAGCTAAAAACGGTGATCAGTTAAAACAAATAAAGGAGCTTTCTACATGAAGTATCTTAAACTTCATGAATGAAAGTCCCCTTTATTTGTTTCAAAATCAATCCTAGCATTTGTAAAACACTAGGATTTACTTTCACTTTAACTATTTACTAACTACCTAGTTAAAATAAATACAAACGTACCTGTGAAATAAAACCTAAGCTGCCTTACACTACATTAAAAAAATAAAAAAACTAGCATTACAAAAAATAAAAAACCTACCATTACAAAAAATAACAAACAAAATTATCTAAAATAATAAAAATTATTCCTATTCTTATACCCTTTAAAAAACAAGCAAAAAAAACACCTCAAAATAAAAAAAAACTAATCTATAATAAACTATCAAGGGCCCTTAAAAGGGCCTTTTGTAGGGCATTGCCCCAAAGTTAACAACTCCTTTGCTAAAAAAGAAAATCAAACACCCCATAAGAGTATACAAACCCTCACCCCCTAAACCCACAAAATAAAAATAAAGTAAAACCTAAACTACCCATTGCCTTGAAAAGGGCATTTGTATGGGCATTGCCCTTAAAGGGGCATTCAGCTCTTTTTCCTGCCATTAAAAGGGCATTCAGCTCTTTTATGAAATGCCCAACCCCTAATCTAAAAATAAAAACCCATCCCAAAATGAAAAATAAACATTACACAAAATAACAAACGAATTATCAAATTAAAAGGGCCTATTGTAGGGCATTGCCCTACGTTAAACAAATATTTTACCTAAAAAAAAAAAAAAAAATATACCTAAATATTTTACCTAAAAAAAAAAAATTATATATATATATATATATATATAAAAAACCTAAAAAACCTAATCTACCCATTGCCCTGAAAAGGGCATTTGTATGGGCATTGCCCTTTAAAGGGCATTTAGCTCTTTTGCATTGCCCTGAAAAGAGCATTTAGCTCTTTTACGAAAAGCCCAAACAGTAAACTAAAAAAAAACCCACACAAAAAAACCTTAAAAAAAACCTAACACTAACCCCTCTCTCACAGTTGTTGAAGTCTCGCTTAAAGGATCTTAATCCAGGTGGCTCCATCTTCATCCAGACTGGATTTTCAACAGGTAAACGGAGTACAGCACCCACCAAAAAAAATGGAGCACGGAGAGGGTTAACCAAACCCAGTAGAATCAATGTACAAAGAGTTCTCCAGCTAGTTACAAACAGTGACCTTTATTTGTGCATACAGGGTCCAAAAAACAGCAGCATTGTTTCGGGCAAACAATCAGCCCTTTGTCAAGGCTGATTGTTTGCCTGAAACGTTGCTGCTGTTTTTTGGACCCTGTATGCACAAATAAAGGTCACTGTTTGTTATTAGCTGGAGAACTCTTTGTACCTTTTATACTGGGGGTACCATTGCATTCCTATTGGCTGAAAAAATTGAATCAGCCAGTAGGAAACAGGGCTGCTAAAATCCTATTGGCTGTTCATATCAGCTAATAGGATTTAAGCAGCTCTCATTCTATTGGCTAAGTCTTATGGCTAAGTCAAAAGAATGGTCCAAAAAGTTAAGAGAAGATATCATAAACAAGGAACAGTGTACAAAAAGATAGCGAAGGCACAGAATGTTCCTAGAGACACCATTGGAAGGATAGTTTGCAAGTTTAAAGTTAAAGCAACAGTGGTTACACTTGCTGGAGGTGGCAGAAAAAGGAATCTATCAACAGCTGCAACCAGATTTCTGAGAAGGCAGGTTGAGAAAAACCCTTGAGTGACTGCAAAAGTCCTGCAGCAAGACTTGATGGCAACAGGCACTGAGGTTTCAGTTTACAGTTAGGCATGTAAGGTGCGTACTAAATGAAAAAGGTTTCCATGCCAGAGCTCAACCACTACTGACTCAAAAGCACAAGAAAAGTCGGCTCCACTATGCTCAAAATAATTTAAATAAGCCACAGAAGTTTTGGGATTCTGTTATGTTTAGCGATGAAACAAAACTGGAACTTTTTGCCCCGATGGATCAGCTGTATGTCAGGAGGAAAAATAAAGCATACACTGCAAATAACACTCTATCTACAGTTAAGCATGTAGGTGGCTTGGTGATGCTCTTGGGCTGCTTTGCATCCTCTGGCACTGGAAGTCTGCAGTGTGTGGAAGGCAAAATGAATTCATTGAAGTATCAGGAAATCCTAGGAGAAAACGTCATGCCATCTGTGAGGAAGCTGAAGCATGAGCATCATTGGACCTTACAAAAAGAACAGTGATCCCAAGCATACCTTAAATTCCACCAAGGCATGGTTGCAGAAGAAGTCCTGGTAGATACAGTGGCAATCACAGTCACCTGACTTGAACCCATTAGAAAATCTTTGGTGGGATTTGAAGAAGGCAGTTGCAGCACGCAAACCCAAGAATATTACTGAACTGGTTGCTATTTCTCATGAGGAATGGGCTAAGATTCCTCAGGAACGCTACAGAAGCTGAAATCTGGCTATGCATCTGGTTTGTAGCAGGTCATAACAGCAAAAGGGTGCTCTACTAAGTACTAAAGATGCTCGCCATGAAAGGGTTGAATAATTTTGAGACTGCAGAATTCATTAAAGGTTTCATTTTCAGTTGATTTTGGGGAATCCACTTGAGGCATTCATTGTGTTAAGCTATTTAAATTGCTTATGTTTGATTTGTTAATTGCAAACAGCTGAAAGTTTGTAAATTTTGACAATAAACCTGATTTGCAAAAGGGGTTTTATAATTTTGATTACAACTGTATATACAGTAGGTACATTGGAGCCCTTTGCAGTAAAATACCTGAAAACATGAATGAGTATTTTTATTTACTATTAATATTTAATAATGTGTTTACCTGTGAATGTAGTGTAAATAATTTACATTCCATTGTTCTTCCCATAGTAGAAAATGTTATGTATTTTAAAACAGATATTCCCATGTAAATATTTTATATTCCATTGTTCATACCATAAAAGAAAATGTTCTATGTATTTTAAATGCAAGTATGGGTGTTTTTTATGCATTTTTTAAAAAAAATAATAACAGAACTGTTAACGTCATGCCTTGAAATGAATTACTTTAGGTTTGAGAAGGAGTATGTTTTACAAACAGCAGGAAAGGCCATGGGGTTGAATGAGGCACCCACCTATGCCAATCTTTTTATGGCTGAATTTGAAACAGTGGGAACCACATTATTCTCAGACGAAAGAGTATCATTTTTCAAAAGGTATATTGACGACCTGTTTCTCCTTTGGGAAAGTATAGAGGAGAACCTAAACATCTGGTTTTAAAACCAAAATGATGCACATTGAAATTTAAACTAACGTACAATAGGAACACAATTGATTTTCTTGATTTAAGAATCTTTAAAAGAGATAGACATCTATTGACAACTTTATACAGCAAAGAGACAGATAAGAACTCTCTGTTACTGTCAGGGTTTTTTCCCTGTTGTGTTTGCCATGTGCTGCTGGCAACCATTTTACTCACCTCTCTTCCTGACTGTGGTGCATTGTGGGGGATGCTGCTCATATCCCGCACTTCCTTTTATGGCCAGACTGGTGTGCATCATCCATGTGAGACAGGATGCAGTCTCAGAATTGTGATGTCATCACTTATTATTTAAAGGGCCTCTGTTCAGTATGCTTTGCCTTTGCGTATGTGAGAGTTCCTGTGTATTACCTGGCTGCCTGACGTCCTTCCTGGTTCCTGATCCCTGGCTTGTTCCTGACTCTGCTGTTTTCCTTGTTCCTGATTCCGGCTCGTCTGACTATTCGCTTTGGCTCCTGACTCGGCTCGTCTGACTACCAGCTCTGGTTTTGACTCCTGGCTTTTTATTTGACTTGTGGACTTTTTATTATTTTTTGCTATTAATAAAGGTCTGATTATTTTTGCACTTCTCGTCTAAGTCTGATTCCTGGCACCCTGACAGTTACATGCCCATGAAATGAGCTTTACCTATATCTCAGTTTAAAAGAACAATGAGAAATAATACAGATGCCACATTGGGAGAGAAACAACTGCATGAGATGGAACTGAAATTCCTACAAAAAGAAGGATACAACTTAAACAATCTCAGGGAGAAGAAAATGGATATGTAAAAGCTCAGCCAACAGGAACTGTTAATGTCAAAAAAGGATAAAGAGCAGATTGATAGGATGATATTCACTACTACTTATGACATTGACAAACATGAAATTGCAAAAGTATACATCAGAACTGGTCATTATTATCTACTGATAAAGAACTCCCCCTCCATGGGATGCCGCCACCAAGGGTTGACTTTCGAAGAGCGAAGTCCTTAAGAGATCAACTTGTCAAAACTGACCCAAGAGGGTGTTACATTAAGGACACATGGCTCCACACTAAACTAGGATGATATCGCTGCCTCGGAAGTACAACTTGTGGGGGCTATCAACAGTCAATTAGTTCAGACACTCGTACACAACTAAGAGATACACTATAAAATATTTAGTTACTTGTACAACAAAATATGTGGTGTATCTCTTACATTGGGGCCCATCTATCAAGCTCCGAATGGAGCTTGATGCCCCGTGTTTCTGGCGAGCAATTATGAAGCAGCGGTCACAAAGACCACTGCTCCATAACCTGTCTGCCTGCTCTGAGCAGGCAGACAGACATCGCCGGAAATCAACCCGATCGAGTACGATCGGCTTGATTGACACCCCCTGCTGGCGGCCCATTGGCCGCGAGTCTGCAGGGGGCAGCATTACACCAGCAGCTCTTGTGAGCTGCTGGTGCAATGCTGAATACGGTGAGCATATTGCTCACCATATTCAGCGAGGTCTGGTGGACTTGATCCGCACTGTCGGATCAGGTCCGCCAGACTTTCTTAAATAGGGGCCCTAGTATATGTGGATTGTTTTATGTCAGAAACACAGTTGATGACCTTTGAACGAGGATGGCCAATCATAGATCTGCCATCAGGGCAGCCATCAATAAAGGGACATCTGACCAGCCAGTGGCCAGGCATTTTGCACTAGCTAAGCACAATGTCTTTGACTTTAAGTACATCATTATTGACCACGTTCCCATGCTATAAAGATGGGGGACAGGGACAAGATGTTATAGAATAGGTGGATCTACAACCTGGGTAAAATGGCACCCCAGGGATTAAATGTCCATCTTGACTGTCATTGTTTTCTTTAGCATATCTTTTAATATGATTTAATCCCACCAATATCATATACACCTTCTCTAGATCTGTTTAGCCTAGCGAATATATATATATATATATATATATCTATATATCTATATATATATATATATTATATATATATATATATATTATATTTTGTACACTATGTTTATAGGTAAATTAAATGTTGTTAACATGCATAAAGGCTAGTTATTCCTGTTATGTGTAGTTTAAACTTCTGCTCTTTATGAAGAATTAACATGTGGATATAGTAACATGATAAGGAACTAAAACAAGGTGCATGATGACAACAAACTAAGTTGTTTTGCTGATCACTTGAACGTGCAGAAATAGCAGAACATATGCTTAAAGGCTTTGGTTTCTGCTGTGCATGGTCTAGTGACCTCGCAAATGCTGTGAGAATAGTAAGCACTAGAATATTCCCAATAGTGATCAATCAGTCAAGATTCACAGCTTTTGGTTATACGAAGGGGTTAAAACCCCAGTACGATAAATTAGCAGCTCACACTTAGCATTATAATGTTATGATAGATAGGCAGTTGTGTATATGCCTGCATCATTTTGGATATTTAAAATGTAGAAGAATTAACTATACCTTTCCAAGCTGTGTATTGTATGGAATATGATGCGGATCCTATGAAAATGCAGATGTTTTTAATATGTTTTATAATATATCTATGTCACAGAGGTCTGCTGTAAGGTGTCCGGTTGCCACTACCAACAGATGACAAAGGCCTGTACCTTGTGGTCACAGGACTTCCGGAACACTGGCAGAACCATGGGTGGGAGCAGGGAAGCTTTATATGTAGGTAAGTGTATAGTTTTTATTATCATGTTTGTCTGAGGATGGGGACAACCCTGAAACATCACTTTAATAAATGTTTGCTGATTAAGACCCGGTGAGTGCCTTTCTTTTTGGATGATTATATATATATATATATATATATATATATATATATATATATAGTTCAAAAGAAGAAGAAGAGTAACCACCGCACGTATGTAAAACATAGCATTTATTCTTCTTGTTAAAATTGGGACAGCAAGCCACCCATGTAAGTGAGGAAGGGGATGCACAGCACACACCGGCTTACGCATTTCGGCATTCTGCGAGTAATTATAGCCTAACATGTGTGACATTTCTTGGACTTAAAAACCCATAAAAACATGCTGATTGGTTACAGAAAGGTGCATCCCCCTCCCATACACCTGATTAACAAGGTAATTAAATTGTTGAATACACGTGCAGAAATATTTTTTCACAAAATATGATTAAAGAGACATTGCAATGAAGCACCAACAACATACACATTAGCAGATGCTTTATATAGACATACTGAGTTTGTACACTATATTCTGCCTAGCGGTCTCTTTGAAGAAAGAGTGATGTCAATAATTTTCATGTATCTGCTAATGTGTTTGTTGTTTGTGTCAATAATTTTCATGTATCTGCTAATGTGTTTGTTGTTGGTGCATCATTGCAATGTCTCTTTAATCATGTTTTGTGAGGAAATATTTCTGTATTCTAAGTGTATTCACCAATTCAATTACCTTGTTAATCAGGTGTATGGGAGGGAGATGCGCCTTTCTGTAACCAATCAGGTGGCTTGCTGTCCCAATTTAACAAGAAGAATAAATGCTATGTTTTATATAAGAACGGTGGTTTCTCTTCTTCTTTTGAACTACTTATTACTGGTAAACCACAATCGTTGCTCTACAGCTAGCCAAACTAGGATTGGGCAAAAGTCCCACATTCCCTTGGTGACATCATAAATTAATTCAGCTCAGAAACTGAGAATATTGTAAGCCGGAATGACGGCGGATACAGTGGACAAGCGGTTGCACAGATGATGCACAGGGAAGTCCAGGGTTTGGTCTAAAGCATGGGAGCTTATTCCTGACAATATTCCTGATGATACCCAAGAAGTTCCATGAAGGTAAGTGCCTGCTATAAACGCAGTATAATATTGTGAACAGCACGGTTACAATCAGCGTGTCACAAAGTGTTCCAGAGCAAGTACTCTGTCACATTGCCAGCAGTGGCTGAACGTAGAGGGTATTGAAACCCAAGGCAAACGTTCTTCTGTATGCCTTCATATGTGGTTTCTACATGAAGTTGATCCAAGGGGTAAAAATACTGTGCCCGATAACATTGGACTGTTTACAAGACTGAACTATATATATTTGTTGCCTATAGTATAACCACACACATACTGAACTTTGTAACTAGCTATATATTTTACCAAAAAAAAAAAATCACAAGATATACCTGTATATAGAATTTTTTATTTATTAATAAATAGAACACATTCTGCTATGTGTAAAACATACAAGGTCGGGTTAGCGTGCAAGTATGGGTGTTTTTTATGCATTTTTTTAGTGCGTAAGGTTATGTTCAGTACAGACATTTTCCACCCCTACAGAAAATAGATCTGGTTATCCTAAGAAGGACACTGCACATTACACTTCTACTGACCCATTAACGTTTCTGCATTTTAAAACAGTTTTTATTGAGGTTATACAGTGTATAAACAGCAAAAAGTTGCAGTGCAATCAGTGACATAAGCATATGTCTGAGTAGTATCATCTGAATGATACAAAATGTCGCCAATATAGAAGTTATACATTATAGATAAAACATAGCATCTTAGAGTGTAAACATAATCCTTGACACATAACTAACCTATGTATTCTCAGTCAAACCTCTTTTTATGTATAATTGGGTGCCGTTTTTAAGGCGATGTAAACTTATCGTTTTCCCCTAATGCGAAGCGTTAAAATAAACTAAAAAAACCTTACACCTCATGTAGGATGCGGCAGTCTCTCTTGGACTTCCGATGCTATTATATAGTGGTTTTAGGATATAATAGAGGGTAACAAATAAAAGGCATATAGGGTCACTTTAGGATCCTTAGTAACATGATACATGATAGTGACATGACTAAAGTGTGAACCAGCAAAGTAGCAAGAAAGCAGTTTGTCACATAAAATTGCAGTTATAGATATCAGCATATGTGTATCAATATATTTAGTAGTAATAAAGAATAAAAAAAGTTCTATAATGTGCATTTCCCTTAGCTTACGATGTAAGCCCATTGGAGTGGGGGGGGTCCAGGGATATTTGAATAAATCGGTTAGACATATACACCAATTGTAAGAGCCAAAGCTCATGGGAAACCAACAACTCCAGAGACTGGAGTGATAATCCAGTATATGAATTATTTAGGTAAAAGGTATCTTATTTAAAGCGTGACAGCTGGGATTATGAATCAGATGTGCTATAAGAGACCATAGATTATGGGTGTCCCACTAAGAATTAATATCAACAAATATACATATCTGCAAAGA
The DNA here is from genome assembly GCF_027579735.1 of Bombina bombina. Lineage (NCBI taxonomy): Eukaryota > Metazoa > Chordata > Amphibia > Anura > Bombinatoridae > Bombina > Bombina bombina. The sequence continues at coordinate 981,620,378 of NC_069500.1, read as the reverse complement.
TTAGGGATAAGCTTAATACTTAGAACATTTTGTATTGGAAAATAGTGTCACACATGGGGTCTCAATAGAGCACATGTATTCTCTAAGCCTGAAGAAGATCCCAGGTGGGTATAATGATCCAAGTATCTAACCTTAGCACATAAAAACATACGGCTAGATTTAGAGTTTTGTCGGTAAGGACCCGCGTAGCTAACGCCGGCTTTTTTCTGGCCGCACCATAAAAATAACTCTGGTATTGAGAGTCCACATAAAGGCTGCGTTAGGCTCCAAAAAAGGAGCGTAGAGCATTTTTAACGCAGCTTCAACTCTCGATACCAGCGGTGCTTACGGACGCGGCCAGCCTCAAAAACGTGCTTGTGCACGATTCCCCCATAGGAAACAATGGGGCTGTTTGAGCTGAAAAAAAACCTAACACCTGCAAAAAAGCCGCGTTCAGCTCTTAACGCAGCCCCATTGTTTGCTATGCGTAAACACTTCCTACGTCTGCACCTAATACTCTAACATGTACCCCGAGTCTAAACACCCCTAACCTTACACTTATTAACCCCTAATCTGCTGCCCCTGCTATCGCTGACCCCTGCATATTATTATTAACCCCTAATCTGCCGATCCGTACACCGCCGCTACTTACATTATCCCTATGTACCCCTAATCTGCTGCCCCTAACACCGCCGACCCCTATATTATATTTATTAACCCCTAATCTGCCCCCCACAACGTCGCCTCCACCTGCCTACACTTATTAACCCCTAATCTGCCGAGCGGACCGCACCGCTACTATAATAAAGTTATTAACCCCTAATCTGCTCACTTACCCTATAATAAATAGTATTAACCCCTAATCTGCCCTCCCTAACATTGCCGACACCTAACTTCAATTATTAACCCCTAATCTGCCGACCGGAGCTCACCGCTACTATAATAAATGTATTAACCCCTAAAGATAAGTCTAACCATAACACTAACACCCCCCTAAATTAAATATAATTTTAATCTAACGAAATTAATTAACTCTTATTAAATAAATTATTCCTATTTAAAGCTAAATACTTACCTGTAAAATAAATCCTAATATAGCTACAATATAAATTATAATTACATTGTAGCTATTTTAGGATTAATATTTATTTTACAGGCAACTTTGTAATTATTTTAACCATGTACAATAGCTATTAAATAGTTAAGAACTATTTAATAGTTACCTAGTTAAAATAATTACAAAATTACCTGTAAAATAAATCCTAACCTAAGTCACAATTAAACCTAACACTACACTATCAATACATTAATTAAATACAATATCTACAAATAACTACAATGAAATAAACTAACTAAAGTACAAAAAATAAAAAAGAACTAAGTTACAAAAAATAAAAAAATATCTACAAACATAAGAAAAATATTACAACAATTTTAAACTAATTACACCTACTCTAAGCCCCCTAATAAAACAACAAAGCCCCCCAAAATAAAAAATGCCCTACCCTATTCTAAATTACTAAAGTTAAAAGCTCTTTTACCTTACCAGCCCTGAACAGGGCCCTTTGCGGGGCATACCCCAACAAGTTCAGCTCTTTTGCCTGTAAAAAAAACATACAATACCCCCCCCCAACATTACAACCCACCACCCACATACCCCTAATCTAACCCAAACCCCCCTTAAATAAACCTAACACTAAGCCCCTGAAGATCTTCCTACCTTATCTTCACCATACCAGGTTTATTTTTTGTACTTTAGTTAGTTTATTTCATTGTAGTTATTTGTAGATATTGTATTTAATTAATGTATTGATAGTGTAGTGTTAGGTTTAATTGTAGGTAATTGTAGGTATTTTATTTAATTAATTTAATGATAGTATAATGTTAGGTTTAATTGTAACTTAGGTTAGGATTTATTTTACAGGTAATTTTACCGGTAATTTTGTAATTATTTTAACTAGGTAACTATTAAATAGCTTAACTATTTAATAGCTATTGTACATGGTTAAAATAATTACAAAGTTGCCTGTAAAATAAATATTAATCCTAAAATAGCTACAATGTAATTATAATTTATATTGTAGCTATATTAGGATTTATTTTACAGGTAAGTATTTAGCTTTAAATAGGAATAATTTATTTAATAAGAGTTAATTAATTTCGTTAGATTAAAATTATATTTAATTTAGGGGGGTGTTAGTGTTAGGGTTAGACTTAGCTTTAGGGGTTAATACATTTATTAGAATAGCGGTGAGCTCCGGTCGGCAGATTAGGGGTTAATAAGTGTAGGCAGGTGGAGGCGACGTTGAGGGGGGCAGATTAGGGGTTAATAAATATAATATAGGGGTCGGCGGTGTTAGGGGCAGCAGATTAGGGGTACATAAGGATAACGTAGGTGGCGGCGCTTTGCGGTTGGCAGATTAGGGGTTAATAAGTGTAGGAAGCTGGCGGCGACGTTGTGGGGGGGCAGATTAGGGGTTAATAAATATAATATAGGGGTCGGCGGAGCTAGGGGCAGCAGATTAGGGGTACATAAGGATAACGTAGTTGGCGGTCGGCAGATTAGGGGTTAAAAAAATGTAATCAAGTTGCGGCGATGTGGGGGGACCTCGGTTTAGGGGTACATAGGTAGTTTATGGGTGTTAGTGTACTTCAGAGTACAGTAGTTAAGAGCTTTATAAACCGGCGTTAGCCCAGAAAGCTCTTAACTACTGACTTTTTTCCTGCGGCTGGAGTTTTGTCGTTACATTTCTAACGCTCACTTCAGACACGACTCTAAATACCGGAGTTAGAAAGATCCCATTGAAAAGATAGGATACGCAATTGACGTAAGGGGATCTGCGGTATGGAAAAGTCGCGGCTGAAAAGTGAGCGTTAGACCCTTTTTTGAGTGACTCCAAATACCGGAGGTAGCCTAAAACCAGCGTTAGGAGCCTCTAACGCTGGTTTTCACGGCTAACGCCAAACTCCAAATCTAGGCCATAGCAACCTAAAACATCTGTTGCTTAAAACATGTGCAAACCAATATGGAAAAAGAATATGTGTTATACGTTATATCTCCCCTCAGGGATAGTTGTCACCACTGGACGGAGACAGAAAAGGGGCATTGGATATGACCCACTCTATCACACAGAGTGGGAAAGGGTGAGGGGAGGTACCTTTCACACTTTCTATTCGCTATATAGGGGCACTGAATACCACACCATTATCTCAGCTGAGCAAAATGGAGACATTGAAATAACTACAAAAAATCGTACAATCTTTCACATCGTTTAGACCATATGGATACATCATAGATTAGCTTACCCTCAACATTTAGCAAAGGATTACTATACTTGTGTAAGTAGAGTTATAACCAGTGGTCATAGATCTTTATGCGCTATTGGTATTTATCAGTAGCCAGCCAATTTGAATAGTGAGATAGGTGGTTAAGTATAAAATGTTGATTAAGGGTGAATATGTGTTAGGTTAGTACATTAGAATAAACCTTACTAAACCATGAATAAGTCGGTAGCTAGCTTCATAAATGGAACATGTGGCTACCATGTCTATAAGCCAGAACTCCCAAGAAAATCAGTGCTCAATTAGGGACCTACAATGTTTGACATAATTCTGCAACTATTATAGTTAATTGCCCCTTCTCCTATTCATCACCATAATACTATGACACAAACCACCTAAGTGCATTTGACAGTAACAACACATTCATTACCCCATGCTAAACTATAAAAGTGAAGGTGCGTATAGGTACCTTCCATATGGAATCTATCACCGGAGTGATAACATGTCACAGACAAGGCATGTATTGGAGCACGGTGCACCTCTAGCAGTGGAAAAATCACTGCCCATGAAGGGATTTCTTGCTGCAAACAAAGGGGTATAATATACATTGCCTGTAGAGAAATCTCCATCTAGGACTAAAGTAAGAGGCTATTGAAACTTATTAAAGCCTTAAATCCCCATATAAGAGGCACCTACAATATGCCGTCCTGGCCGCAGACAGCACATCACCCTCCCCATGACAGTAGTGCTTGTAGTCCTGTGGATACTTAAAATTGCTGTGGTGTACTTATAGCTGCATGTAAACTTGGACACAGAAAGGCCCATTAGCACAATGTTCACAGATGTTGGGGGAATGTCTGGCAATAAAGCTTCCTTACTCTCTTATACTATGAAATAATAAGCTTTAATTCAGGGTCATTTAAATTAGCAATCCAATTAACATAGTACCCCCTGGTCTCATATAATCTAACCTATTATGTTAACCAGATCTCAGCGCAATGGGTTGGGAGGTAACCTAGGGAGCATGAACAGCCCCGAAATTAAATATAAACAGTAAGTCTATGATAGTTGGTGCAGTACCTAGCTGCCGGGTAAAAGTAAAAAACTCTGCAACGTTTAAATATATGTAAAGCAGTCATTACTAGCCTTCCGGTATAGCTTTGCATATAACCAGGAACGACATGCTCCGCATTGTTCATCCAATACCCAATGGTTCAGGGAACTCAATTCCTCCCGCAGTGTCACAGAAGGCCATCAAACATTGGTTCCAGTAGGATGTTGCTGACCCTATCCAGGGGTACACCTTGGCTGCCAAGTTTATCACCATCAAGGTAGCTGCGTCACAGCAACACCTTCCCTCCACAATAGCACCGTAAGTGGTCAAGTAGGTAGGTAGGCACTTCACCTTATTCCGTGTACTCCTCCCAGCCATCTCACAGATCAAGGTAGTTGTCTCCACAAGGTCTATTGTTAGAGTCGCCTCTTCAACTTGTAATCTGGGTGGTGGGAACTGGGGCTTTAGGACCTTGTCCCTAGTATTCGCTTCAGTGTAAGAATCAGGCTCTACAAAATCTGTCCCATCAGGCTGAAGTGCCATTTTCAGCTCGTACGTAAGAGCAGCCTGGCACCTATCCATGAGGTCGCTAATCTCCCTGAGAATGTAAGTCGCAGGTAACATAGTGTACACATATACCTGAGCTTGTTAGTGGAGCTGGGATGGAGCCCTTAGTCAATCTAATTTCTCTTGCTGGTCTCCACGTAGCCAAAAAGAAGAAATGGCTTCACCCAGGGACTCCAGGCAGGATAGTGCCTAAGAATCACTGATCAGACCGCAGAGCATTGTTTCCTTGTAATACTGGGCTTTAAAACTCCTGAGCCCCTAGTAAAGCAATATTGTTCATGAATTAGAGTCTGGATGGTCACCAAACTTGACTTTTTAAGTAATATAGCCAGAGCTGCTGAGATTTGCGACCATCCAGCTCCCTGCATCATATTTTTTTAATCTTGCTGTATGTAACTAGCTAAAGACATCTGATGAGCCAGTTACAAACGGTATATATGTGTGCCCACCAATTACTAGCTAGCTCTAGTTTGCATTTCTTCTCCTGAAACTATCTAGGAATACTCATCAACAAAGGATTCCAAGAAAACAGTCAATTTGATAATCAACGTAATTTGAAAAGTCTCTTAAAAATGCATTTGCATAAAAGTTTAATTTGACTTTTGTGTTCCTTTAACGGTCTGTAGGTTTTATGTTTGATACTCATGTTCTGTAAAATATTAGTTTTAGGGGAGCTCTTTCTGCAGTAAACTGCACAAATAGCACCTATACAATATCATAGGGTTGTGACATATCCTATATAATAAAAGGCCAAGTGTGTTTGTCCGAAGCTGTCGCGCGAGGACAAACACCCCTGGCCTTCCAACTGACCTAGTGTTGTGTGGTGGAGTGAGTGTGGCCGGGCGGGTGCGGAGTGGGCATGGCCGGGCGTAGAGTGGGCGTGGCCGGGCAGGTGTGGTGTGGGCGTGGCATGACGGAGACGCGGCCAGATGCAGAGAGACAGAGAGGTCTAAAGAGGGGGGATAGAGAGAGCAGAAGAGGGGGGATAGAGAGAGGGAGAGAGACAGCAAAAGAGAGAGGAGGGAGAGAGACAGCAAAAGAGAGGGGGAGAGAGACAGCAAAAGAGAGGGGGGAGAGAGAAAGCAAAAGAGAGGGGGGAGAAAGACAGCAAATGAGAGGTGGGAGAGAGACAGCAAAAGAGAGGAGGGAGAGAGCACAAAAGAGGGGGGGAGAGAGTACAAAAGAGAGGGGGGAGAGCGCAAAAGAGGGGGGGAGAGTGCAAAAGAGAGGGGGGAGAGAGCACAAAAGAGAGGGGGGAGAGAGCGCAAAAGAGAGGGGGGAGAGAGCACAAAAGAGAGGGGGTAGAGAGCACATAAGAGAGGGGGGAGAGAGCACAAAAGAGAGGGAGGAGAAAGCACAAAAGAGAGGGGGGAGAGAGCGCAAAAGAGAGGGGGAGAGAGTGCAAAAGAGAGGGGGAGAGAGCGCAAAAGAGAGGGGGAGAGAGAGCAAACAAAAGGAAAGAGAGAGAAAACAAGAGGAGAGAGAGAGCAAACAAGAGGAGAGAGAGCAAACGAGAGGGGGAAGAGAGAGAGAGCAAAAGAGAGGGAGATAGACAGCAAAAGAAGGGGAGAGAGAGAGTTGCAAAAGAGAGGGAGGAGAGAGAGCAAAAGAGAGGGGAAGAAAGAGCAAAAGAGAGGGGGGAGAGAGAGCAAAAGAGAGGGGGGAGAGAGAGAGCAAAAGAGAGGTAGAGAGAGAGAGAGAGCAAAAGAGAGGGGGGAGAGAGAGAGCAAAAGAGAGGGGGGAGAGAGAGAGCAAAAGAGAGGGGGGAGAGAGAGAGCAAAAGAGAGGGGGAAGAGAGAGCAAAAGAGAGGGGGAGAGAGCAAAAGAGAGGGGGGAGAGAGAGCAAAAGAGGGGGGGGGAGAAAGAGCAAAAGAGTGGGGGGAGAGAGAGAGTAAAAAAGAGGGGGGAGAGAGAGAGAGTAAAAGAGAGGGGAGAGAGAGAAAGAACAAAAGAGAGGGGAGAAAGAGAGAGCAAAAGAGAGGGGAGAAAGAGAGAGCAAAAGAGAGGGGGGATAGAGAGAGAGAGCAAGGAGTAGCACCGCTGTACTGCAAAAAATGTCCCGTGTACACGGGCTTTAGGACTAGTTATTGTTATAATCAGTTATTTGCAGAGTATGTATTGGTAACATTTTAAATGTATGAATATTGTGCTTAAAATCCATACAGCTAGATTTAGAGTTGGGCGGTAGCCGTCAAAACCAGCGTTAGAGGCTCCTAACGCTGGTTTTTACCGCCCGCTGGTATTTGGAGTCAGTCAGGAAAGGGTCTAATGCTCACTTTGCAGCCGCGACTTTTCCATACCGCAGATCCCCCTACGCCATTTGCGTATCCTATCTTTTCAATGGGATCTTCCTAACGCAGGTATTTAGAGTTGTGGCTGAAGTGAGCGTTAGAAATCTAACGACAAAACTCCAGCCGCAAAAAAAAGTCAGTAGTTAAGAGATTTCTGGGCTAACGCTGGTTTATAAAGCTCTTAACTACTGTGCTCTAAAGTACACTAACACCCATAAACTACCTATGCACCCCTAAACCGAGGTCCCCCCACAACCCCTAATCTGCCGTCCGCACGCCGTCGCAAGCTACGTTATACTTATGTACCCCTAATCTGCTGCCCCTAACACCGCCGACCCCTATATTATATTTATTAACCCCTAATCTGCCCCCCTCAACGTCGCCTCCACTTGCCTACACTTATTAACCCCTAATCTGCCGACCGGACCGCGCCGCTATTATAATAAAGTTATTAACCCCTAATCCGCCTCACTCCCGCCTCAATAACCCTATAATAAATAGTATTAACCCCTAATATGCCCTCCCTAACATCGCCGACACCTAACTTCAAGCATTAACCCCTAATCTGCCGACCGGAGCTCATCGCTACTCTAATAATTTTTTTAACCCCTAAAGCTAATTCTAACCCTAACCCTAACACCCCCCTTACTTAAATATAATTTAAATCTAACGAAATAAATTAACTCTTATTAAATAAATTATTCCTATTTAAAGCTAAATACTTACCTGTAAAATAAACCCTAATATAGCTACAATATAAATTATAATTATATTGTAGCTATTTTAGGATTAATATTTATTTTACAGGCAACTTTGTATTTATTTTAACCAGGTACAATAGCTATTAAATAGTTAATAACTATTTAATAGCTAAAATAGTTAAAATAATAACAAAATTACCTGTAAAATAAATCCTAACCTAAGTTACAATTAAACCTAACACTACACTATCATTAAATAAATTAAATACAATACCTACAAATAACTACAATTAAATAAACTAACTAAAGTACAAAAAATAAAAAAGAACTAAGTTACAAAAAATAAAAAATATTTACAAACATTAGAAAAATATTACAACAATTTTAAACTAATTACACCTACTCTAAGCCCCCTAATAAAATAACAAAGACCCCCAAAATAAAAAAATGCCCTACCCTATTCTAAATTACAAAAGTTCAAAGCTCTTTTACCTTACCAGCGCTGAAAAGGGCCATTTGTGGGGCATGCCCCAAATAATTCAGCTCTTTTGCCTGTAAAAAAAAACATACAATACCCCCCCAACATTACAACCCACCACCAACATACCCCTAATCTAACCCAAACCCCCCTTAAATAAACCTAACACTAAGCCCCTGAAGATCTTCCTACCTTATCTTCACCATGCCAGGTTCACCGATCCGTCCTCCGAAGTCTTGATCCAAGCCTCCGAAATCTTCATCCAAGCCCAAGCGGGGGCTGGCGATCCATAATCCGTCTGAAGTCTTCTATCAAGCGGCGGCTGAAGAGGTCCAGAAGAGGTTCCAAAGTCTTCATCTTACCTGGGAAAAAGAGGAGATCCGGACCGGCAACCATCTTGATCCAAGCGGCATCTTCTATCTTCATCCGATGACGAACGGCTCCATCTTGAAGACCTCCAGCGCGGGTCCATCTTCTTCTTCCGACGTCCAACTGAATAATGAAGGTTCCTTTAAGGGACGTCATCCAAGATGGTGTCCCTCGAATTCCGATTGGCTGATAGGATTCTATCAGCCAATCGGAATTAAGGTAGGAAAATTCTGATTGGCTGATGGAATCAGCCAATCAGATTCAAGTTCAATCCGATTGGCTGATCCGATCAGCCAATCAGATTGAGCTCGCATTCTATTGGCTGATCGGAACAGCCAATAGAATGCGAGCTCAATCTGATTGGCTGATCGGATCAGCCAATCGGATTGAACTTAAATCTGATTGGCTGATTCCATCAGCCAATCAGAATTTTCCTACCTTAATTCCTATACGATCCTTTTTTGGAGCCTAACTCAGCCCTTCTGTGAACTCTAAATACCAGCGGTATTTAAAAGGTGCGGCCAGAAAAAAGCATGCGTAGCTAACGAACCCCTTTGGCCGCAAAACTCTAAATCTAGGCGTTAGACTTGCCATAGCCTATTTTATTATTAATACTATTATTATTAGGGTTAGTAGTATTTAAAAAAAAGATTTAAGCAGTACAATACAAAGGCTAAACTAGCCAAATTTTAAATAATCTGCAAGTAAGCCTTCACAATTAGAAAGAGATATTTAACACAAATATTGAATGCAAACAAAGAGCATTACATAAAGTCTCAGGAAAAAGAAAGAAAGAGTCATTTTTTGTAGTTTTGTAGTGGGGGATGTGCATAGACCTTAAAGGGCCATAATACCCAAACGTTTAAACACTTGAAAGTGATGCAGCATAGCTGTAAAAAGCTGACTAGAAAATATCACCTGAACATCTATATGTAAAAAAGATAGATATTTTACTTCAAAAGTTTCTCAGTGGCCACATCCTATTGTAAAGGACTTCTAAGCAACAAATCAGTATGTCTGTCCCGGGACAGCAGAAGGAGCGAGCTTTTGTGCACAGTCATTTTATTTCCCTATTCAGTGTAAGGAAGTTTACAATGAAATCTCATGAGAGTTAAGTCAAATCTCATGAGCTCACAGTAAAAGAGTTCATGAACTCAGCACTGCTGATGCTGATTGGCTGCTGTTCATTTCTTCTTTTTTTTTTTTTTTTTTTACCTGCAGATGAGCGGCAGCCGAGTATAACTTTTTACACAGAACTTACTCTGCTGAGCTGAGGAGATTGTGAGGTAAAATATCTTCCTTTTTTACATAGAGATGCTCAGGTGATATTTTCCTGTCAGCTTTTTACAGTTATATTACTTCAGTTTCAAGTGATTTAGCATTATGTCCCTTTAAAATAACTTCATGTAAAAAATTCTCCCAGCAACACCCAACTAATCTACTTGGATATTTTCACTTAGTAAAAGATAGCAATTTAATCTTGTAGCAATACGTTTTTAATATAATTTTAAATTACTGTTGAGAAATGGGTTGGTAGTTTCACTGCAGGGGTGATCTTTATTTGGTTTAGTTTATTTGTTGATATGTCCCTTGTTTCTTGAATTTATTAAATAGAGTAGTGAGATGTTGGATCACTTGGGACATTTTGCAATATAGTTTTGAGAGCCCATCATGGAATGGAATCCTTTAATAAATATTAATTCTTAATAGATTTTTGCACTTCTGAGGGAATATTTTCTTTTTTAAAGCCAACTAAGAATGTTTTTTTATTTAGTAGCTAGAACAACTGCCTGCTCTTCTTTTAGATTATATAATAAACTGTAAGGTTTATAGTCTTTTGTCTTTTCTCCCTTTTGTGCTAAAGTGTGGGAAAGTCATAATTTATGTTTTATTTGATAGTGTGCACTAGTCCCTAACTAGTAATGTTTCAGCTGCAATATAAGCTGCATTTTTTTCTTCCAGGGAGCACCTAATTGCTGTCCTAGAAGAAGTAATATTAGTTTATGAAAATGAAGAAGCAACAAGTTTCACTAATGGCTAGATTACGAGTTTTGCGTTATGAGTGAAAAAGCTTCATAACGCTGCTTTTTCACTACCGCTGGTATTACGAGTCTTGCAGGTATAGATGTACCACACACTTTTTTGGCTGTAACGCAACGTAACTACCGCAGCTTTCAAAAAGTCCTTTTTCAATGGGACTTCCATAGCTCCGGTATTACGAGTTTGCCTGTCTGGCCAAAAAGTGAGCGGTACAAGATCCGTACCGTAAACTGAAAGTCAGTAGTTATGGGTTTTACGTTACGAAGCTGTAGCATAAAACTCATAACTAAAGTGCTAAAAAGTACACTAACACCCATAAACTACCTATTATCCCCTAAACTGAGGCCTTCCAGCAACGGAATTAAAGTTGAAAAAAATCCTATTGGCTGATGCAATCAGCCAATAGGATTGAGCTTCAATCCTATTGGCTGATGCAATCAGCTAATAGTATTGAACTTAATCCTATTGACTGATCCGATCAGCCAATAGGATTGAAGCTCAATCCTATTGGCTGATTGCATCAGCCAATAGGATTTTTTCAACTTTAATTCCGATTGGCTGATAGAATTCTTGAGGAGGATGGATGTCCGGTCTTCAAAAACTGTAAGTGGATCTTCGGGGGTTAGTGTTAGGTTTTTTAAGGGTTTATTGGGTGGGTTTTATTTTTAGCTTAGGGTTTGGGCAATGGAAAAGAGCTAAATGCCCTTTTCAGGGCAATGCTCATTCAAATGCCCTTTTCAGGGCAATGGGAATCTTAGGTTTTTTAGATAGGATTTTATTTGGGGTGTTTGGTTGTGTGGGTGGTGGGTTTTACTGTTTGGGGGTTGTTTGTATTTTTTTTTACAGGTAAAAGAGCTGATTTCCCTTTTAAGGGCTATTGGCAGTTTAGTTTAGGCTAGGTTTTTTATTTTGGGGGGGCTTTTTTACTTTGATAGGGCTATTAGATTAGGTGTAATTAGTTTAAATATTTGATCATTTCTTTTTTATTTTGTGTAATTTAGTGTTTATTTTTTTGGTAATTTAGTTAATTGTGTTTAATTAATGTAATTTATTTAATTTTATTGTAATATTAGGTGTTAGTCTAAGACAGGTTAGGTTTTATTTTACAGGTAAATTTGTATTTATTTTAACTAGGTAGCTAGTAAATAGTTAATAACTATTTACTAACTAGTCTACCTAGTTAAAATAAATACAAACTGTGAAAGAAAAAAACAAACCTAAGATAGCTACACTGTAACTATTAATTATATTGTAGCTAGCTTAGGGTTTATTTTACAGGTAAGTATTTAGTTTTAAATAGGAATTACTTAGTTAATGATAATAATTTTTATTTAGATTTATTTTAATTATATTAAAGTTATGGGTGTTAGGGTTAGACTTAGGGTTAGGTTTAGGGGTTAATAACTTTAGTATAGTGGCAGCAACGTTGGGGGCGGCAGATTAGGGGTTAATACGTGTAGGTAGGTGGTGGCGACATTGGGGGCGGCAGATTAGGGGTTAATAAGTGTAATGTAGGTGTCAGCGATGTCGGGGGCGGCAGATTAGGGGTTAATAAGTGTAATGTAGATGTCAGCGATGTTGGGGGCAGCAGATTAGGGGTGTTTAGACTCGGGGTTTATGTTAGGGTGTTAGGTGTAAACTTAACTTTTCTTTCCCCATAGGAATCAATGGGGCTACGTTATGGAGCTTAACGCTCCTTTTTTGCAGGTGTTAGGCTTTTTTTTAGCCGGCTCTCCCCATTGATGTCTATGGGGAAATCGTGCACGAGCACGTAAAACCAGCTCAAAGGAGCGCTGATATTTGTGTGTGGTATGGAAAGCAACGCTGCCATATTGCCTGCTAACGCCGGGATTTTGAAAGCCTGTAATAGCAACGCTATAGGGAAATGACTCATAAAAGTATTGTGATCGTATTAGAACTTTATGGGAAAATAAATCTTTTATCAAGGATCTGAAAACCCAGTTGTGAGTGCAGGAATCAGACAAAAATGTGCTATTGTTAATAGATGGAATAAAAAATTGCTTTTTTTTAGCCAAAAAAAAAAGAGACAAAAACACAACCAATGATAGATTGTGATCAATCTCTTACACCTAGATTACAAGTTTTGCACTAGTGTTTTAACGCTGAAAAAATGGTCATTTCAGCATTAAAACAGCACTGCAGCCATAACAAGTCTTGTTGGTATAGCTGTACCGCAAGCCTTTTAGCCTGTAATGCAAGTTCCGCACTTATAAAAATGATGTTTTTTCATGGGACTTCCATAGCGCAGCCATTACAAGTTTTGCGGTGAGGCTAAAAAGCTTGCGTTACACCCTATAACGACAAGATTTGTTTCACAATCTGAAAGCAGTAGTTATGAGTTTTACACTAGAAAACTGTTACATAAAACTCATAACTAAACTGTCACAAAGTACACTAACACCCATTAACTAACACCCAATTACCTATTAACCCCTAAACTGAGGTCCTCCCGGATCGCAAATACTATATTAAACCTATTAACCCCTAATCTTCCATTCCCGACATCGCCACCACTAATAAAATGTATTAGCCCCTATTCTGCCGCTCCCTGACATCATTGCCACTATAATAAAGTTAATAACCCCTAAACTGCCACCCTCCCACATCACAGACACTATTTAAATATTATCAACCCCTAGACTGCCATCCGCCCACATCGCCCCACTATACTAAAGTTATTAACCCCTAAACTGCAAGACCCCCACATCAAAATAAACTAATTTAAACTAGTAACCCTTAAACCTAACACCCCCCTAACTTTATATTAAAATTACAATTTCCCTATCTTAAATTAAATTAAAACTTACCTGTCAAATTAAAAGAACTAAGTTTAAACTAACAATTAAACTAATATTACTATTAAACTAAATTTAACTACCAATTAAATAAACTAAATTACACATTAAAAGAATCCTAACACTACTCTAAAAATTACAAAGTATCTATTTACAAAAAATAAAAAAAATAAAAATTACAAAGAATAACAAACAAAATTATAAAAATATAAGAATTACACCTAATCTAATAGCCCTATAAAAATAAAAAAGCCCACCCAAAATAAAAAATCCCTAGCCTACAATAAACTACCAAAAGCCCTTAAAAGGGCCTTTTGTAGGGCATTGCCCTAAGTTAAACAGCTCTTTTACCTGTAAAAAAAATACAAAGACCCCACCAACAGTAAAACCCACCACCCAACCAACCCCCAAAATAAAAACCTAACTCTAGCAGAAACCTAAGCTACAAGGGCATTTGTATGGGCATTCCCCTTAAAAGGGCATTTAACTCTTTTGTATTGAACTGAAAGGGCATTTAGCTCTTTTGTATTGAACTGAAAGGGCATTTAGCTCTTTTACGAAAAGTCCAAACCCTAAACTTAAAAAAAAAACACCCAAAAAAGTTTAAAAAATCCTAACACTAAGCCCCAAAGATCCTTTTACAGTTGCTGAAGTCCCACTAAAAGGGTCTTCATTCCAGCGGCTTCATCTTCATCCCGGCGGCATCTTCTATTTTCATTCTGGCAGCGGGGAGAGGGTCCATCCTGTAGACATCCGGCATGGAGCATCCTCAAATCAGCCAATATGATGAGAGCTACTGAAATTCTATTGGCTATTCAAATCAGCCAATAGAATTTCAGTTGCTCTCATCCTATTGGCTGATTTGAACAGCCAATAGGATTTCAGTAGCTCTCATCCTATTGACTGATTTCAATTTCCAAAATCAAATCAGCCAATAGGAATGCAAGGGACGCCATTTTCAATCGCGTACCTTGCATTGAAGATTCAATATACGGGGTCGATTGTATGAAGAGGATGCTCTGTCCCGGATGTCTTCAGGATGGACCCGGTATCCGCCCCCGGAATGAAAATAGAAGATGCCGTCTGGATGAAGATGGAGCCGCCGGGATGAAGATCCTTCAAGTGGGACTTCAGCAACTGTAAGTGGAAAAGAGCTAAATGCCCTTTTAAGGGCAATGCCCATGTAAATGCCCTTTTTCAGGGCAATGGGTAGATTAGGTTTTTTAGATAGTTTTTTTTATTTTTTGGGTTTGGGGGGGTGGGGGTTTGTAATGTTAGGGGATCTTTGTAAAAAAATTGCAGGTAAAAGAGCTGTTTTACTTAGGGCAATGTCCTACAAAAGGCCCTAAGGTCTTTAAGGGCTATTGGTAGTTTATTATAGATTAGGTTTTTTATTTTGGGGTGTTTTTCTTTTAAAAATGGGTATTAGAATAGGAATAATTATTAATTTTGCTAATTTGTTTGCTATTTTGTGTAATTGTTTTTTTGTTTTGGGTGGATTTTTCTTTTTAGAATAGACATTTTTTATTTTTAATGGGCAGCAAAAGAGCTGAATGCCCTTTTAAGGGCAATGCCTATACAAATGCCCTTTCAGGGAAATAGGTAGATTAGGTTTTACTTTATTTTTATTTTGTGAGTTTGGGGGTTGGGGTTTGTATACTGTTAGGGGTGTTTGATTTTCTTTTGTAGCAAAAAAGCTGTTAATTTTAGGGCAATGCCCTACAAAAGGACATTTAAAGGGCCCTTGGTAGTTTATTATATATTAGTTTTTTCTTTGGGGTGTTTATTTTTTCTTTTAAAGGGTATTAAAATAGGAATAATTTTTATTGCTTTGGATACTTTAGTTTGTTATTTTTTGTAATGGTAGGTTTTTTATTTTTTGTTATTTTAGTGTTTCTGTTTTTTTAATGTTAGGTTTTAGTGTAAGGCAGCTTAGGTTTTATTTCACAAGTAAGTTTGCATTTATTTTAACTAGGTAGTTATTAAATAGTTAATAACTATTTACTAACTAGTCTAACTAGTTAAAATAAATACAAACTTACCTGTGAAATAAAAATAAAACCTAAGCTAGCTACGATATAACTATTAGTTATATTGTAGCTAGCTTAGGTTTTATTTCACAGGTAACTATGTATTTTAAGTATTTTAAGTATTATTTAGTTAATAATTGTAACTTTAATTCAGCTCTATGTTTATTATGTTAAAGTTAGGGGGTGTTAGGGTTATATTAGGATTAGGTTTAAGAGTTAATATAGTTTAATTTAGGTTGTTACGATGTGGGGGGCTGGCGGTTTAAGGGTTAATAGGTTTATTTAGTGGTAGTGCTGTGGGAGGCCAGAGGTTTAGGGGTTAATAGCTTTATTTAGTGGCGGTGATGTCAGGGAGTGGCGGAATAGGGGGTTAATAGATTTTTTATAGTGTGGGCGATGCTGGGGTGTGAAGGGAATAGGGGTTAATAACTTTAGTATATTGGCGGTGATATCGGGAGCGGCAGATTAGTGGTTAATAAATTTATTTAGGTGGCAGCAATATCGGGAGCAGCAGATTAGTGGTTAATAACATATAGGTGGCGCGATGTTGGGGGCGGCAGATTAGAGGTGTTTAGACTTGGGGTTTATGTTAGGGTGTTAGGTTTAAACCTATCTTTTTTTTCCCCATAGACATCAATGGGGCTGCGTTATGGAGATTTTCATTCTGCGATCGCAGGTGTTAGTTTTTTTTTCTGACACTTTCTCCCCGTTGATGTCTATGGGGAAAGCATGCACGAGCATGTCAAAGCAGCATTTGTATTTTGTGCGGTATGGAGCTTAAAACCACCATATCGCAAGCACAAGCCGGCTGTTTCAAAACTTGTAATGGCTGCACTACAGAGAGTTAAATAACGCAACTTTTGTTGCGTTCGTTAAATTCCCTATAGCGCGCATAACTTGTAATCTACCTAACAGTAAGAAATTAGTATTATAACTCCTTTATTTATTGTGAATGTTTTCAGAGAAAATATCAGCAAGGTAATTTTAGAAGCAACTGAATGAGATTCTTTTAAGCTATATTTTCTGTCTGTGAATAAAGACATTTAAAAGTATTATGTATTAAGCTCTTGAAAACTGAGTGAAATAATCATTATGCCCATGCCAAGAAAATACAGGAATGTTTGGTTAGTTGAACAATCAGTTCATGTAATAACCTTTTAAAACCTCTAGATGGCAGTATAGCTCAGTAAACTGTTGCCAACACATAACATTCAAAAGTGTAAAATCTTAACAATTTTACAAAAAAAAAAAAAAAGATGAAACATTCACAATTGCACAAAAACAAATTAGCTCTAGAAAACAAACAGAGTAACAAGATGTGGAGTAAACAGTAGGGTAAGCATAGAAGAAAACTATTAAAGTGTGAAAAATTTAAAGGCAAGAAATAATTATTTACAAGTAGGGACATATTTGAAGGACAAACACCTGAAAGAGAAGCATTTAAACATTGCTTGTTTGTGAGCATTTGTACCAAACAGCCATTGATTAACAACAGAAAGTACCTATCAGACAATAGACATTAGCAAGAAGAAGACAACTGATATTGATACTATGTTACTAAGTTTCAAGTTTAATTTAAACAACTTTAACTTGTAAAAAGTACAAGATAAAATAAAGCGAACACAAAATGGAAGTTCACTTTTCAATTGAAACCGAACAGTAGCAAAAATTATCCTTTTAAAACTTGTAGTCAAATATGACTCTACAATTGAAAGCGTACTGTAACAAAAATAATCCCTTTAAAACCTGTAGTCAAATATTAAAGACGTTCTGATCTAAACAGCAAAGCAACAGGTATTTTCTTCCCACCAAATCTGCTTTTTATTCAATCTAGCATATGTTGTGAATTTTAGCAACCAAATATCCAAGGTCCCTCTTTCAAACACACAAATACTTGCATATGATTCAGACTAAAGCAAAGTTTTATTTTGCAACTATGTGGGTTTTGGATATTTGTGAACTGTTCAGGGGTGATATTGCTAGTGTGGTGAAAAATGATGGATGGATTTTTTTTTTAAGTAGTTGGCAAAATCTTTAGCTGAGGGAAAAGTGGTAATTGGTGGTGGGTGGTGAAGGGAATTGAAAGTGGAGCACAGACATTTTGGGTTTTAAGAAAGAATAGATATAAGTATAGAAAAGTAATCCTGCTTCGAGAGGTTAAGGGCGTAGAAGTGCAATATGAACTTGTGGTGAATAAAGTCAGCTGAACAGCAACACTTCCCCCACTGTCTCAGCAGTATGGGAGCATTTAGGTAGGTAGTGTGTCAGACCAACAAGTTGTTACTTCAAGGCCCTACAATATGCTATCATTTTTTTAAGATGTAAAAACAAAACATTTCAAAATAAGTTGATCACACTAAGGTCCCTCATCTACCAATTACATGACTCAACCACTTCCAACAGTTTTTACTTCACATTGTTTTCAGACAATGAAAATGTCACCATATTTATTGCACTATTGACAAACTAGAGGTATCACTGAATTTAAAATTCTAATATTCCAGACTTGTATAGGTTTGGAACATTGTAAAGTACTTTTGATAAACTGTTTTATAGCTATGTAGACTGCCCTTACAGTGTGTAGGAATGGCCCATGATATAAGAACATTATTTACTATGTTGTATAAGAAATGACAAGAAGAAAACAGCGCATCCACGAATCACAGCAGCGTTTATTCAGGTAAATGACACACACAGAAAATTGCACACTTACAAGATGACAGTAATGTATGAGCGGTAATGCCCTCTGGCTAGCTGTCTTTCGCCTGTAGCAAATCTCAGCGGGAACACCTCAGACGCCGACCAGCAGCACCAAGAGACCCACTTCCTGTTACATACGGCAGAGAGAAACTCAAAAGAGCAGCAGTCCTAAACACTTTGATGGTAGGAGTTAGTTACCCTACGCGTTTCCTCTGCACACGGGCAGACTTCTTCAGGGGTATATGAAAATACAAGCTAACAAACTACCTGTAGGACTGCAATTTATACACACACCTCTGACATACTTCCTCTCAGGAAGGGATTTACCTTTTTACCACATATATCCTAATACACTCATATCTGACAGGTTACTTATATGGGCACTAGTGGTTAAAAAAGGCTCACACATATATAACTACACTAAAATAGCAACATATCTAAACAAGTATTAAATGCATTTAGCTGTATAAAAATAGATATATATAGCTATATTATAATTCATAAAATCATTTGATCCATATAAAAACACCAACATAAATGCAAACAATGTATAAAGCCACAAGAATTAATCAAGATATAAAACTAGCCCAATACTAAATCTATAAAAAAAACAAACAAAAAAAACTCTGTCCCTAGTAGACCTAATACTAAAATTTATAATAAGATAAGCCTAATATTTATTACCTAAAAAATTGAGGATGTGGAGTATTAAATTTATTAAATATCTAAATAAATAAAATAGATGAAATTTTTTTATATTAACCCATGAATGCCTGGAGGTCAATATCAATATTTAAACCTTTTGGTTCCAAACACTCTAAGCGATGGATCCATTTGGTTTCGCACTTTCTAAGTAGCAACAATCTCCTATTAGGACATGGTCCAGGTTTAATTTGTTCCAAAATTCTAATCTTCAAATCACTAAAATCCTTATTATGTACATAATTGAAATGGTTAGATACACTATGTTTATCATACCCTGATTTAATGTTCTCAACGTGTTCGTACCACCTTCTTTTTATACATCTTTTTGTACGACCTACATATATTTTCCCACATTTATATAACAATTGGTAAACCACATATGTGGATTTACAGTTTGTTCTACCCTCTATTATGTATTTTTTACTTTTATCAAAGTTGTATATTTCATTACCCTTCAAGACATGATCGCACATGATACATTTTCTAAAACATTTAAAAGTACCAGCTTGTGCTTGCAGCCAGTGGGAGGAGGGAATAATGTTACTTTTTAATTTTGAGGGAGCCACCATACTTTTTAAGTTCCTATTTTTCTTAAAGATAACCTGGGGATTCATTCCTATTTGATCTTTTAAAATAGGGTCACCCCTTAGCACTTCCCAGTGTTTCTTCAAAATGTTCTTAACTACTTGATCACCCTCATTATATGTGGTGATAAATTTAACCTGACTGTGGTTATCCTGGAATCTGTTGTTATTCTTGGTACTCTTATAATCTCTGGGGAAAGTTCTACACTTTTCCTTTGCCTCTTCAATTAAATCTCTGTTATATCCTTTTACTAACAGTTTATTTTCCAGAACTTTGGCCTCATCCATATAGTCATCCTCATATGTACAGTTCTGCCTAATGCGTCTAAACTGTCCATAAGGGATATTGTCCTTCCACCTTTTTAAGTGTCCACTGCTGGCATTTAAAAAGCCATTTCTGTCTGATGGCTTTCTAAAGTTTCTAACAGCCACTTTATTTTCTTTTATGAAAAGGGTAATATCTAAAAAAATCGATAGAATCCCTGTTAGTACAACTCGTGAAAGTGAGATTATATGCATTGTTATTCATGTATTTTAAAAATTCACTTGCTTCTTCTTCCGTTCCTTTCCATATAAGAACTATATCATCTATATACCTGTAAAACTTATGTATATTATCTCTATATGGATTATTTTTCCAAATACATTTATTCTCATAATAGGCCATATAGATGTTGGCATATGACGGTGCCATCGTGGTACCCATGGCCGTACCCTGTATTTGCCTGTAGAAAGTTCCCTCAAACTGAAAATAATTATATTCTAATATAAAATAAATAGCTTCTGTCAGAAAATCTACATGGATTTCTGGGATATTCCATCCTCCACACATCTCTCTAAAGGCAACTACACCTTAATCATGGGGGATATTTGTGTAGAGGGCGGAAACATCACATGTCATCCAAATGAAGTTAGGATCCAATTCCATACCTTCTACTTTATTTATAATATCAGCTGTATCTCTAATGTATGATTTTATTGTTTTGACCATTGGTTGAAGGTACCAGTCAATGTACACTGACAAATTACTTCCTAGGGAATCTATGCCAGATATAATAGGCCTTCCGGGGGGTCTCAAGGGGTCCTTATGGATCTTTGGGATGTGATAAAAAATGGGTATTTTAGGGCAAGGATTATACACATATCCAAATTCATCACTAGATAAAATTTCCCTTTGTTTGGCCTTAATCAGTATATTTCTCAAGATCTTATTATATTCAGCGGTGGGATCACTCTTTAGTTTATAATAGGTGGTGTTGTCACTGAGTAATCTGTCAGCCTCAGCGATGTAGTCCCCTCGATTCTGAACAACAATCCCACCCCCCTTATCCGCTTGCCTAATTACCACACTAGTATCTTTAGTTAACTCCTTCAGGGCTTTTCTTTCTTGTATAGTGATATTATCATTAAACTTATGTACAAAATGTCCCGCCTTCTTATCAAAGGCCTCGTTAAAATCTTTAGTGACTAAATCATTAAATATTTTTATATATTCCCCTTGAGTATGAATGGGATTAAACATGGACTTACGTTTTAAATCACTGTGTTGTATACCTATCTCTTCCTCATGAATACTCAGATCAGTAATACTTAAATTAATATCAATATTATCTTGTTGATAATCATATTGTTCTTTTTCAAGGGACTTAAGGATAGACAGGGACTTAATGTCCTTTGAGTCTAGCATAGATGTACTTCTGGTAATTTGATCCTTTAGATAGTACCTCTTTAGGGTTAATTTCCGTACATATTTTTGGAGATCAATATACATTTCAAACTTATTGGGGGGATGTTTAGGAGCAAATATTAACCCTTTGCCCAAAAGTTTAATTTCATTGTCATTTAGTACTTTATCCGATAGATTAAAAATATCTTGTTTAGCTCTTTCTAATTCATCCTTGCATTTTTTCTTTCCCTGAACCAGTACCCCTCCTCTACATCCTCTCTTTGCTCTCTTCCTCTTTTTACAGGTTCCCTCCTCATTTCCCCTTCTTGTCTCCAATTCCCCTGATATTGTCTCTGTTCCCTCAGTGGACCCCAATTCTGTCTCCCCCTCTCTAAAAAAGAAGACGAAGAGGGAGGGGGAGATGTGGGAAAATTCCTTTTCGTATTATTATGTCTATTCTGCTGATAAGGCTGCCCCCTAGGTCCCTGAAAATTGGGTTTAGCTCCTTGTGAGTACCAATCTATGATTTCTTCTTCATTATTCCTACTAAATACATCATATCTATTATTGTGTGCCATGTTAGGTACCTCTTTCTCAAAATTACTGTTATGGGTGGGATATTGGTGTACCTGTACACTATTCTTTTCTTTGGGTTTAGATTTATTCCCCTTAGATTCTACTAAGTTCCAGGCTCCCTCCTTGCTATGAGCCTTGTCTTTGTTAGTTACACTTTTAGGTTCATTATTGGTCACATTTACTTTCTCTTTATTCACTATTACTTTAGTCAATTCCTGTGACTTCCTATTGTTGTAATAGGAACCTTTCTTTTTTAATGGAAAAAGGTCATCTTTCCTATAATCTTCAATATCCCTTCTAAGCTTTTGAGCTTTCTTAGCCCTGATATCTACATTCAATGAATTAGTTCGTGTAATTATATTTTTATGTAATGTGTTTATTTTGTCTTCACCCAGTTGAGGTTTAATTTTACTCTCAACTTCATCTATTTTTATTTTGAGATTTTTTACTCTTAATTCCCTATATTTAATTAAAAGTTTAATTAATTTCATAGAGCACTCATGTAGAATGCTATCCCACTCTGATGAGAACTCCACATCCTCTAAACTAAAAGCTGGGTATTTAAAAATTCTAAGTCCCCTCGGTACTATGTTATGAAGGACATAATTATCAAGCAGGGTGAGATCCTGCCATTCTTTTACATCGTTAATTAATAATTTTTCCAGCGTTCTCAATAAAGACACTGCATCTTCTATGTTACATACATTATTTTCTGGTTCACCCAGAAGGTCATGCGCCCTTACCCTATAACTATGAACATCAATTAATACTTGATCATTAGGATCATTACTATTATTCCCTTCTCTTTGGTTGATATGATCTAATACACCATCTCTGTCTGCAGTCACAATAACAATAACATTAGAATTTTCCACGTTCCCCTCCTGACTCATGTTTGCAGCCGTGCAAATGACTGGAAATAGTGAGAAACAAAAACAGGAGAAAATGACAGCGCTACACTGAATCAGGTGGGGCACCCGTAGAACTTCCCCTTTAAAAAAATAATCAAAAAGTAAAAACGGGGTGTATCTAATATCTGTTTCTCAGAAGACACACAACCACTCCCCTATAGTATAAGCATATGGGACATAAATACAATCACCGACGTAAACAACAGATATGTGAAAATACAACAGTCCCAAAATAAAACAGTCCCAAAACCGTAGCTGGTTTAAGTCACACAAAAAGCATATAGACTGATTGTAGCAGGATTGGTGTGTTAACCTAGCTGAACCAGATGGAGGCAAAGTTTGTTCAGTAAATGTGCATACACGGCAAATCCGACGTGGTAATGTCCAGTTGGTCTGATGGAATATATGCTGAAGGATCCTTACAGGAGCAGCTGATGAATCACGGAACTCCAGCTGTGTGTATCCCGTTGCAGCAAGCTGTATAAGAAATGACAAGAAGAAAACAGCGCATCCACGAATCACAGCAGCGTTTATTCAGGTAAATGACACACACAGAAAATTGCACACTTACAAGATGACAGTAATGTATGAGCGGTAATGCCCTCTGGCTAGTTGTCTTTCGCCTGTAGCAAATCTCAGCGGGAACACCTCAGACGCCGACCAGCAGCACCAAGAGACCCACTTCCTGTTACATACGGCAGAGAGAAACTCAAAAGAGCAGCAGTCCTAAACACTTTGATGGTAGGAGTTAGTTACCCTACGCGTTTCCTCTGCACACGGGCAGACTTCTTCAGGGGTATATGAAAATACAAGCTAACAAACTACCTGTAGGACTGCAATTTATACACACACCTCTGACATACTTCCTCTCAGGAAGGGATTTACCTTTTTACCACATATATCCTAATACACTCGTATCTGACAGGTTACTTATATGGGCACTAGTGGTTAAAAAAGGCTCACACATATATAACTACACTAAAATAGCAACATATCTAAACTAGTATTAAATGCATTTAGCTGTATAAAAATAGATATATATAGCTATATTATAATTCATAAAATAATTTGATCCATATAAAAACACCAACATAAATGCAAACAATGTATAAAGCCACAAGAATTAATCAAGATATAAAGCTAGCCCTATACTAAATCTATAAAAAAAAACTGATTCAGTGTAGCGCTGTCATTTTCTCCTGTTTTTATTTACTATGTTGTACATTAAATCATATTATTCTTGTAAAACAGATTATTTTTGCAATGTTTAAACATTGTTTTTTTAAAGTATTTATTTAGATATATGAACATAAAACATCTCCATAAATACTGTATATAAAGACTAAGGTAGTAACCTTAATGAAAACTTATACCTCTAAATAAAATATTTGAAT
This sequence comes from Bombina bombina, assembly GCF_027579735.1. Lineage (NCBI taxonomy): Eukaryota > Metazoa > Chordata > Amphibia > Anura > Bombinatoridae > Bombina > Bombina bombina. Next base: position 981,596,235 of record NC_069500.1, on the reverse strand, counting down.
TAACAGCTTCCAACAAATCAACAAATCAGTAGGTTGTATTGACTCAACTAATTCAGAGAATGCAATATGTAGATAAGTACACATTCCCCTACTACTTTCTTTCATTTAGTTTGCAGTTTCTTGTTCTCAGTATTTTGTGTTGGTGACTTTTTTCACAGTTATAAACACAAAAAAAAATCAAGTTTGAATAATCATCTGATGTGACAGGTCTATAAGAATTATTTATGAGAATAAGCTACTTCAATGCTAAAGATACATCATAAGATACTATGAGATAGTTATGCAACTCTTCTGGACTCATGGGAAGTTTTTATTAGAGAAAAAAAAAACATATTTGAAGCTTTTTTATGTTAAGGATCTTTAGATAGCTAAAGGGAAAATATTCTAAGAGATGTGAGGAATATAATGACATACAAATGGAATGTCAGGGAAGCACAAGTTGACAATAAAATATGTATGATGATTTCTGTGTCATTCACCACTGTAAACTATTTTGTATTAAGAGAACTTTTTTGAATTGCTAAAACAGGATTTCATTAAAACATATTTTATTAATGAGGTTACAACTTATTCACAAAAAGATACTTTTTAAATGTTATTAGAAATATCACATTAATGCATTGAATATCATTATATTTTATATTATTCTGATGAATTTTGAAATGTTGTTAATCTAAATGTAAACTTTCTATGATTCATGTTGATGTATGGGACTCCATCACTTTCCATCAGAAGAGTCACTTGAAAACATCTAATACATGCTTGGGTGAATTATGTTTTATTTTACGTTTGTATTGAGGTTTAAGAAGTTAGACAATTGAATATTTCACTTACATTTACAACATAATATTTTTCAGCTTACATATGGCAATAACAAACAAATCAGATAAGCTACTGGACTAACTAGAACAAAACAAATCAGTAGAACCTCATTTTACAGTAAAGGTGGCAGTGAGAAAGCATAAATAAATATACACTAATACACAAATGAGGCCACTTGTTAAAGTGACACCTTCCATATTTTATAAAAAGCCACTCTTGGGCCCTTAAATCAATTTAGAAAAATATATAACAGCAGAAGGTAAAGTTAGCCTTCGTTAAGAAGGCACTGCTATATAAATATATGGAAAAAATGTAAGGCATATGTGGTTACATATAAATACCAGTAATGGAATAGCAAGTAACGACATATGTTAACACATTGAAATCATAACCTGTGAATATTGAGACTACTAGCAACATACAACATAAATAAAAACATCAAGTTTGTAGAGTACTAATGGCCATTCATACAGAATGGAACATAACATACTGTATATTTCACATAGTCACTGCTGGTCGGCAGCACAGTCTGAAAACACTTTTATGCAAATCAGATACACTAGGGTATGAACAAAAGTATCCCAAGGTAGCCAGGATAAATAAGGCTGAACTTAAAATTGGCAATATCAACAATAAATTCAACTGCATTAAATATGTCTGGATAAATAGCTACTAAGGATGTGTCCTATTATTTAGAGTCTATTGGTACATAAACTAATTTAAGGGCTTAATTAACTAATAGAACTATAAGTAATAATAAAGTTTTATGTAGAACCCTAAACTCTACAACAATATTTCTAGGTGCCATAGTCCACACACTTTCTCCCATATGGTGCAATATAACTTTCAAGAAATCCCCAAAGAAAAAAAAGAGAGTAGGAACAAAGAGAAAATGTCAGCCACACTGTTTCAGCCACAGACAGTACAAAAATAGGAATTTATTATCATTTATATAGGTATGTATAACCTATATAGAAGGAACTTTCATAGAGCAGGAACCTTTGACTCTAACCTGTGGGAATGTTAATGATATAGCAATAGAATCTATATAGTAGCCCAAAACAGCAAAGCGCCAAGTTTTTGGAAAGGCTAAGTTATTAGGAGTTGTATACTCTGTTCCCAGTATTCTATGGCTACCATTCCATCAAAGCTATTTCTGCTAATTGGCACAGGATTTGTTGCACAGGTTGAGTATGTATTTAGTGGCTAGTGTTGCTAGATAAGAGTGTAGTGCTCAAGTTATCGTTACTTTGGCATAAGTTAAAAGAATGCTGTCTCGTTTCTTTGCAGCGGTACAGCATTAAAAAAAGATTCTGGAACTCATTTGTGTTTGAATGGATGTCTGCATTTTAACCTGACTATTTTACTCATGGCAAATCTTTTGTCCTTCATATGTATCTGACATACAAGATCTGATATGTTTTTTATGTAATCATATGTTAACATTTGTATTGTTGTATTTTGCAAATTTAACTTATCTGGAGTGCAATTTAGATCTTCCATTTTTGTTTAAACGCTAGAGAAAATGCAGAGCTTTTAATTTTGCAACTTGACGTGGCTGCTGCCCAGAAACGCCCACATTTTTTACTAAGCAATTTTAATCCTTTAGCAGAGTTGACATTTAAATAAAACCACTCTAATTACATATACAATATCTGGTCAAACAATCCAAAAATCTAAGAAAAAAAGCTTTTCATAACCTTGAAAAGGTTAGTTTTCACTGACCTTTGTGAAGGAAAAAATGTATGGTCAAAACTAAATGAAAAATGGCAGCCAGGTTATTCAATATTGATTGTCATGATGCTTGCCTATTGTGATGAATGCAGATCTTTTCATTTAAAACACTTAAACACATCAAAATTGCATAATAAAAAAAGAAATAATAAAAATACAATGCAATAACACTTGAGCAGTAGATTTGTTTTTCTGACAAATTACAAAGTTTTCTTTAATTTCCTTAGCCCAAGTCATGTGACAGCCATTAGCCAATTACACGGGCATAAATGTTTATACTGTAAACCCCTGCACATTCTCAGTATGAGCCAGTGATTAAGAAAATATGCACTCAGAAGAATGTACCCTGATTGATAATGGCAGTAAACTGAAAAGTTTTTTGTTTTTTTTTACATTTCAAAACACTTTATTGTAATCATAAATAAATATTCTGATATCTTTAATTAAGCTGGTCATGTTTCATACTTTTAAAAAGGTATGATTTTATTTTATTAAGCCAAAAAGTAATCTTGTTTATCAATATGGGACCTAGACATGAACTGCCAGTAAAATAAGGCCAAAATGGATTTTCAAGAGCCAACTTTGTTAAATTAGGCAAATCCAAAAACCCTCTTTAACATGTGCTTGAAAGTGAGGAATTTGAATTTATAAATTCAGCATTCATTCATTTTAAAACAAAACAAATACCAAATAGTGCAGCCAATGAACATTCAGAGAGACTTATTTCCCTGAATATTCATTATGAAAATTGTATCCGAAATGAAATTTTCTTGGCTGCACAAGTCTATAATTCATTTAGTTGTACAATGTGATTGAGCTTCAGTGTAGTATTATTACTAAATGTACATGGATAATGTTATAATGTATTTCAACATATTTCCAGCAGGTCTGGGAACTGGTGTACTGTACCTCATTGAAAGAGGGCCAGACTAATACATGGAGATTAATTTTAAATGTATTTAATGCTTACTGTGAAATAGAATTTTGCAATTCACTTGGGAGGCAACAGACAATTGCGTAGATAGAAATTTTCTTTCTCTAACCCAATTATATTTGTGTTGTAATTTTGCCTGTTAACATTGAGTTTTTTGGTCATATTGAATATACTTTTTTGAACATTTGGCTTTGGACTTATATCTGAACTATATTATCAAAGCCACATATTACATTATTCTTTTATATATATATATTTACAATGTACTTTCTGTGGGTATCATTCTGTTTGTTTGGGGAAATGAAGGACACCCCAAATTAATTGTCCTGTGTGGTGGCAGTAGAGATATGGGTGGCATTATAAGTAGATTTTTTTTAATTATTTTCTGCTACAGTATTTTGCATTACCCTTGCAGTGCAGTCAACAAACTAAGTGACAGATCTGCCTGGAATGACCTGAAAATAACAACAAATTCATTTTTCTGAACAACTTTTGTTTTACTCTTGCTTATTTATTTGTTTATTGTGTATGAATAGGCTATAAAGCAAACTGTTAACATAAAAAAACAAATGTCTTATCACAACACGTGCATTTGTGTATACTGTCCGCAAATAGATCTGCTAACACAAACCCCCAATATATTTTTGGTTAGGATCTATGGCTAGGATGTTGAGAAGGAGTCTCAGTGACATATGGATAGCAGTAAATTACCTATTCAGAGTTTTAAATGCACCATGCAGTGCCTCCAGAAAGTATTAAGTAACTTTGTGGTTGTGCACGTTTTACAAAATACTCATTATCAAAAATAGTTGTACTGTTTTCTATGTTTTAAAGTGTATTGCCTTTCTAGACAATCCTATGGAGTTCCAAAGTCAGGTTGATATAACCTAAGCTTGTCCAACTTAAGATGGAGAGGATGGAGTTGCGATTGTCAAGGCAGGAAATAATGAGAGAGTGGGGGCAGCAAGAATTGGCCAAAGACTGGATGTAAGGAGTGAAAGAGATATCTGAGTCAAGTGTGACCCCAAGACATTGAACATGCGGGGTTGGGATAATGATGTTATTAACAACAGTTAGAGAAAGTTGGGGTATGGATTTTGGAAGAAGGGGGGGGGGGAATAAGGAGCTCAGATTTTGAGATATTTAGCTTAAGGTAGTGAGAGGACTTCCAGGATGAAATATTAGAAAGACAGTTAGTGACACAAGTTAATAAGGAAGGGAATAGTTCAGCAGAGATGTAGATTTGGGTATGATCAGAATACAAATGGTATTAAAACCCATGGGACTGTATTAAGGAACCTAATGATGATGTATAAATAAGAAACAGATAGAACAACCTGTATGCATGATTAAGATCGGAAACATCCAAAACGTCATCATGTTTTAATCTGTTGCCCTAATAAAGGAATCATTTTGACTGGAAAATGTGCTGTGGACATCCTTGAATTGTAAATTAACACAATGGCAAGGTAAGCCTTTCATATTTTTGTATGGTTTTATGTGTTTTACATGTATCTGTGTTCTTGTTTGTACTTGCACTATAATATGTGATTTTGTGTGTGAACATATGTGAGTATAATGCAGGAATGGGGCCTTGCATTATGGGTGGAATTTTGAAGGAGCATAGGCACCCACTAAATCAAAACATAAGTGACAGTAATGATATAATCGGATAAAATAAAAAGATATGGGGGCAGGGCCTGCACAGAGACGGCGGCTTTTACCTGAAGCTCCGTCACTATCAAGCCTAAAAAGCTGTTACCCTAGCCTTCCATGTACATAAAGGCTGTCCTAAAGGAACATAAATCCCAGCTAATAAAGGCCCTGACCCCGTGTTAACAGCTTGAGGCTCAGGATAGCCTACACATCTCTTCGAGGGTGAGGCCTTCTTTTAGGAGCTGCATAACAGCGTAACCAGCACTTTACTTTGACAGTAAAGCCTGCGCTGCTGCTAACAGCGCCAGAGGAGTTCTACGTCAGCAGATTGAAGAAACAGCAATAGTGCAAAACCACTGAGGTTACTGTCTACATAACAATCAATCGGACTTGACAGAGATCGCTTCCCTGCATACTACAATGATGATGCAGCATCTAAAGTAAGCTATTGTTAAACATTATTCTATAATTTGTATTTTCATGACCCCGCTCTTCACAAGAAAGCCTCATCGTACCTTTCCAAATATTGTCCCAGTCATTAAGGTCCATAAGGTAAAGTACACATTTCCCATTTTGCCTGGGTAACAAGGTAGTAAAGTTTATTGCTACTCATTTTACGTATGAATGTAAAAGATTATTGACAGTCATATAGCCACTCAGCATGGAGATTATAAATGCTACTACAGGAGCTAAGGTATACCTGTTATCCATTTCAGAACATATTGAAAGAAGACATGAAAGATCACAATGTAATCAGCTCTAGCAGTATAAACCCACCAAACATTGTGAATCTACTCATGAGTAGCAATTCCGCAGGCACATACAATGAGCGGAGATGTTTGAGGTCTCCTGGCAAGTCATGGAAATGGCTCCTTGGGAAGTTGATCAACCCTGGTCCATTCTATCCTATGAAATGGGGAAAATTTACTGGTCTGCAGCAGAAGAAACATTGTCTAAATGAGCAGTAATGAGACCGGAGGAGTGTTTCAGAGACATTGCTCTCATTGAGAAAGTTAAGCTACTAATGAAAAGATTTTGCGTAAAGGTAGAAGTTGGATAACTCACCAGATCTACACATAACCTAACTGCTGGGGAGCAGAATTAACATTTATATGTTTGCAGATACTGCCCCAAAGAAATCAGCTCTTTTACCTGTAAAAAAAAAAAAAATACAAACACCCCAACAGTAAAACCCACCACCTACACAACCAAATCCCCCAAATAAAAACCTATATAAAAAAACCTAAGCTCCCCATTACCCTGAAAAGGGCATTTGGATGGGCATTGCCCTTAAAAGGGAATTTAGCTCTTTTTCAGCCCAAACCCTAATCTAAAAATAAAACCCACACAATAAACCCTTAAAAAAACCTAATACTAACCCCTGAAGATCCACTTACAGTTTTTGAAGACCGGACATCCATCCTCAACGAAGTGGCAGAAGTCTTCATCCAAGCGGCAAGAAGTCCTCAATGAAACCGGGAGAAGTCTTCATCCAAGCGGACCGAAGTCTTAATCCAAGCCGGCAGAAGTCTTCATCCAGATGGCATCTTCTATCTTCATCTATCCGGCGTGGAGCGGCTCCATCTTCAAGACATCCGGCGCAGAGCATCCTCTTCTTTCTATGGCGACTGAAGAATGAAGGTTCCGTTAAGGGACGTCAACCAAGATGGCGTCCCTTGAATTCCGATTGGTTGATAGAATTCTATCAGCCAATCGGAATTAAAGGTGAAAAAATCCTATTGGCTGATGCAATCAGCCAATAGGATTGAGCTTTAATTCTATTAATAAGAGAAAAGAAAAGCGTAGGCACCAGAAGGTTTTTCAAAAATGCAAATGTCCTTTATTCAGGTGATAAAATGCAATGCAACAACGGATGTTAGGAAAAGCATAAACCTCAGGGCTTAGGTGGAGAAGTGGTCACCCACGTACCCCATTGCTGACATGTTTCGGCTTAAGCCGTAATCATAGCTAAAGGGTAAGAGTTATGCCTGCCTTATAAAAGAACAGTTCACCTGTGATAGGTTAAAAACAAAATTGTCACGTGGTTGATACACACCTCCACCTGTAGGTCAATCTGTAAATTTACACTGCCCTGTGTGGAAGTTAACTCCTTATTTTCCACTTAAGCACATGAGGATAGTTTATTTGTTTTCATAATGACCAAAGAGCCTACATTAAAATGGTTCAATATATATCTTGTTATTATGTACTACTTTATGTGAAAACATAGCTAGTTTAACATAAGTCATATATATCCGCTTGCTTACTTAGCATTTTGTGCAGTTGTACCATTACAAAAATTGGTGGCTCTATATGTAAACAATCATTACCTATCTATCATGTATTGAAAATATCTAAATTGAGGATATCGAACGATAATCCACATAAGGGAAAGGCTGAAAAAATGGTAATAACAATAACATTTACCCAAATAATAATAATAAAACCCTTTATAAAATGAACTTGATGACTGACTTAGTCTAAGTGAAACATTTATGATAACTGTATGCTATAATGTTTATAGTTCACCCTTTGTAACTATATAAACTTTATCCAATATAACATATAGTATTAATCCTGTATATATATATGGGGACACAGGCTAACACCAGAAATTAATAAGGTCATATTCAGAATTCAGCCCTTTGGGCATTCTGGTGTGCAGCCTGTGTATCCAAAACACCTCCCTTTTAAGAAGCAAGGTGTCCCTGTCACCTCCCCTGTTGTTTGTACCAACAACCTCAATGATCGTCCATGATAATGTCCCTGGATCTTTATTGTGTTTAACCTTGAAGTGGTTCACCAGGGGGGTGGTGAGTATACCCCTTTTGATGTCATTAATATGTTCCCTTATCCTAGTCCTTACTTGTCTAGACGTTTGTCCTGTATATTGAATGTCACAGATGTCACAGTTAAGAAGATATACTGCATAAGTTGACCTACAATTAAAGAGCGCTCTATGTGCAAATATCTCACCAGAGTAAGAGCTTCTAAATATATTACCCAATTTGGCATGACTACATGCTATGCAGTTTCTAAAGCTGCACCTATAGACCCCTTTGTAGCTAAGCCAAGAGGATGTATTTGTCTCACCCGTTTTCAATTGTGTAGGTGCCACATAATTTCCTATGGTTTTGCCTCTCTTGAAGGCAAATCTCAACTTCTGTGCTGCAATATGTGTTAGATCATCATCTGACTTTAAAAGGGGCATGTGTCTACGTATGATATTGCATATTTGGTAATACTGTTTACTGAACTGGGTCACGAATGTAAGTTGCTCAGATTTTGTATTACTTTCTGTGAATTTATCCTTGAGTAGGTTGGCCCTTTCTATGGCCCTTACTTCATCCCGGGCCCTAATAATATCCTGTTCGGGGTACCCCCTCTCGAGGAATTTTTCACACAATTCCATCTCATGTTTGGAATGTTCACTAGTTTTGGTACAGTTCCTTTTTACCCTAGTGAACTGGCCTTTCAGTACCGATTTGAAAACCTGCTTAGGGTGGCTGCTCTGTGCGTGTAATAGGGTGTTCCTGGTTATGGGTTTTCTGTAGAGCTCTACCCTTATATAGTTAGTCCCCTCACCAAGGAGGGTGACATCTAAAAAATTAATTTTAGAGTGCCCAAATTCATGAGTGAATTGTAGGCTTGCATTATTGACATTGAGATGCCCTACAAACTCTTGTGCTTCATTCTGACTGCCATCCCATATAAACAACAGGTCGTCTATATAACGACGATAATAGACGATATTACCCCTATAAGTGTTTATATCTCCAAAGATGTGGCACAGCTCCCACCAACCCATATATAGGTTGGCGTAAGAGGGAGCAAATTTGGCCCCCATGGCTGTGCCACATCTCTGGAGATAAAACACGCGTTCAAATACAAAGAAGTTGTGAGTAAGCAGGAACTCAGTTACTCTGAGAATAAATTTAATAAATGTCTCACTATATCCAGTGGATCTCCTTAGAAAGAAGGATATGGATTCTAGCCCAGAGCTATGTGGGATTGACGAATATAACGATTTTACATCGACTGATAACCATCCATAGCCCTCCTTCCAAGGAATTACTTCTATCTCTTTCAATAGTTGCTTGGTGTCTCTAAGGTGACTAAGAAGGAGAGAGAGTCACATTGTGGACAGTGTAATCGCACACACTGGTGACACTGGCCCTAAACTTAGAAACACATCTAAATTTTACCCCATCCAGTCTAGGGGCCCTGTACTGGAAAAATTCCAGAAGAGAATAGAGGAAGATTTGACCAATCTGGCATACACTACCAAACTTGGGATTAAGGGTAATCTCAATATTGAGGAGAAAAAAGCACTCAAAAACTTAAGTGAAAACATGAATTTGGTGGTCAGGGCCGCAGACAAGGGTGGCTCTGTTGTCTTAATGGATAGGACATTCTTTGAAAAGGAGGCCCTAAGGCAATTAAATGACCCCAAACAATACATTATACTAGACTTTAACCCTACAAACAGATTTCAGAAAGAGCTTTCACACTTGATTGATGATGGGAGGGAAGAGGGTTTTTTGGATGATGGCACTTGTGAATTTTTATATGCGGTGAATCCTAAGGTCCCTACCTTCAACATTCTGCCAAAGGTACACAAGTCCCTGGAGAATGTTGAGGGTAGACCCATCATTAGTGGGATTGATTCCATGTTGGAGCCATTATCCAAGTGGCTTGATTCGATCCTTCAACCCCTGGTGGGGGAACTTCTTAGTCACCTTAGAGACACCAAGCAACTATTGAAAGAGATAGAAGTAATTCCTTGGAAGGAGGGCTATGGATGGTTATCAGTCGATGTAAAATCGTTATATTCGTCAATCCCACATAGCTCTGGGCTAGAATCCATATCCTTCTTTCTAAGGAGATCCACTGGATATAGTGAGACATTTATTAAATTTATTCTCAGAGTAACTGAGTTCCTGCTTACTCACAACTTCTTTGTATTTGAACGCGTGTTTTATCTCCAGAGATGTGGCACAGCCATGGGGGCCAAATTTGCTCCCTCTTACGCCAACCTATATATGGGTTGGTGGGAGCTGTGCCACATCTTTGGAGATATAAACACTTATAGGGGTAATATCGTCTATTATCGTCGTTATATAGACGACCTGTTGTTTATATGGGATGGCAGTCAGAATGAAGCACAAGAGTTTGTAGGGCATCTCAATGTCAATAATGCAAGCCTACAATTCACTCATGAATTTGGGCACTCTAAAATTAATTTTTTAGATGTCACCCTCCTTGGTGAGGGGACTAACTATATAAGGGTAGAGCTCTACAGAAAACCCATAACCAGGAACACCCTATTACACGCACAGAGCAGCCACCCTAAGCAGGTTTTCAAATCGGTACTGAAAGGCCAGTTCACTAGGGTAAAAAGGAACTGTACCAAAACTAGTGAACATTCCAAACATGAGATGGAATTGTGTGAAAAATTCCTCGAGAGGGGGTACCCCGAACAGGATATTATTAGGGCCCGGGATGAAGTAAGGGCCATAGAAAGGGCCAACCTACTCAAGGATAAATTCACAGAAAGTAATACAAAATCTGAGCAACTTACATTCGTGACCCAGTTCAGTAAACAGTATTACCAAATATGCAATATCATACGTAGACACATGCCCCTTTTAAAGTCAGATGATGATCTAACACATATTGCAGCACAGAAGTTGAGATTTGCCTTCAAGAGAGGCAAAACCATAGGAAATTATGTGGCACCTACACAATTGAAAACGGGTGAGACAAATACATCCTCTTGGCTTAGCTACAAAGGGGTCTATAGGTGCAGCTTTAGAAACTGCATAGCATGTAGTCATGCCAAATTGGGTAATATATTTAGAAGCTCTTACTCTGGTGAGATATTTGCACATAGAGCGCTCTTTAATTGTAGGTCAACTTATGCAGTATATCTTCTTAACTGTGACATCTGTGACATTCAATATACAGGACAAACGTCTAGACAAGTAAGGACTAGGATAAGGGAACATATTAATGACATCAAAAGGGGTATACTCACCACCCCCCTGGTGAACCACTTCAAGGTTAAACACAATAAAGATCCAGGGACATTATCATGGACGATCATTGAGGTTGTTGGTACAAACAACAGGGGAGGTGACAGGGACACCTTGCTTCTTAAAAGGGAGGTGTTTTGGATACACAGGCTGCACACCAGAATGCCCAAAGGGCTGAATTCTGAATATGACCTTATTAATTTCTGGTGTTAGCCTGTGTCCCCATATATATATACAGGATTAATACTATATGTTATATTGGATAAAGTTTATATAGTTACAAAGGGTGAACTATAAACATTATAGCATACAGTTATCATAAATGTTTCACTTAGACTAAGTCAGTCATCAAGTTCATTTTATAAAGGGTTTTATTATTATTATTTGGGTAAATGTTATTGTTATTACCATTTTTTCAGCCTTTCCCTTATGTGGATTATCGTTCGATATCCTCAATTTAGATATTTTCAATACATGATAGATAGGTAATGATTGTTTACATATAGAGCCACCAATTTTTGTAATGGTACAACTGCACAAAATGCTAAGTAAGCAAGCGGATATATATGACTTATGTTAAACTAGCTATGTTTTCACATAAAGTAGTACATAATAACAAGATATATATTGAACCATTTTAATGTAGGCTCTTTGGTCATTATGAAAACAAATAAACTATCCTCATGTGCTTAAGTGGAAAATAAGGAGTTAACTTCCACACAGGGCAGTGTAAATTTACAGATTGACCTACAGGTGGAGGTGTGTATCAACCACGTGACAATTTTGTTTTTAACCTATCACAGGTGAACTGTTCTTTTATAAGGCAGGCATAACTCTTACCCTTTAGCTATGATTACGGCTTAAGCCGAAACATGTCAGCAATGGGGTACGTGGGTGACCACTTCTCCACCTAAGCCCTGAGGTTTATGCTTTTCCTAACATCCGTTGTTGCATTGCATTTTATCACCTGAATAAAGGACATTTGCATTTTTGAAAAACCTTCTGGTGCCTACGCTTTTCTTTTCTCTTATTGATACCATTTGGATATGGTTGAGGCACGGAAGGTGATTTGGCAGTAGAACATTCTCCCCACAAGGTGCCATAAGAATTTGGAATCTTTTCGTGAAGCTGTGGACTCTCCCCGGTTCTGTTTAGTTCACCGGCTCCACATCGTGACGTCACGTCTTCCCCGGATCAGCCGCTCAGACGCTGACACGCTGTAGGGATCCACACGGCTGCTCGACCTCCAGGATACTGTTGATCGCACAGATACCTTCGCGAGAGGATCCGGAGCAGGATATCAGAGGTGGGTCCCCAGAATCAGCTTTTGTCAGTAGCGTGCATACCGGAGGTTTATACTACAGACCACACGGAGCTCGTTTATGGGGGAGAGAGTTTTCAAGGCACCTATGTATACATGTGGGACTGACGTGAGTTTAATATAGTAACATTACCCAGCATTGTGACACAGGTGCTGCATTGACTTTCTTTAATTCTATTGGCTGATCCAATCAGCCAATAGGATTGAGCTCGCATTCTATTGGCTGATTGGAACATACATCATGAATATATAAGAGAATTTCAATATGGTGAAAATGCTGTTTAAATTTAGATTGAAACAAACACAGCAGTATAAGTTGTTTACTGCCTTCTTATGCTAACTGGCTAAAAACTCCCACAGTTCTACTGGGAAAGAGGGACACACCTTTGCAAACCTGTTGTTTTCAGGGTATGTGTATTTTTATGAATGAGAAATAATAATCTTTAATACATTGAAAGCTTACTTTTAGATGAAACAAAGAGAAAATGACAGCAATCACCTGAATTCAATAAAAGCTGTTGTTGAAACTAATATCTTGCAGAGAAATATTGCTGAGGCAATAGGGAGATTCAAAGAGATTTGCAAAATCTCCTTTCCAGAAATCAATAGAGCTTCTGTGTTATATTATTAACCTGCGGCACAGAACCACTTACACTGTCAAGGATACCAGTATCACACAAATGTATTTAAGAAAAAGAAGACTAAACAAGTAAAAAACAGCATCTATAAACTAGCACAATCTTACTGTGTAAAAAAAATAAAAAATTATTGCAACCAAGGTGTGCATTGCCAGGTCATGGAAAAAACCTGAAGCTCCAACTCTAGCTCAGACCACTCAACTCATAGACTATCTAGCGTCTATGGAGAGAGGTTTCTACAACACGACTGACCGTATTGACAAGTATTGGACGATCTGGAGTAGGTGGTTCCTTAAACATCCCTAGACGCTGGATCCATTATTCCTCTGAGATTTCTCTTCCCCTCCCCTTTCCCCTCCCCCTCCCTTTTTTTTTTTTCTCTTCTTCTCCTCATGTTTTTCTATTCGACTTTTTCTTTCTTTCTCTTTCTTTCTTTCTTCCTCTTTTCTTCTCCATATCCTACTGTCTGTTCTCTCCCAATTCTTGCTGTTAATTCTAACTTGATGTCTTTTTCTTATTAAACTTGTTAGGGACCATTTGTTCTTACATTAGAACTTAATGATAGATCAAGACATTAGGAACATACATTGCTAAAGACTCTTGTGATGTCCCCCAACTAATTTTGTTAAACTAGACTTTAATTTGGAACATAACTTAAGGGATATTACCCTATTTTTTGAGATATCTCTCTTTAACCCAGATGTAAGAATGAGAGTAACCTATTGGTTGGCAATGGCTCCTATGTCAAAATCTTGTGCCAGCTTTGTATTATGAATACCCTTGTATTTTACATTTGAGAATTGTTTAAAGTTTGTTTTTATGCTGATGGTTTTACTTGCATTCTTTTTGTATTGACTTATGCTTAATAAAGCTTTAAAAAAAAAAAAAAAAAAAAAGCTGTTGTTGAAACTAATATCTTGCAAAGAAATATTGCTGAGGCAATAGGGAGATTCAAAGAGATTTGCAAAATCTCCTTTCCAGAAATCAATAGAGCTTCTATGTTATATTATTAACCTGCGGCACAGAACCACTTACACTGTCAAGGATACCAGTATCACACAAATGTATTTAAGAAAAAGAAGACTAAACAAGTAAAAAAACAGCATCTATAAACTAGCACAATCTTACTGTGTAAACAAAAAAAAAAAAGAAAAACGTATTTAAAAAAAAAAAAAAAGTACAAGAAAAAAATAGATCCTTGTCAGCTTCGATTTATGCTTTACACAGACAATGACATCTTTTTAAATTCCGCATAATGAATCCCCCCTTTAGGTGACAAATTTTGACCACTCCCTGAGAACGCCTTGACTTACATGGTCAACCCCTTTCTCAAATCAGTGGGATTGCCAAGACAAATATCATTCTAACCAGTCAGATTACTTCAACATAACAGAAAAGACAATAATTTTTTAATATTTACAGATCCCCTTTTGCAAGTGCATTCCCAAAGGGGTAGATTTATCATTTGCCAGACGGACATGATCCGCTGTAGTGATCATGTCCGCCCGACATCGTTAAATGGTGACAGCATACGTTGTCAGCATTTATCATTGCACAAGCATTTCTAGTGAAATGCTTGTTCTATGCCTTCTCGTGCATATTCGTGGCCAAATGCCGCTAGCAGGGGGTGTCAATCATTCCAATCATATCTGATTGGGATGATTGCTGTCTGCCACCTCAGAAGTGGCGGATGAGTTACGACCGCTGCTTCTTAACTTATGTTTTAGGTGGACCTGAAACTTTGGGGGTAGATTGCATCATTAGCTGCTTGATAAATCTACCCCAAAGTGTTAAAGGGACATAAAACACAATTTTTTTCTTTCATGATTCGGACAGTTCATGCAATTTTAAACAACTTTCCAATTTAATGCTATTATTTCTAATTTGCTTCATTCTCGTAATATCCTTTGTTGAAAAGCAAATCTAAACAGGCTTGGTAGCTTCTGATTGGTGGCTGCACATAGATGTCTCGTGCTATTGGCTCACCAATGTGTATTGCTATTTCTTCAACAAAGTATACCTAAAGAATAAAGCAAATTAGATAATAGAAGTAAATTGGAATTTTGTTTAAAGTTTTACTCTCTGTATTATGAAAACAAATTATTTGGGTTTCATGCCCCTTTAAGGTTATACTTATTGTTTTTCTGTGTTGCAAGCAGTTCTTTGTTATGTGAAATCTCATGTAATCATGTAACAACTATAGATGTTGAAGGCAGGAATTACTATTGGCGATGGTCTAGAAAAGATAGGTGAAATGAACCTCAATTAAATTCGAACATAATCTTGTCTGAGCGAGACCCCACAACAGCATAACAAGAGTCTATAAAAATAAAAAGCAATGTCTCTTTAACCACACCAAATGAGAATCCTATATAATAAAAGGCCAAGTGTGTTTGTCCGAAGCTGTCATGCGCAGTAGAGACTGCGCACGAGGACAAACACACCTGGCCTTCAAACTGTCAGTGTCTTCCTCCTGGCGTCGCGTGTGGTGGAGTGTGCGGGGCCGACGGGTGCGAGTGGGTGGGCCCAGGTGTGACATGGGCGGGGTCGGGCGTGTCGCGGGCGGGGTCTACCGCGACATGGCTGGGCTGGGTCGAGCGTGGCGCGGGCGGGCCAGATGCCTGGCGAGTGCACAGTGAGTGATTGAGACAGAGAGCTCTAAAAAGAAGGGGATAGAGAGAGCAGAAGAGGGGGGATAAAGAGAGGGGGGAGAGAGACAGCAAAAGAGAGGGGGGAGAGTGAGCAAAAGAGAGTGGGGAGAGAGCACAAAAGAGAGGGGGGAGAGAGCACAAAAGAGAGGGGGGAGAGAGCACAAAAGAGAGGGGGGAGAGCACAAAAGAGAGAGGGGGAGAGAGCACAAGAGAGAGAGTGCAAAAGAGAGGCGGGAGGGAGCGCAAAAGAGAGGGGGGAGAGAGAGCGCAGAAGAGAGGGGGGAGAGAGCACAAAAAAGAGGGGGAGAGAGGGCAAAAGAGAGGGGGAGAGAGCGCAAAAGAAAGGGGGAAAGAGACAGCAAAAGAGAGGGAGAGAGACAACAAAAGAGAGGGAGAGAGACAGCAAAAGATAGGGAGAGAGACAGCAAAAGAGGGAGAGAGACAGCGAAAGAGAGGAGAGGGAGAGAGAGAGCAAATGAGAGGGGGGAAGAGAGACAGCAAAAGAGAGGGAGAGAGACAACAAAAGAGAGGGAGAGAGACAGCAAAAGAGGGAGAGAGACAGCAAAATAGGGAGAGAGACAGCAAAATAGGGGGGAAAGAGAGAGAGCAAAAGAGAGGGGGGGGAGAGAGAGAGCAAAAGAGAGGGGGGAGAGAGCAAAAGAGAGGGGGAGAGAGAGTGAGCAAAAGAGAGGGGGGAGAGAGCAAAAGAGAGGGGAGAAAGAGAGAGCAAAAGAGGGGGAGAGAGAGAGAAAAAAGAGAGGGGGAGAGAGAGAGCAAAAGAGGGAGAGAGACAACAAAAGAGGGAGAGAGACAGCAAAAGAGAGGGGGGAGAAAGAGAGCAAAAGAGAGGGGGAAAAGAAAGGGGAGAAATAGAGAGCAAAAGAGGGGGGAGAGAGAGCAAAAGAGGGGAGAGAGAGAGCAAAAGAGAGGGGGAGAGAGAGAGCAAAAGAGAGGGGAGAAAGAGAGAGCAAAAGAGAGGGGAGAAAGAGAGAGCAAAAGAGAGGGGAGAAAGAGAGAGCAAAAGAGAGGGGAGAAAGAGAGAGCAAAAGAGAGGGGATATAGAGAGAGAGCAAGGGGTGGGACCGCTGTACTGCAAAAAAATGGCCCGTGTACACGGGCTTTAGGACTGGTATATTTATATTGGCATTATAATAATGTGCTTTTCAATTTAAATTAAAAAATAAGTTAATAGTGATATTTCTCTATGCAAATAAAATATGGCTTATTAAAAAAATAGTAGGTGGCTGAAATGTAGCCCATTTTGCTATACCACATAAATATACTTTTTTACGTTTCAAAAAAATACCTAAAATATTTATTCTGCAATGAATGTGTATAATTTGTAGCTTTTGCATTTTACACCAAATACATGCAAGGAGTTTTAAGAAAGAAATGGTTACAAAAGATATAACAGCAACTTAAAATGTGTCTTATTTGAAAGGTGAGTTGGGCTATAAAATGATTGCAGATACACAGTCATAAGCATCCCCCAGCAAATAAATGATCTCACACACATGTTGTTTCCAGGGTGACTGCAATAAATGCAATTCCTAGCACCACAACAGGAAACACTGATTGTTCATTCCTAAAGATAGATGTAGCTTCCACCTTTTGATCTTTTGTGTTGTGCGCTCTGAAATCAGAGAGAAAGGATAAAAATCTCAGCATGAGGGCTTATTTCAGATAAAAATTGCATTTGTAACAGTTCATGGACTGAATAAATGTGACCACAGAGTGGTGATTTTATGTGGCAGGGTATTTAATAAGAATAACATATGATGACTGCATTTTAACAAATGTCAAATGTTAGTTAAATGTTAAACATGTTTTTGCAAAAATGTTATTATTTTCCCATTTATCATATTTAGGACCAGATTACAAGTGGCACGCTTACAATTCCGCGTAGGCAATATTGGTTTATTGTGGGTGTTTGCGCATGTCGGAAGTGGCGCGTCTATTGCAAGTTGAAACTAATCACATTCTCTCAAGTGCAATTGAATTTAACGAGCATCAGGTTTGCGCAACTTTAGAGCTCTGTTTAACTGTTTTGCTCATATATATATATATATATATATATATATATACACACGTATATACACACAGTATCTTACAAAAGTGAGTACACCCCTTCCATTTTTGCAAATATTTTATTATATCTTTTCATGTGACAACACTGAAGAAATGACACTTTGCTACAATGTAAAGAATTGAGTGTACAGCCTGTATAAAACTGTAAATTTGCTGTCCCCTCAAAATAATTTAACATACAGCCATTAATGTCTAAACCGTTGGCAACAAAAGTGAGTACACCCCTAAGTGGAAATGTCCAAATTGGGCCCAATTAGCCATTTTCCCTCCCCGGTGTCATGTGACTCGTTAGTGTTACAAGGTCTCAGGGGGGAATGGGGAGTAGGTGTGTTAAATTTGGTGTTATCGCTCTCACACTCTATCATACTGGTCTGGAAGTTCAACATGGCACTTCATGGCAAAGAACTCTCTGAGGATCTGAAAAAAAGAATTAAGGCTCTACAAAAAGATGGCCTAAGCTTTAAGAAGATTGCCAAGACCCTGAAACTGAACTGCAGCATGGTGGGCAAGACAATACAGTGGTTTCACAGGACAGGTTCCACTCAGAACAGGCCTCGCCATGGTCGACCAAAGAAGTTGTGTGCACGTGTTCAGCATCATATCCAGAGGTTGTCTTTGGGAAATAGACCTATGAGTGCTGCCAGCATTGCTGCGGAATCTGTTGGTGCTCTACAAATAACTGTTAATAATAATAATAATAATAAATAATAATTGCTGCAGAAGTTAAAGGGGTGGGGGGTCAGCCTGTCAGTGCTCAGACCATATGCCTCACACTGCATTATATTGGTCTGCATGGCTGTCGTCCCAGAAGGAAGCCTATTCTAAAGATGATGCACAAGAAAGCCTGCAAACAATTTGCTGAAGACAAGCAGACTAAGGACATGGATTACTCAAACCATGTCCTGTGGTCCGATGAGACCAAGATAAACTTATTTGGTTCAGATGGTGTCAAGCGTGTCTGGCGGCAACCAGGTGAAGGAGTACAAAGACAAGTGTGTCTTGCCTACAGTCAAGCATGGTGGTGGGAGTGTCATGGTCTGGCCCTGCATGAGTGCTTCCGTCACTGGGGAGCACAGTTCATTGAGGGAACCATGAATGCCAACATGTACTGAGACATACTGAAGCAGAGCATGATACCCTCCATTCGGAGACTGGGCCACAGGGCAGTATTCCAACATGATAATGACCCCAAACACACCTCCAAGATGACCACTGCCTTAATAAAGAAGCTGAGGGTAAAGGTGATGGACTGGCCAAACATGTCTCCAGACCTAAACCCTATTGAGCATCTGTGGAGCATCCTCAAATGGAAGGTGGGGGAGCGCAAGGTCTCTAACATCCACCAGCTCCGTGATATCGTCATAGAGGAGTGGAAGAGGACTCCAGTGGCAACCTGTGAAGCTCTGGTGAACTTCATGCCCAAGAGGGTTAAGGCAGGGCTGGAAAATAATTGTGGCCACACAAAATATTGACACTTTGGGCCCAATTTGGACATTTTCACTTAGGGGTGTACTCACTTTTGTTGCCAACGGTTTAGACATTAATGGCTGTGTGTTAAGTAATTTTGAGGGGACAGCACATTTACACTGTTATACAGGCTGTACACGCACTACTTTACATTGTAGCAAAGTGTAATTTCTTCAGTGTTGTCACATGAAAAAATATTATAAAATATTTACAAAAATGTGAGGGGTATACCCACTTTTGTGAGAAAAAAAAAAAAAAAAAATATATATATATATATATATATATATATATATATATATATATATATGTATGTGTGTATGTGTGTATGTGTGTGTGTGGGCATTGGAGCCCTTTGCAGTCAAGTAGCTGAAAACAAGATCATATTTATGCAATATTCATATTTAATAAAGTGTGTAACTGTAAATATTTCACATGCCAACCTTTTATTTTACATAAAGGGAATATGTTCTAAGTATTTTTAAATATATATTCCTATATATCTGTATATATCTATACCTATATATAATCATCTATATGTATAGATACAGTATATATTTTACCAAAAAAAAAACATAAATATATATACAGAAAAATATGTATTTATGAATAAATAGAACATATTCATCTGTGTGAAGAATGTGAAATATTATTTCATGTTGGGTTAGCACACTTGAGAGAATACGATCAGGTTTGTGCGACTTGTTTTGGGTTTTTCCCCCACTTTTTACACTCTATTGCCGTCTATGGGGGAATGTTAATACGGTCGCAATATTCTGTCTTTGGATTTTTGTATGTGTTGGGTTAGCTCACAATCTAAAGCTTTATACTTTCAACTTGCAATACACCTGGGCCTCGATCACATATGCAACGTTGCCCGCAAAAAAACGGCGACGCCAGATTTTGCGCGATTTTGGTATTACATATACGGCGTAGCATACAATTTACGGCCGTATATTTCACCCGTCGCTCGCAATTTTTACTCCCATAGGCTAACATGGGACCGCGTCGTAAATCGGTATCCAATATCGAGCGCAAGGCCTTACGTGGCAAAAATGGAGAAATCTTATTCCATTTTCACCTCACCAAAAAATGCAGCCGTAGCAGGCCTTGCGCTGAGTATGGGAGCACCGTAACTCCATAAAATGCCTGCAAAAATAAACTAACACCTAACGCATGCGCAATGTCTATCTACCTGTCAACCGCAATCCCCCACCGCAATAACAAATAAACTCTATTAACCCCTAAACCGCCATAGCCCACACCACAATTAACCTATTCTAGTATTAACCCCTAAACCGCCATAGCCCACATAGGCTATTAAATGTATTAACCCCTAATCTGCCGCCATCAACGTCGCCGCAACTATAATAAAGTTATTAACCCCTAAGTCTACCCTAACCCAAACACCCCCCCAACTTAAATATTATTTAAATAAATCTAAATAATATTACTATTATTAACTAAAGTATTCCTATTTAAAACTAAATACTTACCTATAAAATAAACCCTAAGATAGCTACAATATAATTAATAATTACATTGTAGCTATTTTAGGATTTATTTTTATTTTACAGGCAACTTTGTATTTATTTTAACTAGGTACAATAGCTATTAAATGTATTAAATGTATTAACCACTAATCTGCCGCCACCAACGTTGCCGCAACTATAATAAAGTTATTAACCCCTAAGTCTACCCTAACCCAAGCCCCCCCCCAACTTAAATATTATTTAAATAGATCTAAATAATATTACTATTATTAACTAAAGTATTCCTATTTAAAACTAAATACTTACCTATAAAATAAATCCTAAGATAGCTACAATATAATTAATAATTACATTGTAGCTATTTTAGGATTTATTTTTATTTTACAGGCAACTTTGTATTTATTTTAACTAGGTACAATAGCTATTAAATAGTTAATAACTATTTAATAGCTACCTAGTTAAAATAATTACAAATGTACCTGTAAAATAAAACCTGACCTAAGTTACAATTAAACCCTTAAACACTACACTATCAATAAATTAATTAAATCAATTAACTACAAGTACCTACAATTACCTACAATTAAATAAACTAAACTAAATTACAAAAAAAAGTTACAATTACACCTAACACTACACTATCATTAAATTAATTATATTAATTAACTACAATTAGCTAAAATTAAATACAATTAAATAAAATAAACTATAGTACCAAAAAAAACTAAATTATAGAAAATAAAAAAAAAGTTTAAACTAATTACACCTAATCTAAGTCCCCTAATAAAATAAAAAAGCCCCCCCAAAATAATAAAATGCCCTACCCTATACTAAATTACAAATACCCCGTAAAAGGGCTTTTTGAGGGGCATTGCCCCAAAGTAATCAGCTCTTTTACCTGTAAAAAAAGAAATACAACCCCCCCAAAATTAAAACCCACACCCAACCTTACTCTAAAACCCACCCAATCCCCCCTTAAAAAAACCTAACACTACCCCATTGAAGATCACCCTACCTTGAGCCGTCTTCACCCAGCCGGGCAGAAGTCAGTTATGATAGGGATGATTGGCACCCCATGCTAGTGGGCGATGAGCCGCGAATGTGCAGGGGGCGGCATTGCACAAGCATTTCACAACAAATGGCATTTAGTGATGCCGGGCGGATATGATTCGCTACAGTCAATCATGTCCGCCAGTATTTAATAAATGTACCCCTTAGATTTGACATTGGGATGTAAACATTTGAAATTCATTCATTATTCCAATGTGAAAATGTATTCATTAACTAATTTAAGTTTCAGTCTACTTTATTGTTTAAAAAAAATAGATAACACCTTTACTTCCCATTTCTGAGCTTTGCAAAACCAACATTGTAATATTAATATACATTATAACGTCTAAATCTCTGCCTGTTTCTGAGTACCTGCATCTGCCTCTTATCTCAGTGCTATTTATATGTTTTCACAGCCAGACAGTGCTAGTTCATGTGTGCCATAAAGATACCATTGTGCTCACTCTTGTGGAGTTGTGCATGGAGACGCACTAATTGGTTAACATCCAACATTTTGTTAAAAGCACTAAGATAAGGGGGTAGTCTGCAGAGGCTTAGGTGCAAGGTAATCACATAGTAACATAGTAGATAAGGTTGAAAAAAGACTGAAGTCCATCAAGTTCAACTTATACAAATCTAAAATACTTGCAAAAAGCTCCATTTAAGCTTAAATAACCCCACTAAAAGGTGATCCATTTAATACTAGAAATCATATCCATGAATTTTGTTTATATACAGAAATGTATCCAGACTATTTTTAAATGTATCTAGGGTATTGGCATTTACTACCTCCTTTGGTAATGAGTTCCACAATTTTATTGCTCTTACAGTGAAAAAACGTTTCCATTTCAGGAGATTAAATCTCCTTTCCTCCAACCTTAAATTGGGACCTCTTGTCAGAAACAATTTTCTTGGAATAAACAGAGCTTCTGCCATCTCTTTATATGGGCCTTGAATATATTTATATAAAGTAATCATGTCACCTCTCAAGCGCCTTTTTTCTAAAGAAAACAGACCCACTTTGGCTAGCCTCTCCTCATAGGTTAAATTCTCCAATCCCCTTATTAGCTTTGTGGCCCTTCGCTGAACTTTTTCTAGTTCTGCAATATCTTTTTTTTGCGATCAGTCCCCAGAACTGCACTCCATGCTCAAGGTGAGGTCTTACCAGGGTTTTATATAGTGACAGAATTATGCTTTCCTCCCTTGAATCAATGCCTCTTTTAATACATGCTAGTATCTTATTAGCCTTTGAAGCCGCTGCACTGCATTGTGCACCCATCTTTAGCTTGTTATCTACTACTACTCCCAAATCCCTTTCCTCCTCTGTTTGGCTAAGTCTTGTCCCATTTAAAAAATACGTTGCCTGCTTATTTTTACTTCCAAAATGTAGAACCTTGCATTTTCCCGTATTAAATCTCATTTTCCATTTACTTGCCCATACTTATAATTTTTGCAGATCCCTTTCTAATGAAAGTTCATCCTGCTCTGACCTAATGACCTTACTTAACTTAGTATCATCTGCAAAAATAGAGATGTTGCTATTTAATCCTTGCTCCAAGTCATTTATAAAAATATTAAAAAGAACAGGGCCCAGTACTGATCTGGGGGACTCCACTGATTACCTTTGTCCAATCTGAGTATGATCCATTTACTACTACTCGTTGCTCCCTATCTTTTATCCAGTTATTCATCCATGAGCTAACATTTTCAACTATTCCCAGTCCCTTAATTTTGTGCATTAATCTCTCATGTGGCACTGTATCAAATTCCTTTGCAAAATATAAGTATTTTACATCAACTGATTCCCCTTTATCTATATTTTTACTTACTTCCTCGTAGAATCTAATTGGATGTAGAAAGTATATTAATATAACAGTGTGATTATGCAAAACTGGGGTATAAAGGAATTATCTTTCTAAGGGTCAGATTATGGCCTCTATTTAACAAGCTCCGTAAGGATCTAGATGGCCTCTGTTTCTGGTGAGTCTTCAGACTCGCCAGAAACAGCAGTTATGAAGCAGCGGTCATAAACACCGCCGCTCCATAGCCTGTCTGCCTGCTCTGAGCAGACGGACAGTCATAGCCGGAAATCAACCCGATCGAGTACGATCGGGTTGATTGACACCCCCCTGCTGGCGGCCTATTGGCAGCGAATCTGCAGGGGGCGGCGTTGCACCAGCAGCTCTTGTGAGCTGCTGGTGCAATGCTGAATACGGCGAGCGTATTGCTCGCCATATTCAGCGAGGTCTGGCGGACCTTATCCGCAGTGTCGCATCAGGTCCGCCAGACCTTAATAACTAGAGGCCTATGAGTGGAGCGCAAACATTTCCATGAGCGATAAGAGGTTTATCGCTGGTGTTTGAACTTGTTGGGCTTATTGATCAGATTATAAGTAAAAAATAAACAAAATCGATTGAGCACAACCACAATTTACGCTAGAATGATTATCGTGACTTCAGAGCTCTGGTTAAAGGGATAGTAAACACCAATAATTGTATTATTTAAAAAGATAGATAATCCATTTATTTATCATTCCCCCATTTTTCATAACCAACACTATTATAGAAATATACTTTTTACTCTGTAATTACCTTGTATCTAAGCTTCTGCTGACTGCCTCCTTATCTCAGATCTTTTGACAGACTTGCATTTCAGACAATTAACTGCACATGCATGAGCACAGTGTTATCTATATGAAACAAACAAACTAATACCCTCTAGCTGTGAAAAACTGTCAAATGCATTCAGATGAGAGGCGGCCTTCAAGGGTTTAGAAATTAGCATATGAGCCTAACTATGTTTAGCTTTCAACTAAGAACAACAAGAGAACAAAGCAAATGTTATGATAAAAGTAAATTAGAAAGTTGTTTGAAATTGCATGCCCTATCTTAATCATGAAAGTTTAATTTGGACTTTACTATCCCTTTAACTGTTTTGCAAAAAAAAAAAGTGTCCAAAACACATAAAAAATACATTGCAAAGTACAGTTACAATAACACCATCTAATAATATTTATTAAAAAAAAAAAAAAAATGCGCAAAAAGGGCTCTAAAATATGAGGTAAAAGGCTGCAAAGGGCTTTAACATTGAGATACATACATATGCATGTCTAAAGATGGATATATATATATATATATATATATATATATATATATGTATTTACAGACATAAATACACATAATTATAATACGTATATATATGTACACACACGCATACATACATATATATATATATATATATATATATATATATACATACACACACATATATATATATATATATATATATATATATATATATATATATATATATATATAATGCATTGGTGCCCTTTGCCTTTAAGTAGATTTAAACATGTAAAAACATATTTATGCAATATTCATTTTTAGTAAAGGCTTTAACTATGTATTTACTGTAAATATTTGTCAGTCCAATGTTCTGCACATAGCAGAATATGTTTTATGTACTTCAAAATAGATATTCATATATATATATATATATATATATATATATATATATATATACCTGTATATAATTACACATAGATATAGAACTATATTGTTAAAAAAAAAAAAAAATCAGATATATGTAGAAATATGTATTTAATGATTAAATAGAACAAATTCTGTTATGTGAAGAACATTGGAATGTAAAATACTAATATTTTCATGTCTGGGTATCGCACATGAGAATATGCAATCAGGTTTGCGCGAGAGTGGGGTGTTATGTTTTTTTTCCACTTGTTTATTGGTATTGATTCTATAGGGGAATACGTGAATGCATACATGATATTATAAGTTGTTTTTTTGTGCTCGTCGGGATAGCACGCAAGTTAAAACAGTTTATTTTCAACTCATAATACGAAGGCAACCTGACAATTGCAAAAAGCTTATTTCTAGCGCAATTAACATTTGAGTGGGAATGTTAATTAGCAGTCCACTTGTAATCAGGCTATAAATATTGTCAAGTAGACTGTTCCTTTAATTCATTCCTTCATTATTTAATTAACATTCAGAAGAAATATTGGAATGGCAATAATAAAATTAGTTTCAAATTCCTCAAAACATTCAGTTCATCTGAATTTTGTTCATGTGGGCATTCAATTCGTCCAAATATTTGTTTCTGATTTTTTTATTTATTATTTCCAATGGGAATAGCAAATTTACCACTCATTTTAATAAAAATGTTACATTATAGAATTTGAACAATTAAAATAATCTATCTTTCAGTTTCAATAGGACATATCAGGGTTGATTACAATCCTTTAGAAAAGCTTATCTAATTTTTTTTTTTTCTACATAATTCATCATTACATTCAATGGAGATTTGTGTAGTTGAATTATTTGACAAACTTTTCTAAAGGAATGTGATCGACCCTTTAACTTGCTTATTTGTTTAGCCTACCTTGACCTCTCTGGACCTCCTGACTTTTTGATTTGTCTCTGAACCTTCATAGTCAAAGTGATTGAACATGGCTGAATGTCCAACTCTCTATGATAGTTTAAGGATTGATTGGACAAGCCTGTATGACTAAATTCCCTTCCTGCACATTTCTGGACATCAAGTGGTATAAACAAACAATTCAGTTTGGTCAAGCAATTGTTCCTTCTCTGTCTGTTTTATCCTATAATTCATAAACTTGCATCAATTCGGACAAATTTGTATTAGTCCAAATTCACATCTCTGTGAGTCACTTTTATCAAACACTGGGGAAAATATCTGTGAAAAACTTGAAATAAAGGGTATTGAAATCACATGTAATGGCAGAAAGAATCTGTGTATCTATACTTCCCCAGATATGATAACTCTTGCAGCAATAATACAGGCTTGTGATTTTTCAGTGAAAAAGAAAGTGTGATGATAATGGGTCCTGTTGACATATCTTTTAAAGAAAAAGATAAAATGCACCAAAATTAATGGTACTGCTCGAGCGTTAACTGCATTGGAAGTAAGCTTTTTGCATGCATCTGGTTGCGCTCGTTTTATGAAATTAAAGTAAACTGTTTTTGCTTGCACACTAACCCGATGAGCGTAAACGCTGAACTTAGAATATTATTATTATCATTTATTTGTATAGCGCCGCCAAATTCCATAGAGCCGGGTACAATAATAGGGGTATACAATGACAAAGATTTGTGATAAAATACAAAACATAACAAAACGTAACAAATCTAGTACAGGATGAAGAGGGCCCTGCTCCGGAGAGCTCACATTCTATGAGGCCTATTTATCAAAGCATCAATTATGTTGCATTCGCCGGCACCAATACGCTCACCTAACATTGCGACCGCGGACCTGAATACGATCTCCATATTTATAAAAAAAAGCCGGCAAAAAGCCGCACACCAACTTTATTTATACCCTGTCACTAGTGATGTTGCGAACATAAAAATTTGGGTTCGCGAATGGCGAACGCAAATTTCCACAACTGTTCGCGAACGGGCGAACCGGGCGAACTGCCATAGACTTCAATAGGCAGGCGAATTTTAAAACCCACAGGGACTCTTTCTGGCCACAATAGTGATGGAAAAGTTGTTTCAAGGGTACTAACACCAAGACTGTGGCATGCCGGAGGGGGATCCATGGCAAAACTCCCATGGAAAATTACATAGTTGATGCAGAGTCTGATTTTAATCCATAAAGGGCATAAATCACCTAACATTCCTAAATTGTTTGGAATAACGTGCTTTAAAACATCAGGTATGATGTTGTATCGATCAGGTAGTGTAAGGGTTACACCCGATTCACAGTGACAGACCAAACTCCCCATTTAAAGGGACAGTCTACACCAGAATTGTTATTGTTTTAAAAGCTAGATAATCCCTTTATTACCCATTTCCCAGTTTTGCATAACTAACACATTTATAATAATATACTTTTAACCTCTGTGATTATCTTGTATCTAAGCCTCTGCAAACTGCCCCTTTTTTCAGTTCTTTTGACAGACTTGCAGTCTAGCTAATCAGTGCCTGCTCCCAGATAACTTCTCGTGCACGAGCACAGTGTTATCTATATGAAATACGTGAACTAACACCCTCTAGTGGTGAAAAACTGTTAAAATGCAATCTGAAAGAGGTGGGCTTCAAGGTCTAAGAAATTAGCATATGAACCTCCTAGGTTAAGCTTTCAACTAAGAATACCAAGAGAACAAAGCAAAATTGGTGATAAAAGTAAATTTGAAAATTGTTTAAAATTACATGCTCTATCTGAATCATGAAAGTTTATTTTGGCCTAGACTGTCCCTTTAACGCACCGCAAACAACCGCAAACAGTCCATTTGCACAACCGCAAACTCCCCATTTGCACAAGGTTGGATACCAAGCTAGCCATGTCCCGTTCCTTGTCCTCACTGATGTCATTGAAGGTCTCTTCCTCCACCCAGCCACGTACAACACCGAGGGTCCCCGAAAGGTGACAACAAGCCCCCTGGGACGCCTGCTGTGTTTGGTCTTCCACCTCCTCAAAGCCACCTTCCTCCTCTGACTCCTTCTTCTGACTCCTCTCTCTGCATTATTATAAGGTGTGTTAAGTAGTACTATTCCTATCAGTTTAATCCCTGTTGCATCCCCTATCAGGGGACGTGTATATGGCATGGATTTTAGGAACCGGGAGATGGAAAAAGATGCTTGGTCGGTCCTCCTACTTCAAATTTGGGGCACTGCGCGTGCAATCTAATGTGCCACCAGATAGGAGTGGTGTGTTAAGTAATACTATTCTTATCAGTTTAATCCCTGTTACATCCCCTATCAGGGGACGTGTATTTGGCATCGATTTTAGGAACCGGGAGATGGAAAAAGATGCTTGGTTGGTCCTCCTACTTCAAATTTGGGGCACTGCGCGTGCAATCTAATGTGCCACCAGATAGGAGTGGTGTGTTAAGTAGTACTATTCTTATCAGTTTAATCCCTGTTACGTCCCCTATCAGGGGACGTGTATATGGCATCGATTTTAGGAACCGGGAGATGGAAAAAGATGCTTGGTCGGACCTCCTACTTCAAATTTGGGGCACTGCGCGTGCAATCTAATGTGCCACCAGATAGGAGTGGTGTGTTAAGTAGTACTATTCCTATCAGTTTAATCCCTGTTATGTGCCTTTTTTTTTTGTTTGGTTTTTGGAGCCACAGTGCAGCACCAGAGGCCAGAAAAATTTGGCATGTACACATGCCTGAAAAATTAGGTATTGTTGCAGCCGCTGCTGCAGCAGCGGCCAGAAAAATTGATGTTTGTTTCCCAGGCAGAAAGTGCCCTAAAACATTACGGCTTAAACCCTAGTTGGTGGCGGATAAGTCACGCAAGTCATCCGGCATTCAGAGATAAAATACAGCAGCGTGTGGACCATTTTTAGCCCAAGGCAGCTCATCTCATCAGGCCTTTTTTAGTCGAATGTATCGCCCACTGTCAGTCCCTTCAGGATCCATCCTTCATTCATCTTAATAAAGGTGAGGTAATCTAGACTTTTTTTGACCTAGGAGACTTCTCTTCTCAGTGACAATACCTCCTGCTGCACTGAAGGTCCTTTCTGACAGGATACTTGAAGCAGGGCAGGCAAGAAGTTCTATCGCAAATTGGGAAAGCTCAGGCCACAGGTCAAGCCTGCATATCCAGTAGTCAAGGGGTTCATCGCTCCTCAGAGTGTCGATATCTGCAGCGAGGTAGTTTGCTACCTGTCGGTCGAGTCGTTCTCTGAGGGTGGACCCTGAAGGACTGTGGCGATGCGTAGGACTTAAAAAGCTCTGCATGTCCCCCATCAACAACACATCTGTAAAGCGTCCTGTCCTTGCTGGCATGGTCGTGGGAGGTTGAGGATTACTTTCACCTCTTCTCCTGTTAGATTCCCATTGTGCTGTGACATCACCCTTATACGCTGTGTAAAGCATACTTTTTAATTTATTTTGGAACTGCTGCATCCTTTCCGACTTGTGGTAATTCGGTAACATTTCAGGCACTTTATGCTTATACCGGGGGTCTAGTAGCGTGGACACCCAGTACAGGTCGTTTTCCTTCAGCCTTTTTATATGAGGGTCCCTCAACAGGCACGACAGCATGAAAGACCCCATTTGCACAAGGTTGGATGCCGAGCTACTCATGTCCCGTTCCTCATCCGCAGTGATCTCACGGAAGGTATGTTCTTCTCCCCAGCCACCTACAACACCACGGGTACCAGATAGGTGACAACGAGCACCCTGGGATACCTGTTGTGGTTGGTCTTCCTCCTCCTCCTCAAAGCCAAATTCCTCCTCTGACTCCTCTTCCTCACAATCCTCTTCCAGCGTTGCTGCAGGTCCAGCAAGCGATGCTGATAAGGCTGTTTCTGGTGGTGATGGTGACCACAACTCTTCCTCTTCACGCTCATCTATGGCCTGATCCAGCACGCTCCAGGAAGAAAACAAATGGTATGATGTCACTGATGGTGCCTTCGGTGCGACTGACTAGGTTTGTTACCTCCTCAAAAGGATGCATGAGCCTACAGGCATTGCGCATGAGTGTCCAGTAACACTCAGCTCCGCAGAGGCTGTCCTAGCACCCCGGTCATACAAATAGTCGTTAACGGCTTTTTCTTGTTGGATCAGGCGGTCGAACATTAGGAGTGTTGAATTCCAAAGTGTCGGGCTGTCGCAAATCAAGCGCCTCACTGGCATGTTGTTTCGCCACTGGATATCTGAAAAGTGCGCCATGGCCGTGTAGGAACGCCTGAAATGGCCACACACCTTCCTGGCCTGCTTCAGGACGTCCTGTAAGCTTGGGTACTTATGCACAAAGCGTTGTACGATCAGATTACACACATATGCCATGCACGGCACATGTGTCAACTTGCCCAAATTCAATGCCGCCACCAAATTTCTTCCATTGTCACTAACCACTTTGCTGATCTCCAGTTGGTGCGGAGTCAGCCACTGATCCACCTGTGCTTTCAGGGCGGACAGGAGTACTGGTCCAGTGTGACTCTCCGCTTTAAGGCAAGTCAACCCCAAGATGGCGTGACACTGCTGTATCCGGGATGTGGAATAGTACCTGGGGAGCTGGGGGGGGGTGCCATTGATGTGGAGCAAGATGCAGCAGCAGAAGAGGACTCAGCAGAGGAGGTTATGGAAGAGGATGGAGTAGGAGGAGTAGAGGAGGTGGCAGCAGGCCTGCCTGCAAGTCATGGCGGTGTCACCAACTCCTCTGCAGAGCCACGCATTCCATGCTTGGCAGCCATCAGCAGGTTTACCCAATGCGCAGTGTAGGTGATATACCTGCCCTGACCAGGCTTTGCAGACCAGGTATCAGTGGTCAGATGGACCCTTGCCCCAACACTGTGTGCCAGACATGCCATTACTTCCTTTTGCACAATCGAGTACAGGTTGGGGATTGCCTTTTGTGCAAAGAAATTTCGTCCGGGTACCTTCCACTGCAGTGTCCCAATAGCTACAAATTTTTTGAACGCCTCAGACTCCACCAGCTTGTATGGTAATGCCGGGCAAGGGGCATTACCGGGCAAGGGGGTGACTTTGTGACATTGGCTTCTTATGCTCAAACATGTCCTTGACAGACACCTGACTGTGGGCAGATGAGCAGGAACTGCTCAAGGCGAGACATGTAGTGGCGGATGGTTAAGAGGGGGCAAGGAGGACAGCAGTGGTTGACGTGGCTGAAGATGCTGGACCAGGAGGAGGATGGTGGCTTTGAGTTTGTGTGCTGCTTGTACTCATGTGTTGATCCCATAGGCGTTTGTGATGTGCGATCATGTGCCTTCGCAAAGCAGTTGTACCTAGGTGGGTGTTGGACTTCCCACGACTTAGTTTCTTTTGGCACAGTTTGCAAATGGCATCGCTGTTGTCAGAGACAGACACACAAAAAAATGCCACACTGCTGTGCTCTGCAATGACGGCATTCTGGTGGTGGCAACAGCATGCGTTGATTGGCGTGCTGTCTGGCTGACCCCGGGTGCCGATGCATGCGGTCTGACTGTGCCACTAGCTCCTTGCGACGACCTCCCCCTCCTTCCAACTTGTCTCCTCCTCCTCTCTGTCTCCCCATCTGAACTTTCCCCCTCTTCTTCTTCTCTTCTAGCGGGCACCCACGTGACATCCACGGACGCATCGTCATCATCAACCGCTTCACTTGTATCTGACAACTCAACAAAGGAAGCAGCAGCGGGTACAACATCATCATCATCACACCGTACGTCCATGTGTGTAATGCTGCCTGACTGAGAGATATCCCTGTTATCTACATCCTCTGGCAATAATGGTTGCGCATCACTATCACTCATTTCTTCCAACTGATGTGTAAATAACTCCTCTGACAGATCAAGTGAAGCGGCTGTGGTGCTAGTGTTGGTGGTGGCGGCAGGCGGGTGAGTGGTAACTTGAGAGGTGCCCGAAGCTAAGCTGGAGGAGGAGGGTGCGTCAAGGTTCCGAGCAGAAGCTGTAGAAGATTGCGTGTCCTGTGTTAGCCAGTCAACTATATCCTCAGAACTGTTCGAGTTCGGGGTATGTGGCCTCTGAACACTGGGCATTATTCTAGGGCCAAAGGGAATCAAAAGCACCACGAACACGACGTCCCCTGTGGGGTGGCCTGCCTCTGCCTGTCATTTTTTTCCGATTAGTGGTACTATGCGTGCAAGCTACTGTGACAACAGATATGAGTGGCACTGTGCACTGGCAGAAGTTGCCAGAGTAGACGCTGTAGGCCTGACACACACGCTTGCAGACAACTTGCTGCTAATCAATCTATTACAGTCAAAATTGTATTTTTGTTTTTAAATGTACACTACTGTTACACCAGATATGAGTTGCACTGGGGTGACACTGTGCCCTGGCAGGCACTGAAATGCACACGTGTGAAGGAAACTGACTGCTATTATTTAACACAGTAAAAAAAGTGTTGTTTTTTTTTAATGTACACTACTATTACATAAGATATAAGTTGCACTGAGGTGACACTGTGCCCTGGCATGCACTGAAACACACACGTGTGAAGGAAACTGACTGCTATTATTTAACACAGTCAAAAAAGTGTTGTTTTTTTTAAGTCTACACTACTGTTACACCAGATATGAGTTGCACTGGGGTGACACTGTGCCCTGGCAGGCAGGCACTGAAACGCACTTGTGTGAAAGAAACTGACTGCTGTTATTTAACACAGTCAAAAAAGTGTTGTTTTTTTTAAATCTACACTACTGCTACACCAGATATGAGTTGCACTGGGGTGACACTGTGCCCTGGCAGGCAGGCCCTGAAACGCACACGTGTGAAGGAAACTGACTGCTATTATTTAACACAGTCAAAAAAGTGTTGTTTTTTTTTAAATGTACACTACTGTTACACCAGATATGAGTTGCACTGGGGTGACACTGTGTCCTGGCAGGCAGGCACTGAAACGCACACGTGTGAAGGAAACTGACTGCTATTATTTAACACAGTGAAAAAAGTGTTGTTTTTTTTAAATGTACACTACTGTTACACCAGATATGAGTTGCACTGGGGTGACACTGTGCCCTGGCAGGCAGGCACTGAAACGCACACGTGTAAAGGAAACTGACTGCTATTTTTTAACACAGTCAAAAAAGTGTTTTTTTTTTTTTAAATCTACACTACTGTTACACCAGATGTGAGTTGCACTGGGGTGACACTGTGCCCTGGCAGGCAGGCCCTGAAACGCACACGTGTGAAGGAAACTGACTGCTATTATTTAACACAGTCAAAAAAGTGTTGTTTTTTTTAAGTCTACACTACTGTTACACCAGATATGAGTTGCACTGGGGTGACACTGTGCCATGGCAGGCAGGCACTGAAACACACTCGTGTGAAAGAAACTGACTGCTGTTATTTAACACAGTCAAAAAAGTGTTGTTGTTTTTAAATCTACACTACTGTTACACCAGATATGAGTTGCACTGGGGTGACACTATGCCCTGGCAGACAGGCCCTGAAACGCACACGTGTGAAGGAAACTGACTGCTATTATTTAACACAGTCAAAAAAGTGGTTTTTTTTTAAATGTACACTACTGTTACACCAGATATGAGTTGCACTGGGGTGACACTGTGCCCTGGCAGGCAGGCACTGAAACGCACACGTGTAAAGGAAACTGACTGCTATTATTTAACACAGTCAAAAAAAGTGTTTTTTTTTTTTTAAATGTACACTACTGTTACACCAGATATGAGTTGCACTGGGGTGACACTGTGCCCTGGCAGGCAGGCACTGAAATGCACACGTGTGAAGGAAACTGACTGCTATTATTTAACACAGTCAAAAAAGTGTTTTTTTTTAAATCTACACTACTGTTACACCAGATATTAGTTGCACTGGGGTGACACTGTGCCCTGGCAGGCAGGCACTGAAACGCACACGTGTGAAGGAAACTGACTGCTATTATTTAACACAGTCAAAAAAGTGTTGTTTTTTTTAAGTCTACACTACTGTTACACCAGATATGAGTTGCACTGGGGTGACACTGTGCCCTGGCAGGCAGGCACTGAAACGCACTCGTGTGAAGGAAACTGACTGCTGTTATTTATCACAGTCAAAAAAGTGTTTTTTTTTTTAAATCTACACTACTGTTACACCAGATATGAGTTGCACTGGGGTGACACTGTGCCCTGGCAGGCAGGCCCTGAAACGCACACGTGTGAAGGAAACTGACTGCTATTATTTAACACAGTCAAAAAAGTGTTGTTTTTTTTAAATGTACACTTCTGTTACACCAGATATGAGTTGCACTGGGGTGACACTGTGCCCTTGCAGGCAGGCACTGAAACGTACACGTGTGAAGGAAACTGACTGCTATTATTTAACACAGTCAAAAAGTGTTTTTTTTTTTAAATCTACACTACTGTTACACCAGATATGAGTTGCACTGGGGTGACACTGTGCCCTGGCAGGCAGGCACTGAAATGCACACGTGTGAAGGAAACTGACTGCTATTATTTAACACAGTCAAAAAAGTGTTTTTTTTTTTAAATCTACACTACTGTTACACCAAATATTAGTTGCACTGGGGTGACACTGTGACCTGGCAGGCAGGCACTGAAACACACACGTGTGAAGGAAACTGACTGGTATTATTTAACACAGTCAAAAAAGTGTTGTTTTTTTAAATCTACACTACTGTTACACCAGATATGAGTTGCACTGGGGTGACACTGTGCCCTGGCAGGCAGGCACTGAAATGCACACGTGTGAAGGAAACTGACTGCTATTATTTAACACAGTCAAAAAAGTGTTGTTTTTTTTTTAAATCTACACTACTGTTACACCAGATATGAGTTGCACTGGGGTGACACTGTGCCCTGGCAGGCAGGCCCTGAAACGCACACGTGTGAAGGAAACTGACTGCTATTATTTAACACAGTCAAAAAAGTGTTGTTTTTTTTTAAATGTACACTACTGTTACACCAGATATGAGTTGCACTGGGGTGACACTGTGCCCTGGCAGGCAGGCACTGAAACGCACACGTGTGAAGGAAACTGACTGCTATTATTTAACACAGTCAAAAAAGTGTTGTTTTTTTAAATTTACACTACTGTTACACCAGATATTAGTTGCACTGGGGTGACACTGTGCCCTGGCAGGCAGGCACTGAAACGCACACGTGTGAAGGAAACTGACTGCTATTATTTAACACAGTCAAAAAAGTGTTGTTTTTTTTAAATGTACACTACTTTTACACCAGATATGAGTTGCACTGGGGTGACACTGTGCCCTGGCAGGCAGGCACTGAAACGCACACGTGTGAAGGAAACTGACTGCTGTTATTTAACACAGTCAAAAAAGTGTTGTTTTTTTTAAATCTACACTACTGTTACACCAGATATGAGTTGCACTGGGGTGACACTGTTCCCTGGCAGGCCTTGAAACGCACACGTGTGACGGAAACTGATTGCTATTATTTCACATTCAAAAAAGTGTTTTTTTTTTTAAATCTACACTACTGTTACACCAGATATGAGTTGCACTGGGGGTGCCCTGGCAGGCAGGCACTGAAACGCACACGTGTGAAGGAAACTGACTGCTATTATTTAACACAGTCAAAAAAGTGTTGTTTTTTTTTAAATCTACACTACTGTTACACCAGATATGAGTTGCACTTGGGTGACACTGTGCCCTGGCAGGCAGGCCCTGAAACGCACACGTGTGAAGGAAACTGACTGCTATTATTTAACACAGTCAAAAAAGTGTTGTTTTTTTAAAATCTACACTACTGTTACACCAGATATGAGTTGCACTGGGGTGACACTGTGCCCTGGCAGGCAGGCACTGAAATGCACACGTGTGAAGGAAACTGACTGCTATTATTTAACACAGTCAAAAAAGTGTTTTTTTTTTTTAAATCTACACTACTGTTACACCAGATATGAGTTGCACTGGGGTGACACTGTGCCCTTGCAGGCAGGCTCTGAAACGCACACGTGTGAAGGAAACTGACTGCTATTATTTAACACAGTCAAAAAAGTGTTTTTTTTTTAAATCTACACTACTGTTACACCAGATATGAGTTGCACTGGGGTGACACTGTGCCCTGGCAGACAGGCACTGAAACGCACACGAGTGAAGGAAACTGACTTCTATTATTTAACACAGTCAAAAAAGTGTTTTTTTTAAATGTACACTACTGTTACACCAGATATGAGTTGCACTGGGGTGACACTGTGCCCTGGCAGGCAGGCACAGGAACGCACACGTGTGAAGGAAACTGACTGCTGTTATTTAACACAGTCAAAAAAGTGTTGTTTTTTTTTAAAATCTACACTACTGTTACACCAGATATGAGTTGCACTGGGGTGACACTGTGCCCTGGCAGGCAGGCACTGAAATGCACACGTGTGAAGGAAACTGACTGCTATTATTTAACACAGTCAAAAAAGTTTTTTTTTTAAATCTACACTACTGTTACACCAGATATTAGTTGCACTGGGGTGACACTGTGCCCTGGCAGGCAGGCACTGAAACGCACACGTGTGAAGGAAACTGACTGCTATTATTTAACACAGTCAAA
Source organism: Bombina bombina (assembly GCF_027579735.1). Classification (NCBI taxonomy): domain Eukaryota; kingdom Metazoa; phylum Chordata; class Amphibia; order Anura; family Bombinatoridae; genus Bombina; species Bombina bombina. The sequence continues at coordinate 981,559,363 of NC_069500.1, read as the reverse complement.
AAAGTGTTGTTTTTTTTAAGTCTACACTACTGTTACACCAGATATGAGTTGCACTGGGGTGACACTGTGCCCTGGCAGGCAGGCACTGAAACGCACTCGTGTGAAGGAAACTGACTGCTGTTATTTAACACAGTCAAAAAAGTGTTGTTTTTTTTAAATCTACACTACTGTTACACCAGATATGAGTTGCACTGGGGTGACACTGTGCCCTGGCAGGCAGGCCCTGAAACGCACACGTGTGAAGGAAACTGACTGCTATTATTTAACACAGTCAAAAAAGTGTTGTTTTTTTTAAATGTACACTACTGTTACACCAGATATGAGTTGCACTGGGGTGACACTGTGCCCTAGCAGGCAGGCACTGAAACGTACACGTGTGAAGGAAACTGACTGCTATTATTTAACACAGTCAAAAAGTGTTGTTTTTTTAAATCTACACTACTGTTACACCAGATATGAGTTGCACTGGGGTGACACTGTGCCCTGGCAGGCAGGCACTGAAATGCACACGTGTGAAGGAAACTGACTGCTATTATTTAACACAGTCAAAAAAGTGTTGTTTTTTTTTTAAATCTACACTACTGTTACACCAAATATTAGTTGCACTGGGGTGACACTGTGACCTGGCAGGCAGGCACTGAAACACACACGTGTTAAGGAAACTGACTGGTGTTATTTAACACAGTCAAAAAAGTGTTGTTTTTTTAAATCTACACTACTGTTACACCAGATATGAGTTGCACTGGGGTGACACTGTGCCCTGGCATGCAGGCCCTGAAACGCACACGTGTGAAGGAAACTGACTGCTATTATTTAACACAGTCAAAAAAGTGTTGTTTTTTTTTAAATGTACACTACTGTTACACCAGATATGAGTTGCACTGGGGTGACACTGTGCCCTGGCAGGCAGGCACTGAAACGCACACGTGTGAAGGAAACTGACTGCTATTATTTAACACAGTCAAAAAAGTGTTGTTTTTTTAAATTTACACTACTGTTACACCAGATATTAGTTGCACTGGGGTGACACTGTGCCCTGGCAGGCAGGCACTGAAACGCACACGTGTGAAGGAAACTGACTGCTATTATTTAACACAGTCAAAAAAGTGTTGTTTTCTTAAATTTACACTACTGTTACACCAGATATGAGTTGCACTGGGGTGACACTGTGCCCTGGCAGGCAGGCACTGAAACGCACACGTGTGAAGGAAACTGACTGCTGTTATTTAACACAGTCAAAAAAGTGTTGTTTTTTTTAAATCTACACTACTGTTACACCAGATATGAGTTGCACTGGGGTGACACTGTTCCCTGGCAGGCCCTGAAACGCACACGTGTGACGGAAACTGATTGCTATTATTTCACATTCAAAAAAGTGTTTTTTTTTTTAAATCTACACTACTGTTACACCAGATATGAGTTGCACTGGGGTGACACTGTGCCCTGGCAGGCAGGCCCTGAAACGCACACGTGTGAAGGAAACTGACTGCTATTATTTAACACAGTCAAAAAAGTGTTGTTTTTTTTAAATGTACACTACTGTTACACCAGATATGAGTTGCACTGGGGTGACACTGTGCCCTAGCAGGCAGGCACTGAAACGTACACGTGTGAAGGAAACTGACTGCTATTATTTAACACAGTCAAAAAGTGTTGTTTTTTTAAATCTACACTACTGTTACACCAGATATGAGTTGCACTGGGGTGACACTGTGCCCTGGCAGGCAGGCACTGAAATGCACACGTGTGAAGGAAACTGACTGCTATTATTTAACACAGTCAAAAAAGTGTTGTTTTTTTTTTTAAATCTACACTACTGTTACACCAAATATTAGTTGCACTGGGGTGACACTGTGACCTGGCAGGCAGGCACTGAAACACACATGTGTGAAGGAAACTGACTGGTGTTATTTAACACAGTCAAAAAAGTGTTGTTTTTTTAAATCTACACTACTGTTACACCAGATATGAGTTGCACTGGGGTGACACTGTGCCCTGGCAGGCAGGCACTGAAATGCACACGTGTGAAGGAAACTGACTGCTATTATTTAACACAGTCAAAAAAGTGTTGTTTTTTTTTTAAATCTACACTACTGTTACACCAGATATGAGTTGCACTGGGGTGACACTGTGCCCTGGCATGCAGGCCCTGAAACGCACACGTGTGAAGGAAACTGACTGCTATTATTTAACACAGTCAAAAAAGTGTTGTTTTTTTTTAAATGTACACTACTGTTACACCAGATATGAGTTGCACTGGGGTGACACTGTGCCCTGGCAGGCAGGCACTGAAACGCACACGTGTGAAGGAAACTGACTGCTATTATTTAACACAGTCAAAAAAGTGTTGTTTTTTTAAATTTACACTACTGTTACACCAGATATTAGTTGCACTGGGGTGACACTGTGCCCTGGCAGGCAGGCACTGAAACGCACACGTGTGAAGGAAACTGACTGCTATTATTTAACACAGTCAAAAAAGTGTTGTTTTTTTTAAATGTACACTACTGTTACACCAGATATGAGTTGCACTGGGGTGACACTGTGCCCTGGCAGGCAGGCACTGAAACGCACACGTGTGAAGGAAACTGACTGCTGTTATTTAACACAGTCAAAAAAGTGTTGTTTTTTTTAAATCTACACTACTGTTACACCAGATATGAGTTGCACTGGGGTGACACTGTTCCCTGGCAGGCCCTGAAACGCACACGTGTGACGGAAACTGATTGCTATTATTTCACATTCAAAAAAGTGTTTTTTTTTTTAAATCTACACTACTGTTACACCAGATATGAGTTGCACTGGGGGTGCCCTGGCAGGCAGGCACTGAAACGCACACGTGTGAAGGAAACTGACTGCTATTATTTAACACAGTCAAAAAAGTGTTGTTGTTTTTTAAATCTACACTACTGTTACACCAGATATGAGTTGCACTTGGGTGACACTGTGCCCTGGCAGGCAGGCCCTGAAACGCACACGTGTGAAGGAAACTGACTGCTATTATTTAACACAGTCAAAAAAGTGTTGTTTTTTTAAAATCTACACTACTGTTACACCAGATATGAGTTGCACTGGGGTTACACTGTGCCCTGGCAGGCAGGCACTGAAACGCACACGTGTGAAGGAAACTGACTGCTATTATTTAACACAGTCAAAAAAGTGTTGTTTTTTTTTTAAATCTACACTACTGTTACATCAGATATGAGTTGCACTGGGGTGACACTGTGCCCTGGCAGGCAGGCACTGAAATGCACACGTGTGAAGGAAACTGACTGCTATTATTTAACACAGTCAAAAAAGTGTTTTTTTTTTTTAAATCTACACTACTGTTACACCAGATATGAGTTGCACTGGGGTGACACTGTGCCCTTGCAGGCAGGCACTAAAACGCACACGTGTGAAGGAAACTGACTGCTATTATTTAACACAGTCAAAAAAGTGTTTTTTTTTTTTAAATCTACACTACTGTTACACCAGATATGAGTTGCACTGGGGTGACACTGTGCCCTGGCAGACAGGCACTGAAACGCACACGAGTGAAGGAAACTGACTTCTATTATTTAACACAGTCAAAAAAGTGTTTTTTTTAAATGTACACTACTGTTACACCAGATATGAGTTGCACTGGGGTGACACTGTGCCCTGGCAGGCAGGCACTGAAACGCACATGTGTGAAGGAAACTGACTGCTGTTATTTAACACAGTCAAAAAAGTGTTGTTTTTTTTAAATCTACACTACTGTTACACCAGATATGAGTTGCACTGGGGTGACACTGTTCCCTGGCAGGCCCTGAAACACACACGTGTGACGGAAACAGATTGCTATTATTTCACAGTCAAAAAAGTGTTTTTTTTTTAAAATCTACACTACTGTTACACCAGATATGAGTTGCACTGGGGTGACACTGTGCCCTGGCAGGCAGGCAGGCACTGAAACGCACACGTGTGAAGGAAACTGACTGCTATTATTTAACACAGTCAAAAAAGTGGTTTTTTTTTAAATCTACACTACTGTTACACCAGATATGAGTTGCACTGGGGTGACACTGTGCCCTGGCAGGCAGGCACTGAAACGCACACGTGTGAAGGAAACTGACTGCTGTTATTTAACACAGTCAAAAAAGTGTTGTTTTTTTTTTAAATCTACACTACTGTTACACCAGATATGAGTTGCACTGGGGTGACACTGTTCCCTTGCAGGCCCTGAAACGCACACGTGTGACGGAAACTGATTGCTATTATTTCACAGTCAAAAAAGTGTTTTTTTTTTTTAAATCTACACTACTGTTACACCAGATATGAGTTGCACTGGGGTTACACTGTGCCCTGGCAGGCAGGCACTGAAACGCACACGTGTGAAGAAAACTAACTGCTATTATTTAACACAGTCAAAAAAGTGTTGTTTTTTTTTAAATCTACACTACTGTTACACCAGATATGAGTTGCACTGGGGTGACACTGTGCCCTGGCAGGCAGGCACTGAAACGCACACGTGTGAAGGAAACTGACTGCTATTATTTAACACAGTCAAAAAAGTGTTGTTTTTTTAAAATCTACACTACTGTTACACCAGATATGAGTTGTACTGGGGTAACACTGTGCCCTGGCAGGCAGGCACTGAAACGCACACGAGTCAAGGAAACTGACTTCTATTATTTAACACATTCAAAAAAGTGTTGTTTTTTTTTAAATGTACACTACTGTTACACCAGATATGAGTTGCACTGGGGTGACACTGTTCCCTGGCAGGCCCTGAAATGCACACGTGTGACGGAAACTGATTGCTATTATTTCACAGTCAAAAAAGTGTTTTTTTTTTTTTAAATCTACACTACTGTTACACCAGATATGAGTTGCACTGGGGTTACACTGTGCCCTGGCATGCAGGTACTGAAACGCACACGTGTGAAGGAAACTGACTGCTATTATTTAACACAGTCAAAAAAGTGTTGTTTTTTTTTTAAATCTACACTACTGTTACACCAGATATGAGTTGCACTGGGGTGACACTGTGCCCTGGCAGGCAGGCACTGAAATGCACACGTGTGAAGGAAACTGACTGCTATTATTTAACACAGTCAAAAAAGTGTTTTTTTTTTTAAATCTACACTACTGTTACACCAGATATGAGTTGCACTGGGGTGACACTGTGCCCTTGCAGGCAGGCACTGAAACGCACACGTGTGAAGGAAACTGACTGCTATTATTTAACACAGTCAAAAAAGTGTTTTTTTTTTTAAATCTACACTACTGTTACACCAGATATGAGTTGCACTGGGGTGACACTGTGCCCTGGCAGACAGGCACTGAAACGCACACGAGTCAAGGAAACTGACTTCTATTATTTAACACATTCAAAAAAGTGTTGTTTTTTTTTAAATGTACACTACTGTTACACCAGATATGAGTTGCACTGGGGTGACACTGTTCCCTGGCAGGCCCTGAAATGCACAAGTGTGACGGAAACTGATTGCTATTATTTCACAGTCAAAAAAGTGTTTTTTTTTTAAATCTACACTACTGTTACACCAGATATGAGTTGCACTGGGGTTACACTGTGCCCTGTCAGGCAGGCACTGAAACGCACATGTGTGAAGGAAACTGACTGCTATTATTTAACACAGTCAAAAAAGTGTTGTTTTTTTTAAATGTACACTACTGTTACACCAGATATGAGTGGTGGCACTGGGCAAGTGGGCACAGTATACGCTGTGAGCCTGACACACACGCTGGCAGGTAGGCAACTGCAATTAGATTACACAGGAAAAAAAAAAAAGCAGACTGATGTTCTAGCCCTAAAAAGGGCCTTTTGGGGTGCTTTCCTTAAAGCAGAGATCAGATGAGTCCTTCAGGACTGTAGTGGACACTGAATACACTAGCCTAGCTATCGATTTCCCTATTAAATCAGCAGCAGCTACACTGTCCCTCCTCTCTCTAAGAATGCAGCTTCCAAATTAATCTAAAATGGATGCTGTCCAGGAGGTGGGAGGGTCTGGGAGGGAGGGTCTGCTGCTGATTGGCTGGAATGTGTCTGCTGACTCTGAGGTACAGGGTCAAAGTATTACTCAATGATGACGAATAGGGGGCGGATCGAACATCGCATATGTTCACCCGCCGCGGCGAACGCGAACAAACTATGTTCGCCGGGAACTATTCGCTGGCGAACTATTCGCGACATCACTACCTGTCACTAAACACCGCCACTATTGTCAGGATACCTGTAAGTAACATTAAATAAGCTACAGATATATCATAGATATTTGATATTTCATTTTGTAGCTAAAATTCCAATGTAGTATGAGATGGTCTTGGCTGGGTGAGACACCCCCTTCTTCCTGGTTACAATACATCCAAATGAGAACAAAGGAATGGAACATTTGGTCTAGTTAAAGGGACACTGAACCCAATTTTTTTCTTTTGTGATTGAGATAGAACATGCAATTTTAAGCAACTTTCTAATTTACTCCTATTATCAATTTTTATTTGTTCTCTTGCTATCTTTATATTAAAAAGAAGGCATCTAAGCGTTTTTCTTGGTTCAGAACTCTTGCCAGCACTTTTTTTTATCGGTGGATGAATTTATCCACCAATCAGCAAGGACAACCCAGGTTCTTAACCAAAAAAGGGCCGGCATCTAAACTTACATTCTTGCATTTCAAATAAAGATACCAAGAGAATAAAGTTAATTTGATAATAGGTGTAAATTAGAAAGTTGCTTAAAATTTAATGCTCTATCTGAATCATGAAAGAAAAAATTTGGGTTCAGTGTCCCTTTAAGTTCAGGTAGTCATTTTAAAGAAAGGCAAGTTATTTCAAAGAGAAGCATATGCCAACAGACATGTGATCATTTAACACCATGAGACACTGGAATTCCTTTGAAGCCTTATGAGATTCGTAGAGCAAATTTTTAGCTGAAGAAATGACTAAGTGTCACCTATGTGTTAAATTGTCCCTGTTGTATTGAATCCACAAATTCTAGAAGTTACGTCTAGAGGAAGATTAGCTAAGAAAAAGCACATGTTTTGCATTGTAACTCTTAGGTTCATTTTAAAATACAACCTGTATAATTTTAAATACTGTATAGAAATGTGTATTTGTGGACCTAAGAAGCAGTGACAAAAAGCAACATATTAGATAAGTGTATATGGAAATAAATGAATAAGCTGTATGGTAGATGTATAAATTTTGTTTCAAAATTGTAACTTTTTTTTTATCTTACAGACAGCAAGATGTTCATTGAATGTTAGCCATAAACATGGATCTGTGTATTCAAAAAATTGTTGGGAATGTGAAATATGCTGTGTTTGTATGAATATATATCAGGATTTTAAATGCTATGATTCTGGGGGAGAACAAATAATTGACAGTGTAATTGCTTATTAAAATAATCACTAGAAGCATACTGATGTTTCATATTAAAATAATCAGGATGAATAGTATTACATGGTCCAATACACATGGAACATGTGACTTGTTGATCCTGGGAATTATATTATGTTGGATATAATAATATAAGGTGATATTTGGAATATAGCAAAAATGGATGATAAGACTGCATTTCTGGTTGTTTGCTGCCCCCTAGGGGATTAAAATGGTATGACAGCCAAACAAATTGATTGTTTAAAACATATGCAAATCCAAGTAGCGAATCAAATGTTTTGACTCGAAGGGCCAATCCATGCTAAGCTCCATGGATCGTAACCAAAAAACAGATCACCAATGATTAGATATAAGAAAAGCTGAATGCAAGAGAAAAGAAACAAAGTTCTTTTGTCTGCTTACACTGGTGATTGAATAATTGGTTGCCATACTTGGGGACACAATCACTTTAAGCAAAAAGGCTGAGACTTCTTGATCTATGCAATAACTTTTCTCCATATGAGGTCATCTGAAAATACTTGAAAAAGATTGGAATACTAAAATTGGCTCATGTTGGTAATGTATGACTGTAGTTTATCTTTAATATTGTAGACAAAGGTAGTTGGTAGCTATAACTGAATTGCAGTTAGTGATTTTAAAAGGACAATTTGTATTTTAAACTTGTGTTTCACAGTCCTGTGTAGTCTTAACTATTCACTATTGCTAAATCATTTATTTACCAAACAAAGGTCCTTTGTATGGTATATTTCTAAATCAGACCTATTATTGTAAGTAAATCTCTTCAGTGTATAATTTATCTTTATATATATATATATATATATACTGTATATATTAGAACTTGCCTTAATTGTAGGTAAGATAATTTGGCATATAAATTGACTGTTAAATTATATTGTTCTATTGTTTAACTAAGCACTGTAAACGTTAGTGAACCCTACCTTGGCATCTCATTGTGATATTTAAATTCAACTCTGGTTTGAGAGATTATTGTGAATAAGGTAATTTTTATGATCTTTGAATAGCATATTATAACAGTTTAAATGTGTATAGTTTGATTCATATCTGTTTTTCTATAAATATATTTCAATGTGTCTATAAATTTTAACTAATATAAAGTTTTAGGAATTTACATTAATTTTATTATTTTGAATTTTTATTGGGGGCTTATTTTAAAGAATAATTATTAAATATATTGTACTATAACCCGGCCATATACTGACATATTATTTGGAGGCACTGCTTTGGATATTAATATTTATGACATTGATATGATATATTTGTAGTAAATAGAAATTATTATTGAAAAAAATATATATATTTTTTTAAATTGAAATATTGATTTTTCATATTTCAAAATTAATATTTTTGAAAATATAATATTTTTTTCCTCTTATTGGCCAAAATTGTATTAGCGTTTTAATTTAACTAAATACTAAGCCATTATAATAATGTCTTGTAACTAGAGATGAATCATTTGAATCTGTACATAGTGTTGAAATTTGTTTCCCGAAATTACTCAGGGTGATGTCCGTAAGTTGGACATTATAGGCCACATTAAGAGGTGTAATATTGCAGGTGATTTAAATGATTATATGGATATGCTTGAAATTAAGGCTAAAAATATTGCTATTGATGATGGAAGGTGGAATGAAAAAAGTGAATTATTCCAAGAATTATTAAAAATTAATCAATGCAAAAATCTCAAAAAACGGGACGAAATAATACTAAAATCTTGGCCTCTGGTAATATGCATTATTGATGAAATGTCGCTATACCTCATAGAGAAGGAATTGCAAATACAGGGGCTAGAAGATAGTATTCGCTCCTCACACAGATGCAAAGAGAATTTAAATTATAGTCGAAAATAAAATTGATGAGTTTGCCCAAGACATGGCCACCTTAACCTTAGTTTACTAGCCAAAATACAAGATTTAAATAAACAACTCATGCAAAGCCAGAGAGAATTAAGTGGTTTAAAAAGACTGTATCGTCATAATGAAATTTAGGGAAGAATTTAAACAGAGGACCCCTATTGGGTCAGAAGTAAACCTCCCAAATAGACAGTCACCTCATGTTATCAATTCAGAGAACTGCTACACTTCAGAGGGGGAGGATAGTCATTATAGTGAGTCAGAGGGTGGAGCTAGCTATCCAAATAGCCCATGTAGTACTAATGTATGTTCTCCCCATAGTGAATATAGGGCAGATAAGAGATGCTCAAGCCGCAAAAATAAGGCTTGAGGTACGTCTAATATGGTATACGACACCCCTAAAATAATTAAATTTTTAAGTCATGTGTACCTAAGTTCTCCAACAAGGGAACCAATTCTATAATTGACCAATTAGCGACTTCTGAAAATGCTTTATCCATTATGAATGTTACAAGTGAGCAGTCAAAAATTGAATTTCTGCCCTGGGTATTTGAAGGTAAATATCACAAAATCTTTGCTTCACTAAAGGATATGAATATTCATTCCTGGAATGAGACCAAACGAAAGTGCAGAAAAGACTTCGGGCAATATCGCACTAAAACTGCAGCGAAAATAGCTGTATACGGTTTAAAATGTAGTGCGAATCAAAGCCCTATAGAATTCCTTTCTGTACTAAAAAGTGCGTACAGTATGGCTGAAGATTACCCCATATTTGAATTTGTGAATTTGTGAATTTATTTTTCGAAGCATTGCCCGTGCCCATCAAACTTAATTTAGCTAGATATTTTGATGAGCACTGCTCATTGGACTGGCTGATCAAAGAGAGTACAAAGTTATACTCTATTCAGCAGTCCGGTGAACAGGGGGTTAAAAGGGAACCAAAACCCAGTCCCAAAATTGTGGCAGAAACTAGGGTGTCACCTAGCCCCCTCAATTTGGAGCCTAAAAAGAAAACCTATACGGAGGTGGCCTGATAAAACAGGCCATCCCCACAAAGTTTAACTCTGCCCCTTTTCCAACATGGGCTGAGGCGCAGAGAGATTATGCTCAAAATGGGGGGCATACCCAGGCAAATAATTATTCCCAAAGAGATGAACGCCCACAAAATAATTGGTATCCCCATAAAAATAAATACCAAAAGTGGTGAAAATACTCTCAGGGTAACCAGACACCCCAAGTAAATAGTGCTCCCCAAGATACTAATGCTGAACAAGTTGAACCCCAAAGACAACCACGTCAAAATAGGAGAAATAGCTATGATTCTGAGGGATCCCAAGGATCCAGGAATCAATACCCTGCAACATCAAAATAATTGGTCCATGGGTAAATATAGCTTGTCCATTCAAGTGGGCCAACTCAGCACACAAGTTTTGTCAATTATGTACACTATTTACTAACAGGCATAGTCATAAATACTTAAATATCACCTGAAAGAGAGGGGAGAGATATACCAAATGAAATGATAAATGTCAATAAAGGTACTAATCATATTCTCTACCTACAGACCGGAAACGGACGATTTAGCTGTGATGACGAACAACCTCAGCTGGGAAACTCTAACCAATCTCTTCCTTTGCAGTATTCTCTTAACCTTATTTCCACAGATGCAGTACACAAGATCCCAGTCAACCCTATTATAGAGGGGACCGGTAAAAATGAAGTTTCTTCTGCATCAGGTAACACGGCGGATTCAGGTAACACATGCCAAAGCCCACAATTGTGTAATCATGAAAATTTTATGTGTGAAATGGTAGAAACTGCAGGGAGATATTATGTATTAGCTGAGCTCCAGTATTCAGTCTCCAACCCTATCATGTGATTAATTGATACTGGGTCTCATGCAACTATTTTATCCCACAGGTACTACACACAGCTAAATGAGCTAACACCCCACAAACCTAAAATAAAAGAATTTGATGGTTCACTAATAGGTGTTGGGGGTGACTCTCTAAAAGTCTACGGTATGGCATGGTTAAAATTGAAAATGGGGAACAGGGTCATAAGACACCCTGTCATAGTGGATCTGCCAACTGATCGTTTAATTATTGGTAGTGATCTCCTGAAGCAATTAAGCACCATAATTGATTGCATAAATAATGTAATTTGGTCACAAGTAAAAAGGCCTATTAATTGTCAGCAATCCGATATTTCTCACAGCCGACATAACTGTCACGTGGTGGAAAAAAAGCCAGATGCTATGGAAATTTATTTAAGGAATTACTCTATACCTGAAATCACTATCCTACAAATAGATGATCAGACTCCTCTAAGTGGCTCTGATGGTAATACTTTTAAAATGTCAACTGGAAAGATAGCAAATACCTCCTTAGACGGTGATGTATTAACCATATCTCTCCACAAGGGGGATCATAAAATCCCTAAAGGAGGAGGCCACCCTCAATACCTCGCTGGAATTGAGAGAGTTAAAGAGGATCTATTTATCCCTATGCAAGTGCATGACCTTGGTAAAACCAAGTATGCCAAATTGAGCTTAAAACAGGAAGCTAGCTATATAAGCGAAGGCTTATTAGTGCAGATAGTTGAACCTCAGGTGATTAAATATCTTTCTCCCCAAGAACACTGTGTCCATGGCCTGGATGACAGGTCTGAAAGCTATAACATCACAGCTAAATGTTTATTATCTATCTCTGTAGGTAATAAATCAGCAAAGCACCTGTTTTTAGTTTTAAATACTACCCATAATCAAATATAAATTGGCAATGATCTCTTACATAGATCTGCCATACAAATATATTTGATTAACTCTTGCCTCTAGAGCAGGTTAAAGGGGGACCATGAAGTATTTCAGGATGAAAACACAGTCCTGAAATCAAACCAGCAATTGCCATATGCTGTAAATATGCAAGTATCTAACAATGTAATAATCTCTGCTGAGGCTGACAGATTCCTCTTACCCTTACAGGTAAAAAGAGGTCAGAAATTAAAAACTTCTGAAACACTAATTTGCCTCTCCCATAGAATGCAAAATATGGGTATAACAATGACCCATACTCCTATGGTAAATATTGGAACTATTTCAATACATATTATTGTGCATAACATGACCCCACAGGATATAACCTTATCCAAGGGAACTACCATAGGATATGCACTGGAATCAAGTTATTACACTTTTGGATTCCAGAATATTATAATTGGGCTAATACCTGAAGGATACTTAACTGAAGAACGATTAATAGAACAATCCTTTGCATCTATGCCAGACGGACTATTTACAATTCAGTCTATTTATCACTTAAGCTCAGAGGAAGGCATTTGTAAAATTAAAGAAACCTACCTAGTGTTTGATCAGTTGATTAAACAGCAAGAATACCCCAATACCCAGAGTCATGGGTTCAATATAAATTATAATCAAGGGGACCTTACCTCTAGGTTGCAAGATGACTATGAAATAGGACAGCCTGAAATCTTTCCAGGATTTCAGCAAATATTTGAAGAGCCAATATTTTAAGTTAATGGCTGTTCCAGTGATGGTGAACGCCGACAGCTACGTGAACTCCTGATGGAGTACAAGGATATTTTTGCAAGGGATTCTTATGACTGTGGGACTACAGACTTGCACATTGCAAGAATCCAAACAGATCCCAATGCACCACCTGTCTTTGTTAAACAATACAGACTTCCTTTAGCCTCATATGATTCTCTTGCAGAAATCATACTGATCATCCGACAGGTGCACAGCTCTTATTATAATACTATTCTAGGTGTTCTTAAGCCCAATGGACGATGGTGTTTGTGTGCTGACTTAAGACAGCTAAACAACGAGTGTATATGTCTGGCTGACCTTTGCCATATATTGACCAGTGCCTAGCACAGATGCAGGGATCCAAAATATTCACTACCATTGATTGTGCACAGGGATATTGGACCATACAATGTACATGAGGAGGACCAGTATATGCTGGCATTCTCATTCCAAAAGGTCCAGTATGGCATTCAGAGCCTTCCGTTTGGATACATAATTTCTGGACATGAATTTGCTGTATTCATGCATAAGGCTATGCCTGATGCACTGGAAAGGGGGACTTTATCTTATGTTGATGATGTTTTAATCAAAAGCACAGATTTTGAAAAACACATCACAGAGCTTAAACACGTCCTTAGCCAACTTAAAAGGGCAGGTGTCAAATTATCCCTACAAAAAGCTCAATGGTGCCGCACTCGTGTAATGTAAACTTATTGGGACATGAAGTTACTTCTGAAGGGCTAAATCCTCAGAAGAAAAAAGGTGGAAGCTATAGTAAATTCTAAAAATCCAACTTACTTAAAGGAATTGAGATCATTCCTGGGTATGACAAATTATTCTCGCAACTGTATTGATAATTATGCAGAATTAGCTAAACTACTGCTACTCCTTCTAAAGAAGGATGTGAAATGGCACTGGAGTGAGACTCAAGAGACAGCCATCAAAGAGCTGAAGAGAAACCTCAATCAAGCACCTTGCTTAGCTTACCCTGAAGGTGGTAAACCTTACTACTTAGAGACAGGTTACACAGATATAAGCATGAGTGCTGTTTTGTACCAAAAGCATGTTAATTTAAGCAAAGTCATTGCTTATGCGAGCAAAACTATCCCCAGTAGAAATAAAATTTAGTGATTGTGAAAAAGCCCTCTTAGCTACTGTATGAGCTCTACAAAATTTCCGCAGCTATATACAGGGCGAGAAAATTATTGTAGAACGGCCCACCAGCCTTTCCTATATCTGCAAAGTAAGAGAATAAGAGATGAAAAGTTGTCTAATAGCCGCATAACAGCTTGGACTCTTTCCTTACAAGGCTAGCCTTTAGAAATTTGCTACAAGTAGAATAAAAAGAATCCAGTCGCACAGGGGCTTGCTGAACTCAACAACTGTACTGCTAAGGATCATAGGGAAGAATTATCAGAAGATGATTTCCTGGAGGAACAATTGCTTTCCCCATACAAAATGTATAATGAGGACCAGTGTCAAACATTACCTTGGGTATATGTTGATGGTTGTTCTTACCATGCCACTATTGAAAATGAGTGCAGATTAGTCGCTGGCATTGGTATAACTTGGGCAAATGGATTCCCAAATATTTCTGTAGGTTTAAACATTGGACAAAGATCCAGCCAGGTTGCAGAACTAACTGCTGTTCTAAAAACCATTGAGATGGCTATTGAACACAGTATTAATGAATTTGTGATCATTACTGACTCAAATTACGTGCATGACAATTTTGTTGAATACCTGCCAACTTGGAAAAGAAATGGCATGCAGAAAACTAACAACAAACCAGTCAAACATGGCAAGTTGTTCTGCAAGATTGATAATTTGGTGGTATCCAATGATTTAAACATACACTGGAAAAAGACTAAGAGTCATCCCAGGGTTCTAGGTCCTGATAAGGAAGGCAATGATCTGGTGGATTCAATAGCCAAACGAGGAGCCATAACTGGAGAACTCCTTAATATCGACCACTTAATAGGGGCAATTTACCAGAAACCAGGCTAAACAACAGAGTGAGTCTAACCTGGTACAATGGAGTCAGGATTCTCCTAGTGAGGACCTGATCACTAGTCAAAAAGAAGACCCTGTTCTAGGCATCTTCTATAAACACATAGAAGATCCTGAAAGCAACCCCATTTCAAAAGATGATTGTATTGGCAAGGAAGATCTTAGAATCTTAATGAAGTCCAGATCACAATTCAAGTTACAGGATGGTTTGTTAATTAGAACCTCCAAAACTGGCATCCAACAATGGGTGGTACCCACCAAGTTCACAGGTCTAATGCTTCAAAATGCCCATGATGCTCCCACATCTGTCCATTGTGGCGCCAAATTAACATATGAAATATTGCGTGATTACGTCTTCTGGCCACACATATTGAAAGATGTTCAAACTTACTGTCAAGGTTTTAATTTGTCCACAGTTAAAACCCACTGCACCAACGCATAGAGCACCATTACAGAAAAGTGGATGGTAATGCCATGATCAGATATACAAATTGATTTTATTGGTCCAGTAACTAGGTTATCAAGAGGTAACAAATACATGTTAACAGTGACATGCCTGTTCACTAAATGGGTAGAGTGCATCAGTGCCCCTAACAATAGTGCTGAAACATGTGCAGCTTTACTCATCAACCACGTGTATTCGAGAT
This sequence comes from Bombina bombina, assembly GCF_027579735.1. Classification (NCBI taxonomy): domain Eukaryota; kingdom Metazoa; phylum Chordata; class Amphibia; order Anura; family Bombinatoridae; genus Bombina; species Bombina bombina. The sequence continues at coordinate 981,543,908 of NC_069500.1, read as the reverse complement.
TTGGTTTTCCCCAAACAATCGAATCCGATCGGGGAACCTACTTCACTAGCGACGTGATGACCAACATGTGGAAAATACCAAGGGTCAAAAGAAAGCTCCATATTGCACATAGAGCTGCCTCAAGTGGTGGTGTAGAGCGTTACAACCAATCCATTGTGAAAATCCTCAAAAAGTTTCTGAGTGAAATGGGTAGAGACTGGGATGTAAAACTACCTCTAGTCCTAATGGCATTAAGACCAACTCCAAGTAGTGCTACCAAGATGTCACCTTTTGAATTATGACTGGTACAAGGATGGTTCTGCCTCAGCATCTACTGTACCATACATCAGACCAGAACTTGATAAACGCTGCCAATAGACATCAATATGTGGAGAACCTAAGAAAGCACCTGCAATATGCCTTTGCTCAAAGGAAATTAGAGAAGGCCGCAACTGCCACTAAAAACTATTATGATCTCAAAACGTCCAAAAAGGAATATGAAATAAATGATAAAGTTTATCTTTATAACTTTGGAAGAGATCAGGTTAAGGAGAAGAAATTTCTTCCATCATGGAAGTGTCCTTTTGTCATTACTGACAAAATATCTCCAGTGGCCTATAAAATTAGGATCCCTAAAAACAATACTTTTATTGATAAATGGGTCCATATTAATCAGTTGCGAGCATGCCACCCTAGATCTCAACTACAAGTCAGAGGGAGAATGAAATGTCATATCCCCAAATGCACATTAGACATATTGTAGTTTAAAGATGCCTAACTAATGAGCACAAGGGCCCAAAAATAATGGACTCTCTGCATAGAAGACTGTCTATGATGCATACTGTCAATATACTCACCAAGTACCACTGACTGTAAACCAATTCCAATACATGTGTCCTACATCCATTGACAATTGGAAGGGTGGATTATGTCAGGGTACTTGTAAGTAACATTAAATAAGCTACAGATATATCATAGATATTTGATATTTAATTTTGTAGCTAAAAATCCAATGTAGTATGAGATGGTCTTGACTGGGTGAGACACCCCCTTCTTCCTGGTTACAATACATCCAAATGAGAACAAAGGAATTGAACATTTGGTCTAGTTAAGTTTAGGTAGTCATTTCAAAGAAAGGCAAGTTATTTCAAAGAGAAGTATATGCCAACAGACATGTGATAATTTAACACCATGAGACACTGGAATTCCTTTGAAGTCTAATAAATTCATAGAGCAAATTTTTAGCTGAAGAAATGACTAAGTGTCGCCTATGTGTTAAATTGTCCCTGTTGTATTGAATCCACAAATTCTAGACGTTAAGTCTAGAGGAAGATTAGCTAAACAAAAGCACATGTTTTGCATTATAACTCTTAGGTTCATTTTAAAATACAACCTTTATAGTTTTAAATACTGTATAGAAATGTGTATTTGTGGACCTAAGAAGCAGTGACAAATAGCAACATATTAGATAAGTGTATATGGAACTTAATGAATAAGCTGTATGGTAGATATATAAATGTTGTTTCAAAATGTTAATTTTTTTTATCTTACAGACAGCAAGATGTCCATTGAAAATTAGCCATGAACATGGATCTGTGTATTCAAAAAAATGTTGGGAATGTGAAATATGCTGTGTTTGTATGAATACAGTATATATCAGGCTTTTAAATGCTATGATTCTGGGGGAGAGCAAATAATTGACAGTGCAATTGCTTATTAAAATGATCACTAGAAGCATACTGATGTTTCATATTAAAATAATCAGGATGAATAGTATGACATGATCCAATACACATGGAACATGTGACTTGTTGATGCTGGAAATTATATTATGTTGGATATAATAATATAAGATATTTGTAATATAGCAAAAATGGATGATAAGACTGCATTTCTGGTTGTTTGCTGCCCCCTAGGCGATTAAAATGGTATGACAGCCAAACGAATTGATTGTTTAAAACATATGCAAATCCAAGTAGCCAATCAAATGTTTTGACTCAAAGGGCCAATACATGCTAAGCTCCATGGAGCGTAACCAAAAACAGATCACCAATAGTGATGTTGCGAACCTAAAAAATTCCGCAAATGTTCGCGAACGGCCGAACCGGGCGAAACGCCATAGACTTCAATAGGCAAGTGAATTTTAAAACCCACAGGGACTCTTTCTGGCCACAGTAGTGATGGAAAAGTTGTTTCAAGGGCACTAACACCTGGACTGTGGCATGCCGGAGGGGGATCCATGGCAAAACTCCCATGGAAAATGACATAGTTGATGCAGAGTCTGGTTTTAATCCATAAAGGGCATAAATCACCTAACATTCCTAAATTGTTTGGAATAACGTGCTTTAAAACATCAGGTATGATGTTGTATCGATCAGGTAGTGTAAGGGTTACGCCCGCTTCACAGTGCACAGTGTAGGTGATATACCTGCCCTGACCATGCTTTGCAGACCAGGTATCAGTGGTCATATGGACCCTTGCCCCAACACTGTGTGCCAGACATGCCATTATAGCAGACTTATATGGCTTTGGCGTTGCTTTTTGGTAATTAGAAGGCTGCTAAATGCCACTGTGCACCACACGTGTTTTATGCCCAGCAGTGAAGGGGTTAATTAAGGAGCATGTAGGGAGCTTGTAGAGTTAATTTTAGCTTATGTGTAGTGTAGTAGACAACCCAAAGTATTGATCTAGGCCCATTTTGGTATATTTCATGCCACCATTTCACCGCCAAATGTGATCAAATAAAAAAAAAAATTGTTCACTTTTTCACAAAGTTTAGGTTTCTCACAGAAATTATTTACAAACAACTTATGCAATTATGGCATAAATGGTTGTAAATGTTTCTCTGGGATCCCCTTTGTTCAGAAATAGCATTCTTATATGGCTTTGGCGTTGCTTTTTGGTAATTAGAAGGCTGCAAAATGCCACTGTGCACCACATGTGTTTTATGCCCAGCAGTGAAGGGGTTAATTAGGGAGCATGTAGGCAGCTTGTAGAGTTAATTTTAGTTTAAGTTTAGTGTAGTAGACAACCCAAAGTATTGATCTAGGCCCATTTTGGTATATTTAATGCCACCATTTCACCGCAAAAAACTTAAATTTTTTCGCAATTTTAGGTTTCTCACTGAAATTATTTACAAACAGCTTGTGCAATTATGGCACAAATGGTTGTAAATGCTTCTCTGGGATCCCCTTTGTTCAGAAATAGCAGACATATATGACTTTGGCGTTGCTTTCTGGTAATTAGAAGGCCGCTAAATGCTGCTGCGCATCACACGTGTATTATGGCTAGCAGTGTAGGGGTTAATTAGGTAGTTTGTAGGGAGCTTGCAGGGTTAATTTTAGCTTTAGTGTAGAGATCAGCCTCCCACCTGACACATCAGACCACCTGATCCCTCCCAAACAGCTCCCTTCCCTCCCCCACCCCACAATTGTCCCTGCCATCTTAAGTACTGGCAGAAAGTCTGCCAGTACTAAAATAAAAAGGTTTTTATTTTTTTTAGCATATTTACATATGCTGTGGTGTAGCATCCCACCTTAGCCCCCAACCTCCCTAATCCCCCCCAAAACAGCTCTCTAACCCTCCCCATCTGCCTTATTGGCGGCCATCTTGGGTACTGGCAGCTGTCTGCTATTATTTCACAGTCAAATTTTTTTTTTTTTTTTAAATCTACACTACTGTTACACCAGATATGAGTGGTGGCACTGGGCAAGTGGGCACAGTATACGCTGTGAGGCTGACACACACGCTGGCAGGCAGACAGGCAACTGCAATTAGATTACACAGAAAAAAAAAAAAGCAGACTGATGTTCTAGCCCTAAAAAGAGCTTTTTGCGGTGCTGTCCTTACAGCTGAGATCAGATGAGTCCTTCAGGACTGTAGTGGACACTGAATACACTCGCCTAGCTATCGATTTCCCTATTAAATCAGCAGCAGCTACACTGTCCCTCCTCTCACTAAGAATGCAGCTTCCAAATGAATCTAAAATGGATGCTGTCCAGGAGGTGGGAGGGTCTGGGATGGAGGGTCTGCTGCTGATTGGCTGTAATGTGTATTCTGACTGTGAGGTACAGGGTCAAAGTTTACACAATGATAACGAATAGGGGGCGGATCGAACATTGCATATGTTCGCCCGCCGAGGCGAACGCGAACATGCTATGTTCACTGGGAACTATTCGCCGGTGAACTATTCGCGACATCACTAATCACCCATGATTAGATATAAGAAAAGCTGAATGCAAGAAAAAAGAAAGTTCTTTTGTCTCCTTACACTGGTGATTGAATAACTGGTTGCCATACTTGGGGACACAATCACTTTAAGCAAAAAGGCTGAGACTTCTTGATCTATGCAATAACTTTTCTCCATATGAGGTGAACTGAAAATACTTGAAAAATATTGGAATACTAAATTAGCTCATGTTAGTAATGTATGACTGTTGTTTATCTTTAATATTGTAGACAAAGGCAGTTGGTAGCTATAACTGAATTGCAGTTAGTAATTTTAAAAGGACAATTTGTATTTTGAATTTGTGTTTTACAGTCCTGTGTAGTCTTAACTACAGTATTCACTATTGCTAAATCATTTATTTACCAAACAAAGGTCCTTTGTATTGCATATTTCTAAATCAGACCTATTATTGTAAGTAAATCTCTCTGGTGTATAATTTATCTTTGCAAACATATATATATATTAGAATTTGCCTTAATTGTAGCTAATAAGAATTTATTTCATCTCAGATGATTTGGCATAGAAATTGACTGTTAAAGTATATTGTTCTATTGTTAACTAAGCACTGTTAAAGTTAGTGAACCCTACCTTGGCATATCATTGTGATATTTAAATTCAACTCTGGTTTGAGAGATTATTGTGAATAAGGTAATTTTTATGATCTTTGCATAGCATATTATAACAGTTTAAACATGTATAGTTTGATTCATATCTGGTTTTCTATAAATATATTTCAATGTGTCTATAAATTTTAACTAATAAAAAGAATTTAGGAATTTACATAAATGTTATTGTTTTGTATATGCATTTTTATTGGGGGTTTATTTTAAAGAATAATTATTAAATATATTGTATTATAACCCGGCCATATACTGACACTATACTAAAAAGTTTAACCCCTATCCCGCTGCTCCCAGACCCCACCACAACTAAATAAAGTTATTAACCCCTATCCCGGTGCTCCCGGACCCCACCACAACTAAATACAAGTATTAACCCCTATCCCGCCGCTGCCGGACCCCACCGCAAATAAATAAAAGTATTAACCCCTATACTCCTGGCCTCCCACATCACTACCACTAACTAAACCTATTAACCCCTAAACCGCCAGCCCCCCTCATCGCCAAAACTAAATTAAGCTATTAACCCCTTAACCTAAGAACCCGCTAACTTTACATTAAAATTACAACATCCCTATCTTATAATAAATTCAAACTTACCTGTAGAATTAAATTAAACTATATTAAACTATTAATTAACCTACCCTAACTAGTATACTAAAAATACATTAAACTACCAATTAAATTAACTATATTACATATTTAAAAACCTAAACCTACTCAAATTATTTAAATCTACAATTAAAAATTACTACATTACAAAAAAAACACTAAGTTGTAAAAAATAAAAAACACTAAGTTACAAAAAAAAAAGAAAACCCCAGTATCAAAAATAAAAAAGAATTACACCTAATCTAATAGCCCTATCAAAAAACCTAGCCTACATTAAACTACCAATGGCCCTTAAAAGGGCCTTTTGCGGGGCATTGCCCCAAAGTAATCAGCTATTTTACCTGTAAAAAAAAAATACAAACACCCCCCCCAACAGTAAAGCCCACTACCAACACAACCAAACCCCCCAAATAAAAACTGAAAAGGGCATTTGTATGGGCATTGCCCTTAAATGGGCATTTAGCTCTATTACTGCCCAGACCCTACTATAAAAATAAAACCCACCCAAAAAAAAAACCAATGATCCACTTACAGTTTTTGAAGTTCCGCTTGAAGGATCCATCCAGCCAACAAGAAGTCTTCATCCGGGCAGCCTCTTCCATCTTCATCCAGCCGGTAAAGTCTTCATCCATGTGGCCTCTTCTATCTTCATCCATCCGCAGAGAAGCCGGTGCATCCTGAAGACATCCGATGAGGAGCTCCTCTTCAATACGGTCTTCGCCGTAAACTGGATCTTGAATGCAAGTGACGTCATCCAAGATGGCATCTGTTGCATTCCTATTGGCTGAAAGGTTCCAATCAGCCAATAGGATTAGAGCCGCTAAAATCGTATTGGCTGATTTGAAGAGGCCGCATGGATGAAGACTTTGCTGGCTGGATGAAGATGGAAGTTTTTTTTGGGTGGGTTTTATTTTTAGAGTAGCGTCTGGGCAGTAAAAGAGCTAAATGCCCTTTTAAGGGCAATACCAATAAAAATGCCCTTTTCAGGGCAATGGGGAGCTTAGGTTTTTTAGATAGGGTTTTTATTTGGGGGGTTTGGTTTTACTGTTGGGGGGGTGTTTGTATTTTTTTTACAGGTAAAAGAGCTGATTTCTTTAGCGCAATGCCCTTTTTAAGGGCCATTGGTAGTTTATTGTAGGCTAGGGTTTTTTTATTTTTGGGGGGCTTTTTTATTTTGATAGGGCTATTAGATTAGGTGTAATTCTTTTTTATTTTTGATACTGTGTTTTTTTTATGTTTTGTAACTTACGCCTAGATTACGAGTCTTGCCTAAGCCTTAAAAAGCAGCGTTGAGAGGTCCCTGGAATTACGAGTCTGACAGGTACAGGTGTACCGCTCATATTTCATCCTTGACTCGAGCTTACCGCAAATCCCCTTACGTCAATTGTGTATCCTATCTTTTTAATGGGATTTGCCTAATGCTGGTATTACAAGTCTTGGAAGAAGTGAGCGGTAAACCCTCTCCTGTCAAGACTCCTACCGCATTTAAAAGTCAGTAGTTAAGAGTTTTATGGGCTAACACTGGAAAATAAAACTCTTAACTAAAGTGCTAAAAGTACACTAACACCCATAAACTACCTATTAACCCCTAAACCAAGCCCCCCCCCCACATCGGAAACACTTTAAGAAATATATTAACCCCTAATCTGCCGATCGGACATCATAGCCACTGTAATAAATATATTAACCCCTAAACCGCCGCACTGCCGCCTCGCAAACACTAGTTAAATTTTATTAACCCCTAATCTGCCATCCCTAACATCGCCGACACCTACTTACATTTATTAACCCCTAATCTGCCACCCCCAATGTTGCCGCTACTATATTAAAGGTATTAACCCCTAAACCTAAGCCTAAACCTAACCCTAACCCCCCCTAATTTATATATAATTTTAAATAATCTAAATAAAATTACTACAATTAAATAAATTAATCCTATTTAAAACTAAATACTTACCGATAAAATAAACCCTAAGATAGCTACAATATAACTAATAATTACATTGTAGCTAGCTTAGGATTGATATTTATTTTACAGGCAACTTTGTATTTATGTTAACTAGGTAGAATAGTTATTAAATAGTTATTAACTATTTAAAGGGACATTAAACACATGCTAGATAGAATGATGCATTCAAAGAAAAGATTAGTCCATGACTAACATGTAGATGTATTTTTTAAAGTTTCATTAGTTGTTTAAAAAGTGACAAAATAAGTGTAAAGTTTTAGTGTCTATAAAACACTGGGAGCTGCCATGTTGTAACTTGTGTTACCTTCTCTGCTGTGGCCAATTAGGGTCAGTTATAAATAGGTCACTAGAGTGTGCAGCCAATGGTTGTGCTTGATTTAACAGTGTTCTGCACTTCCATTTCTAACAGGAACTGAAAAGCTCACAATTTCAGAACGGAATTACAGGCAAAGAGGACAAAATAAATAATGAAAGTATATTGCAGAGTTGTTTTATTATATACAATTTATCATTTTATATTACCATCTCAAAGTGTTTAATGTCCCTTTAATAACTTCCTAGTTAAAATAAAGACAAATATACCTGTAAAATAAATCCTAACCTAAGTTACAATTATACCTAACACTACACTATAATTAAACTAATTACCTAAACTACCTACAATTAATTACAATTAAATTAAATAAACTAAATTATGAAAAAAAAAAAAAACACAAAATTACAGGGGAAAAAAAAGAATTACAAGCATTTTAAACTAATTACACCTATTCTAATCCCCCTAATAAATTAAAAAAGCCCCCCAAAATAATACAATTCCCTACCCTACACTAAATTACAAATAGCCCTTAAAAGGGCCTTTTGCAGGGCTTTGCCCCAAAGTAATAAGCTCTTTCACCTGTAAAAAAAATACAATACCCCCCCAACATTAAAGCCCACCACCCACACACCCAACCCTACTCTAAAACCCACCCAATCCCCCCTTAAAAAAAACTAACACTACCCCCTTGAAGATCACCCTACCTTGAGCCGTCTTCACCCAGCCGGGCACAAGTGGACCTCCAGAGGGGCAGAAGTCTTCATCCGATCCGGGCAGAAGAGGCCCTCCAAGCGGCAGAAGTCTTCATCCAGGCGGCATCTTCTATTTTTATCCATCCAGAGCGGAGCCGATCCATATTCAATCTAGCCGACGTGGAGCCATCCTCTTCCATCGACGCGGAGCCATCCTCTTCCAAGATGGCGTCCCTTGAATTCTGATTGGCTGATAGGATTCTATCAGCCAATCGGAATTAAGGTAGGAAAAATCCTATTGGCTGATTGGATCAGCCAATAGGATTGAGCTCGCATTCTATTGGCTGATTGGAACAGCCAATAGAATGTGAGCTTAATCCTAATGGCTGATCCAATCAGCCAATAGGATTGAACTTCAAACCTATTGGCTGATTGGATCAGCCAATAGGATTTTTCCTACCCTAATTCCGATTGGCTGATAGAATCCTATCAGCCAATCGGAATTCAAGGGACGCCATCTTGGATGACGTCATTTAAAGGAACCTTCATTCTTCGTTAGGACGTCGATGGAAGAGGTTGGCTCCGCATCGGTTGGATTGAAGATGGATCCGCACCGCTCCGGATGGATGAAAATAGAAGATGCCGCCTGGATGAAGACTTCTGCTGCTTGGAGGACCTCTTCTGCCCAGATCGGATGAAGACTTCTGCCCCTCTGGAGGTCCACTTATGCCCGGCTGGGTGAAGACAGCTCAAGGTAGGGTGATCTTCAAGGGGGTAGTGTTAGTTTTTTTTAAGGGGGGATTGGGTGGGTTTTAGAGTAGGGTTGGGTGTGTGGGTGGTGGGTTTTAATGTTGGGGGGGTATTGTATTTTTTTTACAGGTGAAAGAGCTGATTACTGTGGGGCAATGCCCCGCAAAAGGCCCTTTTAAGGGCTATTTGTAATTTAGTATAGGGTAGGAAATTTTATTATTTTGGGGGGCTTTTTTAATTTATTAGGGTGATTAGAATAGGTGTAATTAGTTTAAAATTCTTGAAATTCTTTTTTTTTTCTTCTGTAATTTAGTGTTTTTTTTTCGTAATTTAGTTTATTTAATTTAATTGTAATTAATTGTAGGTAGTTTAGGTAATTAGTTTAATTATAGTGTAGTGCTAGGTGTAATTGTAACTTAGGTTAGGATTTATTTTACAGGTATATTTGTCTTTATTTTAACTAGGAAGTTATTAAATAGTTAATAACTATTTAATAGCTATTCTACCTAGTTAAAATAAATACAAAGTTGCCTGTAAAATAAATATAAATCCTAAGCTAGCTAGAATGTAATTATTAGTTATATTATAGCTAGTTTAGGGTTTATTTTATCAGTAAGTATTTAGTTTTAAATAGGATTAATTTATTTAATGATGGTAAATTTATTTAGATGTATTTAAATTATATTTAAGTTAGGGGGGTGTTAGGGTTAGACTTAGGTTTATGGGTTAATACATTAAATATAGTTGTGGCGACATTGGGGGGGGGCAGATTAGGGGTTAATAAATATAATGTAGGTGTCAGCGATGTTGGGGGCAGTAGATTAGGGGTTCATAGGGATAATGTAGGTGGCAGCGGTGTCTGGAGCGGTAGATTAGGGGTTAATAATATAATGCAGGTGTCAGGTTAATAAGTATAGGATTTGGGGTGTTTAGACTCGGGGTTCATGTTAGGGTGTTAGGTGCAGACATAAAATTCCTTTCCCCATAGGAAACAATGGGGCTGCGTTAGAAGCTGGACGCTGCTTTTTTGCAGATGTTAGGTTTTTTTTCAGCCAGCTCAGCCCCATTGTTTCCTATGGGGAAATCATGCACGAGCACGTTTAGCCAGCTTACCGCTGACTTAAGCAAAGCTGGTATTGAGGCGAGATGTGGAGCTAGATTTTGCTCTACTCTCACCTTTTTGCGGCTAACGCCAGGTTTAAAAAAACCTGTAATACCAGCATTGTCTTAAGGGAGCGGTGGGAAAAAAGGCTTGTTAGCCCCGCAAGCCTTATCGACAAAAACTCGTAATCTAGCCGTTAGTGGGTTTTTTTTAATTTAGAAATGTTTAATTGTAGAGTTAAGTAATTTGAGTAGGATTAGGTTTTTAAATATGTAATATAGTTAATTTAACTGGTAGTTTAATTTTAGTATAAAAGTTAGGGTAGTTTAATTAATAGTTTAATATAATTCTACAGGTACGTTTAAATTTATTAGAGGATAAGGATATTGTAATTTTAATGTAAAGTTAGCGGTTAATAGCTTAATTTAGTTTATTGTGATGTGAGGGGCTGGCAGTTTAGGGGTTAATAGGTTTAGTTAATGGTAGTTGTCAGGTTAGGAAATATCCAGAAGTAGACCCAAATGCAAGGGCGAACTTAAACAACACCCTTGCACTCTGAGTTTAATCCAGGACGTGACCCCACGACAACATCCAAAAAACAAAGTACTCATGATATCAGCCAGATAGACTTCTGAAAAAGGAACTGGTTTCAGGAAATGCCTTCCACAGAATCAGGAGAGCAGGGAAAGTCACTTATACAGAAGAAGGGTAAAACAGGAAACAGTTAATAATGCAGGAGTAGGTCATTTGTTATCAGGCAGTCTGAAGGTTAACACTGTGTAGACAGTCTTTGCAGAGTATGCAACAGGTAATCAGGCAGTTTGAGGGTTAACACTGAGTAGACAGTCTTTGCAGAGTATGCAACAGGTAATCAGGCAGTTTGAGAGTTAACACTGTGTAGACAGTCTTTGCAGAGTATGCAAGAGGTAATCATGCAGATTGAAGGATTCACAGAAATAACAGTATTTGAATAGTTTGCACTACACAGAGTAGTCTGAATATGCAGGGATTGCAGCAGGTAAACAGGAAGATTGAAAGTTTCACAAAACAAACAGTACTTGCATTGTTTGGAGACAGGTATTCAGGAGGTTGAAGGTTAATCCAGCATAGTAAATCCTTGAAGAGATTGGCAACAGAAAAGCAGCAGTTAGAGAGATTCCTCAGCGAAATCCTAACAGAAGCCTCAAAGTTAACAAACAAACGGACACTGGAGAAACAGGAAGCCAGAATAAAAAGCCTGGTTGTGACATCATCAGGAAGGGGTGGCTCAGACACCTGTCAATCAAGCACACAGAGAGGACTGCAGAGCTTCCCAGCAGCTGAGCGTGACAGTGCCCCCTCCTCAAGGACCCCTCCGGGGGACCCGACCGGGCCTGGCAGGGTATTTCTTGTGAAAAGACTTGACAAGAGCTGGAGCATGAACATGAGAGGCTGGTTCCCAAGATCGTTCAGAGATAGGATAACCCTTCCAATGGACCAGGTAGTACAGCCGATTGCCCCGTAGCTTGGAATCGAGAATCTGGCTGACTTCAAACTCAGAAGTTCCCTCTACGGAAAGTGGAGGAGGTGGTTTACTCTTGATAGAGTACCGATTGTAGATGACTGGCTTGAGTAGGGAGACATGAAACACTGGATGGATCTTGAGAGTCTTGGGTAAGGCCAGGCGGTATGCAGAAGAACAAACTCTGGAAACAATTTGAAAAGGTCCAATGTACTTAGGACCCAACTTGGTACAAGGTTGTTTTAGACGTATGAATCTGGTGGATAAAAATACTCTGTCTCCAGTACGAAGTAAAGGAGCCTTGCACCTTCTGCGATCAGCATATTTCTTATGTCTTAAGGAAGAAGAGAGTAGATTTTGACGAATGAGTTGCCAGTGATTACTGAGATTTTTCACTATACGATCTGCTCCAGGGACTTCAGTAGAACTGGTAATCATAGGAAAGGTTCTAGGTTCAAATCCATAAGCTGCCTTAAAGGGAGAGGTCTGTAATGAGGCGTTATAACGTGAGTTGTGAGCTAATTCCGCCAAAGGCAATAACTGAGACCAGTTGGAGTGGTGATGGTCTACATAATGTCTTAGAAAAGATTCCAAGGCTTGATTTACACGCTCAGTCTGTCCATTGGCTTGAGGATGGTGTGCAGTAGAAAGTGATATGTTGATTCTGAAGTGTTTACAAAAAGAACTCCAAAATTTGGAAACAAATTGGACTCCACGATCTGAGACTATGTCAGTGGGAAAACCATGTAAACGAGATATATGTAGAACAAAGAGTTCAGAAAGTCTTTGAGCTGTAGGCAAGCCTGGAAGAGGTATGAAGTGAGCAGACTTGGAGATCCGATCCACCACTACCCAAATGGTCGTATTTCCAGCAGAAACAGGAAGATCTGTAACAAAGTCCATGGATAAGTGAGACCAAGGGTAATGAGGAATAGGAAGAGGGTGTAATAGACCAAACGGTCGATGAGAAGATTGTTTGTTCGAAGCACAAGAACTACAAGCAGCAATATAATCCTTAACATACCTCCTCATAGTGGACCACCAAACATGCTGCTTCAGTTTCCACAATGTATTGATTATTCCCGGATGACCTGCTGAAATGTTGTCATGAGCCCAACGTAGAAGCTGAAGACGTAATCCTTTGGGTACATACAGGATACCAGAAGGTAGTTTGCAAGAAGATGGTACCCGGACTTGAGCAGCATGTAAAGCCTGTACTGGAAAAGAGGATACTTGAGCCAAAACTTTGACTGGACGTAGTATAGGTTCTGAATCCAATGGAGAAGGTTCAGAAAATTGGAACTGCCTAGATAAAGCATCTGCCTTGGAATTTTTTGAACCAGGAACATAGGAAAGTACAAAATTAAACCTGGAGAAGAACAAGGCCCACCGAGCCTGACGAGGATTGAGACGTGTAGCTGTTTGGAGGTATAAAAGATTCTTGTGATCTGTCAGAATGAAAAAAGGTTGACTGGTACCCTCTAACCAATGCCTCCATTCATCCAAAGCTAATTTTATAGCCAAAAGCTCCTTATTGCCCACATCATAATTTAACTCAGCAGGATTGAATTTTTTCGAAAAGAATGCCACAGGATGTATCTTGCTGGTAGTCGGATCAAGTTGGGAGAGAACAGCTCCAGCTGCTATAGAGGAAGCGTCAACCTCCAAAATAAACTGGAAATCAGGAATTGGATGACTGAGAAGAGGTGCAGAAGAAAATGCTGATTTTAGCGTTTCAAAAGCCTGTACTGCCGAAGAGGACCAGTTCTTACAATTTTGCCCTTTCTTAGTAAGAGAAGTGAGTGGAGACGTGATGTCAGCAAAGTTTTTTTTAAACTTTCTATAGTAATTGGCAAAGCCAAGAAACCTCTGCAGGGATTTGAGAGTAGTTGGTCTGGGCCAGTCCTTGATAGCCGACAGTTTAGCAGGATCCATCTCAAAACCTGATTCAGAAATGATATACCCCAAAAAGGGGATGGAACTCTGATGAAAAGAGCATTTCTCCAATTTAGCGAACAGGGAATTGTCTCGTAACCTCTGAAGAACCAGTCTTACATGATGTACATGTTCCTGTAATGTTTTTGAATAGATTAGAATGTCATCGAGGTAAATGATAACAAATTGATTTAGATAATCTCTGAAGATTTCGTTAACAAAGTGCTGAAATACTGCTGGTGCATTCCACAATCCAAATGGCATTACTAGATACTCATAGTGACCAAATCTAGTGTTAAATGCCGTCTTCCATTCGTTTCCTTTACGGATTCTGACCAGATTGTAGGCCCTACGGAGATCTAACTTGGAAAAAATAGAAGCACCTTGAAGACGATCGAATAACTCAGAAATGAGCAGCAAAGGATAGCTGTTTTTGACAGTAATCTGATTCAAGGCTCGATAATCAATACAGGGACGAAGACCTCCATCTTTTTTCCCAATGAAGAAAAAACCTGCACCCACAGGTGAAGAGGAAGGACGAATGAATCCTCTGGCTATGTTGTCCTTTATGTATTCCTCAAGAGAGACATTTTCTTGACGAGAGAGGGGATAGGTCCTTCCCTTAGGTAGAGGAGCCCCTGAATACAATTTGATAGGACAGTCAAATATCTGTCGGTGTGGAGGTAACGTCTCAGCCTCTTTTTTAGAAAACACATCACTAAAGGCATGATAGTAATTGGGCAAAGATTCAGGAACTTCCACCATAGCTACGACAGGACAGGATGGTTTAGAGGGATTTTGCAGGCAATGTTTGAAACAGGTAGTTCCCCAGGAAATAAGTTCTCCTTTAGACCATGAAGCTGCAACCAAGATAACCCCAGAATCAATGGTATGTGGGGAGAAGAGATGACATCAAAACGAATAATTTCAGAATGAAGTATGCCCACAGTCAAAAGAAGAGGAATGGTAGAATGTTTTATGATACCAGTACCTAGAGGCTGTCCACTGACAGTAGTTACCTTAATTAACTGTTTCTTGGCTTGAAGAGGAATCCTGAGAGAGTCAGCAAAGTTTGAATCAATGAATACTCCAGCAGCTCCAGAATCGATGAGAGCTTGAGCTCGAAACTTGTTGTTTCCAAAAGAGATAGTTACAGGAACAAAAAGTTTAGAATTGAGGGAAGACATGGGATTCTGGCTTAACTCTGTCCCTCTATCAAAAGTTAAGCCTTGGCTTTTACTGGCCAGATAGGACAGTCCTTCAGTAAATGTCCTTTGGTACCACAATACAGACATAACCCAAGAGTACGCCTTCTATGGCGTTCAGCTTCTGACAATTTAATAGCTCCTACTTCCATGGGTTCCACAGACTCAGGAGATTGGGAATTATTATTAGAAATACTTGGGGTTCGAATAGGAGGACAAAATTAAGATTTAACAAAGGATCTCCGATTCCTATCTCTCTCCTGAAGACATTCAGAATGCCGGGCGTCAAGAGTAATACATAAATTGATAAGACCCTCCAATGAATCGAGGAGTTCCCGAAATACTAGTTCATCCTTAAGGCGTTCGCAAAGTCCTTTGCGAAAGGCTGCCCGTAAGACTCCATGGTTCCAATCAGTTTCTGCGGCTAAAGTCCTGAATTCAATAGCATATTGAGCTACCGAAAGGGATCCCTGTCTCAGATCCAACAATCCTGCCTCAGCAGCTGCAGACCTCCCAGGCTTGTCAAAAACAGAAGAAAAAATGGACACAAATAATTCCACATCCTGTAGTAACTGATTATTCTTCTCTAAAAGAGGGGACACCCAGGCTAGAGCCTTACCCTTCAAGAGAGAAATAATAAATGTGATTTTGGAAGTAGAATTGGAAAAAACTTGAGGATTGTTTCTGAAGTGTAAACGACACTGATTAAGGAATCCACGACATTCTTCAGGATTACCGTCATATTTATCTGGAAGTGGGATTCATGGTATATTCTGTCCAACAGTTTGAGGTGGATTAAAGACAGCATTGGTGCTAGTAGCAGTGGCAGCAGGAGTCACCGTCGCTTGAGAAGGAGCGGAGAGGTTATGTAGCAGAGCAGTAATCTGGTCAAGCTTGGAATCCAAAGATTGCAAATGAGCAGAATGATTTCCTAGAAGTTGCCCTTGTAGAGCCACAGCCCTGGATAACTCGTCAGGGTCCATATTATGGTCCGTTTGTACTGTCAGGTTAGGAAATATCCAGAAGTAGACCCAAATGCAAAGGCGAACTTAAACAACACCCTTGCACTCTGAGTTTAATCCAGGACGTGACCCCACGACAACCTCCAAAAAACAAAGTACTCACGATATGGAGCAGGGTTAGCCTGTGCCAAAGTAATTCATGATATCAGCCAGATAGACTTCTGAATAAGGAACTGGTTTCAGGAAATGCCTTCTACAGAATCAGGAGAGCAGGGAAAGTCACTTATACTCAGACAGAAGAAGGGTAAAACAGGAAACAGTTAATAATGCAGGAGTAGGTCATTTGTTATCAGGCAGTCTGAAGGTTAACACTGTGTAGACAGTCTTTGCAGAGTATGCAACAGGTAATCAGGCAGTTTGAGGGTTAACACTGAGTAGACAGTCTTTGCAGAGTATGCAACAGGTAATCAGGCAGTTTGAGAGTTAACACTGTGTAGACAGTCTTTGCAGAGTATGCAAGAGGTAATCATGCAGATTGAAGGATTCACAGAAATAACAGTATTTGAATAGTTTGCACTACACAGAGTAGTCTGAATATGCAGGGATTGCAGCAGGTAAACAGGAAGATTGAAAGTTTCACAAAACAAACAGTACTTGCATTTTTTGGAGACAGGTATTCAGGAGGTTGAAGGTTAATCCAGCATAGTAAGTCCTTGAAGAGATTGGCAACAGAAAAGCAGCAGTTAGAGAGATTCCTCAGCGAAATCCTAACAGAAGCATCAAAGTTAACAAACAAACGGTCACTGGAGAAACAGGAAGCCAGAATAAAAAGCCTGGTTGTGACATCATCAGGAAGGGGTGGCTCAGACACCTGTCAATCAAGCACACAGAGAGGACTGCAGAGCTTCCCAGCAGCTGAGCGTGACAGTAGTGATGTGGGAGATCAGGGGTTTAGGGGTTAATAATTTTATTACAGTAGCGGTGGGGTCCGGGAGCGGTGGAATGGGGTTAATAATTTTATTTAGGTTGCTGCAGAATTCCAGCGTATTTGCGGTTGATGGCTTGATAAAAAGGCCTCTATAGGTTTAGGGTGCAGAAACATAAGGTTGGGGTAGCTTGTCACATTGGTTGTAGTTGCAGAAGTGCGTCAGGCAGTTCATGTACATGTATTAGTTTGGTTCGGATGAGGAATGGAGGAGAGATGGTAAGCCTCTCTGAATAGGTGAGTTTTCAAGGAGCGTCTGAAGCTATACAAGGTCTTATGGAGCGGGGTAGAGAGTTTCAGAGGACAGGAGCAGCATGTGCAAAGTCTTGGAGGTGGGAGTGGGATGTAGAGATAACAGGAGTGTAGAGACGTAGGTCAGAGGTTGATCTAAGAGGATGGGATGGGGAATATTTCACGATAAGAGAGGAAATATAGTTGGGAGTTAGAATGTTGAGTGTTTTGTAAGTTAGAGTGTTTTGTAAATAGGTCACTAGAGTGTGCAGCCAATGGTTGTGCTGGATTTAACAGTGTTCTGCACTTCCATTTCTAAGAGGAACTGAAAAGCTCACAATTTCAGAACGGAATTACAGGCAAAGAGGACAAAATAAATAATGAAAGTATATTGCAGAGTTGTTTTATTATATACAATTTATCATTTTATATTACCATCTCAAAGTGTTTAATGTCCCTTTAATAACTTCCTAGTTAAAATAAAGACAAATATAAGGTTGGGGTAGCTTGTCACATTGGTTGTAGTTGCAGAAGTGCGTCAGGCAGTTCATGTACATGTATTAGTTTGGTTCGGATGAGGAATGGAGGAGAGATGGTAAGCCTCTCTGAATAGGTGAGTTTTCAAGGAGCGTCTGAAGCTATACAAGGTCTTATGGAGCGGGTAGAGAGTTTCAGAGGACAGGAGCAGCATGTGCAAAGTCTTGGAGGTGGGAGTGGGATGTAGAGATAACAGGAGTGTAGAGACGTAGGTCAGAGGTTGATCTAAGAGGATGGGATGGGGAATATTTCACGATAAGAGAGGAAATATAGTTGGGAGTTAGAATGTTGAGTGTTTTGTAAGTTAGAGTGTTTTGTAAATAGGTCACTAGAGTGTGCAGCCAATGGTTGTGCTGGATTTAACAGTGTTCTGCACTTCCATTTCTAAGAGGAACTGAAAAGCTCACAATTTCAGAACGGAATTACAGGCAAAGAGGACAAAATAAATAATGAAAGTATATTGCAGAGTTGTTTTATTATATACAATTTATCATTTTATATTACCATCTCAAAGTGTTTAATGTCCCTTTAATAACTTCCTAGTTAAAATAAAGACAAATATACCTGTAAAATAAATCCTAACCTAAGTTACAATTACACCTAACACTACACTATAATTAAACTAATTACCTAAACTACCTACAATTAATTACGATTAAATTAAATAAACTAAATTACAGGGAAAAAAAAGAATTACAAGCATTTTAAACTAATTACACCTATTCTAATCCCCCTAATAAATTAAAAAAGCCCCCCAAAATAATAAAATTCCCTACCCTACACTAAATTACAAATAGCCCTTAAAAGGGCCTTTTGCGGGGCATTGCCCCAAAGTAATAAGCTCTTTCACCTGTAAATAAAATACAATACCCCCCCAACATTAAAACCCACCACCCACACACCCAACCCTACTCTAAAACCCACCCAATCCCCCCTTAAAAAAAACTAACACTACCCCCTTGAAGATGACCCTACCTTGAGCCGTCTTCACCCAGCCGGGCACAAGTGGACCTCCAGAGGGGCAGAAGTCTTCATCCGATCCGGGCAGAAGAGGTCCTCCAAACGGCAGAAGTCTACATCCAGGCGGAATCTTCTATCTTCATCCATCCAGAGTGGAGCCGATCCATCTTCAATACAGCCCATGCAGAGCCATCCTCTTCCATCGATGCGGAGCCATCCTCTTCCAAGATGGCGTCCCTTGAATTCTATCAGCCAATCGGAATTAAGGTAGGAAAAATCCTATTGGCTGATCCAATCAGCCAATAGGATTGAACTTCAATCCTATTGGCTGATTGGATCAGCCAATAGGATTTTTCCTACCTTAATTCCGATTGGCTGATAGAATCCTATCAGCCAATCTGAATTCAAGTGACGCCATCTTGGATGATGTCATTTAAAGGTACCTTCATTCTTCGTTAGGACGTCGATGGAAGAGGATGGCTCCGCATCGGCTGGATTGAAGATGGATTAGCACCGCTCCGGATGGATGAAAATAGAAGATGCCGCCTGGATGAAGACTTCTGCCTTGGAGGACCTCTTCTGCCCAGATCGGATGAAGACTTCTGCTCCTCTGGAGGTTAACTTGTGCCCGGCTGGGTGAAGACAGCTCAAGGTAGGGTGATCTTCAAGGGGGTAGTGTTAGGTTTTTTTAAGGGGGGGTTGGGTGGGTTTTAGAGTAGGGTTGGGTGTGTGGGTGGTGGGTTTTAATGTTGGTGGGGGTATTGTATTTTTTTTTACAGGTGAAAGAGCTGATTACTGTGGGGCAATGCCCCGCAAAAGGCCCTTTTAAGGGCTATTTGTAATTTAGTATAGGGTAGGAAATTTTATTATTTTGGGGGGCTTGTTTAATTTATTAGGGTGATTAGAATAGGTGTAATTAGTTTAAAATTCTTGAAATTCTTTTTTTTTCTTCTGTAATTTAGTGCTTTTTTTTTCGTAATTTAGTTTATTTAATTTAATTGTAATTAATTGTAGGTAGTTTAGGTCATTAGTTTAATTATAGTGTAGTGCTAGGTGTAATTGTAACTTAGGTTAGGATTTATTTTACAGGTATATTTGTCTTTATTTTAACTAGGAAGTTATTAAATAGTTAATAACTATTTAATAACTATTCTACCTAGTTAAAATAAATTCAAAGTTGCCTGTAAAATAAATATAAATCCTAAGCTAGCTAGAATGTAATTATTAGTTATATTGTAGCTAGCTTAGGGTTTATTTTATCAGTAAGTATTTAGTTTTAAATAGGATTAATTTATTTAATGATGGTAAATTTATTTAGATGTATTTAAATTATATTTAAGTAAGGGGTTGTTAGGGTTAGGGTTAGACTTAGGTTTATGGGTTAATAAATTTAATATAGTTGTGGCGATGTTGGGGGGCGGCAGATTAGGGGTTAATAAATATAATGTAGGTGTCAGCGATGTTGGGGGCAGTAGATTAGGGGTTCATAGGGATAATGTAGGTGGCAGAGGTGTCTGGAGCGGTAGATTAGGGGTTAATAATATAATGCAGGTGTCAGCGATAGCGAGGGCGGCAGATTAGGGGTTAATAAGTGTAAGATTAGGGGTGTTTAGACTCGGGGTTCATGTTAGGGTGTTAGGTGCAGACATAAAATTCCTTTCCCCATAGGAAACAATGGGGCTGCGCTAGAAGCTAGACGCTGCTTTTTTGCAGGTGTTAGGTTTTTTTTCAGCCAGCTCAGCCCCATTGTTTCCTATGGGGAAATCATGCACGAGCACGTTTAGCCAGCTTACCGCTGACTTAAGCAACGCTGGTATTGAGGTGAGATGTGGAGCTAGATTTTGCTCTACGCTCACCTTTTTGCGGCTAACCCCAGGTTTAAAGAAACCTGTAATACCAGCGTTGTCTTAAAGGGCCACTGTAAGTAAATATTTTCTATGCCTGTTACTAACTACCCCAAATACGCTTTTTATCAATAGCATTTCATTAACATATCTCTACCGTATATCAGAAATCTTGTCTGCAAATTTAATTGTTTTACAAACCCACTCCGTGGGTATCCTTTGCTCTGTATCAATCCGTTTATAATACCTAGGTTTCAAAATGGCGCTTTAAACACAAAGTTATTGGTTTAAGTATTTTGAACAGGCAGTGCTGAAAATAGTGGGCAGGATAACGTGACATCATCTGCGAATAAAAGATATAACTTTTAGAACGTTATGAAACTTCGTTTTGGAGAAAATATAGGTCAGTAGGTTTTAATTAATGTTTATTAACTTTAATATGTTAGTTGTTTAGCTTAAAAATTATAACAGAAAGTAATCCTTTAAGGGAGCGGTGGGAAAAAAAAGGCTTGTCAGCCCTGCAAGCCTTATCGACAAAAACTCGTTATCTAGCCGTTAGTGGTTTTTTTGTAATTTAGAAATGATTAATTGTAGAGTTAAATAATTTGAGTAGGGTTAGGTTTTTAAATATGTAATATAGTTAATTTAACTGGTAGTTTAATTTTAGTATAATAGTTAGGGTAGGTTAATTAATAGTTTAATATAATTCTACAGGTAAGTTTAAATTTATTAGAGGATAAGGATGTTGTAATTTTAATGTAAAGTTAGCGGTTAATAGCTTAATTTAGTTTATTGCGATGTGAGGGGCTGGCGGTTTAGGGGTTAATAGGTTTAGTTAATGGTAGTGATGTGGGAGGTCAGGGGTTAATAATTTTATTACAGTAGCGGCGGGGTCCGGGAGCGGCGGAATGGGGTTAATAATTTTATTTAGGTTGCGGCGGGGTCCGGGAGCGGCGGAATAGGGGTTAATACATTTATTTAGTTGCTGCGATGTCGGGGAGTGGTGGGATAGGGGTTAATAAATTTTATTTAGGTTGCATCGATGTTGGGGCGGCAGATTAGGGGTGTTTAGACTCAGGGCTTATGTTAGGGTGTTAGGTGTAAACGTTTTTTGTTTTCTACCATAGAAATTAATGGGATATCTGGCAGCATCAAACATAAGCTTTCGCTGCTTTCAGACTCCCATTGATTCCTATGGCATCCGCGGCCTCCAGGGTGGCGGATTGAAAACCAGGTATGCTGGGCTGGAATAGCCGCAAGTGTACCTGTTAGAAATTTAATAACTTGGAATGGTTGTCAAATAGTGCTGAATGTGTATTCGGAACATCTGTAATGACATAAGCATCGATCTGTGTCAGATTGAGACCGGCGGATCGCATGCTATGTCACAGATTTCAACTTTTGGCGGTCTGTAGGCTTTGATTAATAGGTTGGATCAAGCTTGCTGCAGAATTTCAGCATATTTGCTGTTGACGGCTTGATAAATAGGCCTCTATAGGTTTAGGGTACAGAAACATAAGGTTGGGGTAGCTTGTCACATTGGTTGTAGTTGCAGAAGTGCGTCAGGCAGTTCATGCACATGTATTAGTTTGGTTCGGATGAGGAATGGAGGAGAGATGGTAAGCCTCTCTGAATAGGTGAGTTTTCAAGGAGCGTCTGAAGCTATACAAGGTCTTATGGAGCGGGGTAGAGAGTTTCAGAGGACAGGAGCAGAACGTGCAAAGTCTTGGAGGTGGGAGTGGGACGTAGAGATAACAGGAGTGTAGAGACGTAGGTCAGAGGTCGATCTAAGAGGTTGGGATGGGGAATATTTTACGATAAGAGAGGAAATATAGTTGGGAGTTAGAATGTTGAGTGTTTTGTAAGTTAGAGTGTTTTGTAAGTTAGGGTTAATACTTTAAATTGTATTCTGGAGTGTAGAGACTGGCAGAGCAGAGCAGCTGATGTAGATTGGCGACTTAATAGCATTCATAATAGATTGGAGGGAGGAGAGCTGTTTTTTTGGAAGGCCATTTAGGAGTAGATTGCTATAATCAATGCGTGACAAAATGAGGGAATGAATTAGTACTTTTGTAGTTTTTTGAGTAATTCTGGAAATGTTGTGTAGGTGTGAACGGCAGGATTTGGTAAGCGCTTTTATATGTGGGTTGAATGTGAGTTCTAGTCTAGTGTGGCCCCAAGACAGCGGACCTGGGGTGAGGTGTTGAGAATAGAGTCTCCAATCATCAGAGAAATGTCAGGTGTTGAATGTCTCGAAGAGGGGGGGGATAAGAAGCAGCTAAGTTTTGGACAGATTGAGTTGGAGGTAGTGTCAAGACATCCAAGAAGAAATTGCAGAGAGGCAGTCAGAAATCTGGTTGAGTAAAGAGGGAGATATATCAGGAGAGGAAATATAGATTTGGGTATCATCAGCATATAAGTGGTACTGGAATCCAAAGGAGGCTATAAGTTTTCCAAGGCAGGATGTATAGAGAGAGAAAAGCAAGGGGCCCAAGACAGAGCCTTGCGGTACTCCAACTGAGAGAGGCATAGGATCACAAGATGTGGTGTTAAAGAAAACTGAAAACGAGCAGTTTAAGAGATATGAGGCAAACCAGGAGAGGGCTGTGTCTCGGATGCCAAATTAATGTAGTATTTTTAGGAGGAGAGGATGGCCAACTGTGTCAAAAGCTGCGGACAGGTCAAGAAGAATTAGTAAGGAGTAATAGCCTTTTGCTTTAGCTGATAGCAGGTCATTTGTTACTTTAGCAAGACAGGTGCACATTCACATATTTCCCCATAGAAGTCAATGGAGAAAAAACCCTACTCGCATGGAAACGCGATTGCATATTTTCATGTGCACTAACAACATGAAAATATGAATATTTTACATTACAATGTTCTTCACATACAATAATATTTTCAATTTATTCATAAATACATATTTCTAAATATATCTGATCTTTTTGATTTATTAATAATAATAATAATAAATATATATATATATATATATAATTATATGTAGGTACAGATATATACAGATATATACAGATATATACAGATATATATAGGAATATATAGGAATATCTATTTAGAAAAACTTAGAACATATTCTGCTATGTGCAGAACATTGGAATGTGAACTATTTACAGAAAATATATAGTTAAAACTTTTATTAAAAATGAATATTGCATAATTATGTTTTTCATATTTTTATCTATTGAACTGCAAAGGGCTCTAATGCACAATGTCTTATGTGTGTACATACATATGTAAATACATATATATATATATATATATATATATATATATATATATATATATATATATATATATATTGTGACCACAGTCTCAAAGCTGGAAACACCACACAAGGTTGTAGCTTTATAAAAATATAGTCAGTTTATAAACAAGTCTGGCAAAAACAGGCAAAATAAACATAAACAAAACAAAAGAGGCTTGCTCCACTGAGCACTTACTAACAAGTACAACTACCTGCACTAAGTTGGCTTTTCACAAAAACAAAAATGCACAGACCTTTCAAACTTTGTTTTTCCTTTAGAGATAATTCCTCTCAGTCTCTCAGGATAGTGTTGCAGTTTCCCTTACTGCTTGCATTCTGAATGAATCCCTGGCTGGGGATTTTAATTAGCACCTGCTGTCAATTACCACATGCAGGTGAATAGATAGCTGGGTGAGACGGAATTCCTGGACTGGCCTTTCTCACATGATGTGCTGCCTGCAAACTGCAGGGTGGAGCACTGTCCCGCCCTACTCTCCAAATGCTCCACCCCAGGGACCCAGAAATAAATCACATATTTTCTTTATGTGGTAAACAAACACAACTATTCACCATGGGGTTGGCAGACGATACCCTGCACTGCAGAACATTTGGGGGAATATAGACACCTTCCAATACTATGCATTGGGTTCTGTCACAATATATATATATGTTAAAGTCCTTTGCCTCTCATATCTTTGAGCCTTTATAAATATTGTGTGCAATATTTTTTCTTAACAATTTTCATTTAATAGTGTTATTATGAGTGTAACTATATTTCGTAATGTATTTTTGATGTGATTTATGCAACTTTTTTGCTTTGCAAAATAGTTAATCAGAGTTCTGAGGAAGCGGTAATCATTCTAGCGTAAATCGCAATCATGCTCAAGCGATCATTTTTACTTTCAACTTATCCAATCAGCCAATAGGATTGAACTTCAATCTTATTGGCTGATCCAATCAGCCAATAGGATTGAACTTCAATCCTTTTGGCTGATTGCATCAGTCAATAGGATTTTTTCTACCTTAATTCCGATTGGCTGATAGAATTCTATCGGCCAATCGGAATTCAAGGGACGCCATCTTGGATTACGTCATTTAAAGGAACATTCATTCTGTTGGAAGACGTCGCCAGAAGAGGATGCTCCGCATCCGATGTCTGGAAGATGGAGCCGCTCCACGCCGGATGGATGAAGATAGAAGATGACGCCTGGATGAAGACTTCTGCCGTCTGGAGGACCTCTTCTTCCCGGCTTGGATGAAGACTTCTGCCCATCTGGAGGACCATTTCGCCCGGCTCCATTGAGGACTTTGGCCCGGCTGGGTGAAGACTTCTCAAGGTAGGGTGATCTTCAAGGGGTTAGTGTTAGGTTTTATTAAGGGGGTATTAGGTGGGTTTTAGAGAAGGGTTCGGTGTGTGGGTGGTGGGTTTTAATGTTGGGGGGTATTGTATTTTTTTTACAGGTAATAGAGCTGATTACTTTGGGGCAATGCCCCGCAAAAGGCCCTTTTAAGGGCTATTTGTAATTTAGTGTAGGGTAGGGATTTTTATTATTTTGGGGGGCTTTTTTATTTTATTAGGGGGATTAGATTAGGTGTAATTAGTTTAAAAATGTGTAATTATTTTATTATTTTCTGTAATTTAGTGGGGGGGGGTCGTACTTTAGAAAAAAAAATTCAATTGTATTTAATTGTAGTTAGTTTATGTAATTAATTTATTAGGTTAGCATTTATTTTACAAGTAAATTTGAATTTATTTTAACTAGGTAGCTATTAAATAGTTACTAACTATTTAATAGCTATTGTACCTAGTTAAAATAAATACAAAGTTGCCTGTAAAATAAAAATAAATCCTAATCTACATACAATGTGACTAGTAGTTATATTGTAGATAGCTTAGGGTTTATTTTATAGGTAAGTATTTAGTTTTAAATAGGAATAATTTATTTAATTGTAGTTATTTTATTTAGATTTATTTAAATTATATTTAAGTTAGGGGGTGTTAGGGTTAGGGTTAGACTTAGATTTAGGGATTAATAAATTTAATATAGTGGCGGCGACGTTGTGGGCGGCAGATTAGGGGTTAATAAATGTAGGTAGGTGTCGGCGATGTTAGGGACGGCAGACTAGGGGTTAATAAAATTTAACTAGTGTTTGCGATGCGGGAGGGCGTCAGTTTAGGGGTTAATAAATATTTTATAGTGGCGGCGATGTCCGGTTTGGCAGATTAGGGGTTCATTTTTTTTTTTAGTGTTTGCGATGTGGGGGGGGCTCGGTTTAGGGGTTAATAGGTCATTTATGGGTGTTAGTGCACTTTTTAGCACTTTAGTTAAGAGTTTTTTGTTACGGCGTTAGCCCATAAAACTCTTAACTACTAACTTTTAAATGCGGTACCAGTCTTGACAAGAGAGGCTGCATCACTCACTTTTTTGCAGTGTTAGGCAAGTCCCATTGAAAATATAGGATACGCAATTTACGTAAGTGGATTTGTGGTATTAACGACTCTGGCCAAAAAAGTGAGCAGTGAGTCTTTCATTTCAAGACTCGTAATACCAGCGTTAGGAAAAAAGCAGGACCTCTTAACGCTGCTGTTTAACCCTAACGCAAGACTCGTAATCTAGGTGTTATTTTGCAAGCGCATTAAGCCAGGTAATGCAAACAGGCAAATTGTGTGCGTGTTTATGTATTTCCCATATAAGTCAATGAAGAAAACATATAGAAAAAAAAACAAAAAACACAAAAACCATAACCTGTTGCGCAAAACCCATTACGTATTCTCCTTTAAAAGTGTATTTGAAAATGCAAATATGTTCTATTTATTTATAGAAACTTTTATGTTGCCCAAAACTGTTAACTACAGCTCTTCGAGTGCGGAAAGGATTGTTGCGCAAAAGGCGATCCGCGATCCGCGCACGTTCGCAATTTTTCAAGACTTGTAATACCTTTGCAATGAAAATTGATTGTGAAAAGACCATTTTGGTGAGGAAAACTCACAATGCGCAACTTGTAATCTTGCCCTATGTGTGTTATGTAATTTTTCTATAGTTTTTGCACTTAAGATTATCTAGGGGTTAGTTGTCTGACTTCCTGAGAGGAAATGCAAGTTGTGAGTGCTGGTGAGCATGGCTGTGGGCTGTGAGTTTACCTAGTGACATGATGTGTACCCACTCTGCTTTGAGACTGCAGTTCATTTCCGTGTTTTTGTATATACACTATATTGCAAAAAAGTATGTGGACAACTGACCATTACACCTACAGTATGGGTTGTGGTTAATAAAGCCACCACTGTTGTGGGAAGGCTTTCCATGAGATTTTGTAGTGTGTCTGTGGAACTAATGTTGGATGAGAAGATCAGGCTCACAATAGTCATTACAATTTATCCAAAATGTGTTCAATGGGCTGCAAAAAGGCCACTTTAGTTCCTTTACACCAAACTTGCCAACCATATCTTCATGCACTTTGCTACATGCACAGGGGTACAGTCTTGCTGGAACAGTAAAAGGCCTTCCCTAAATTGTTGCAAAGTTGGAAGCTCCCAATTGTCTAAAATGTATCCTGTAGCTTTAAGATGCCCCTTTTCTGGAATTGAGAGACTTAGTCCAAACTCTGAAAAACAGCCCCAGACCATTATCCCTCCTCCACCAAACTTTACAGTAGGCACTTTGTATTCTGGTAGGTAGCATTCTCCTGGCATCAAACATACCGAGATTATTCCATAAGGCTACAGATATTGAAGTGTTGTTCATCACTCAAGAGAACACGTTTCCACTACTCCAGACTCCAGTGGTGACATGCTGTACACCACTTCAGTTGACAATTGGCTTTGCACATCTTGGTGTGAGGCTTGTGTATAGCTGTTCGGCCATGGAAATCCATTTCATGAAGCTCCCAATACACAGTTCTTGTACTGAGAAGCAGTTTGAATCTTTGAAGTGAGTATTATAAAACCAATCAAACTGAAAATGTCACCAAATACAAATGAATAATGATAAATTTAATACAAATGTGCTCTATATTACTGTATTAATGTACAGAATTAACTTTAAAGCAGGCACAGTTAAGGGCTTTTAATACAAAATGGTTTAGGTACAGTAGAGTAATTTGAAAAAAATACAAAACCCCGATTTTCTGACAATAGCTTTAAATTGAAAACAAGTAGTCTCACTGCAAAAACTCATTTAAAGATCTCTTTTTACAAACTAAAATAGATCACCACAACTGCAAGATAAGATGGAACTCAATGCGTTTGCTGTGAAGCGTTGTATGAGAGGTAATTGTAGCCTCTCTCTTACCCTAGTGAACATAAAGGGAAAAGTGCTGAAAAAGTGTGTACTGATAATTAGGCATGCAAATTACTTTTAATTTATTTATGACATAACTTTAATTGTGTTTAAAGTGTGCATGACTATATGTATATATATAAATAATAGCAGAGATGTGCACTCTCACTTTCAGGTCGACTGCCAGGGTGCTAGTAGGTATCAATATTAGTAAAGGAAACACTTGCACTCACTGGAACTTTTCAATAAATCTTTACTGTAATGTGACCATGACGTTTTGGGGATAATGTATCCCCTTCCTCAGACCTATATATATTGTATAACTGATGTTCCTGGTTCTGGTGTATAAATTTGTGTTGTATTGGCTTATCTTTATGTTTTGATGTGTGTCATTGTGCTACATCAATGAGAAATTGAACACAACAATACAAATGTAAGAATGGTATGGTATATAGATTAATACAACTATTATTTAAATTTCTATTTGTTTTTTCGTAATTTTGATAGCTTGATATGGGCAAGTGGGAACAAGAGTTCCTACAAGGCGGACTTGGGGAGAACCTGATCTCTTACTAAAGATATATTGATGACATTCTTATCTTATGGAGGGGGGAAGGAAGCAAATTAACTAGAATTACATATGCAAGCTATGAATAGGAATGATGAAGGTCTACAGTCCATGTATACAGCCAGTCAAGAAAAAAATAATTTTCTTAGATTTAGAAATAATTACAACTAATGAGGGACTCATGTACATGTACATGTACATGTACACATTTTAAAAAGGTAGACAGCAACAACTATATACATGCAAATAGCCAATAGACAACATTCCATATGGACAGACATTAGGAATCTGTAAAATTTGTACAAAAATAATAGACTACGAAAGTCAGGTGAAAGTGTTAGAAAAGAAATTAAATAAAAGAGGATACAAACAAGACCTAATACAAACTGCTATAAATAAAGCAAGGGAAAAGAATAGAAATGAATTGATAAAAGGTAATAGAACTAATGATAATAGCAAGGAGGTGAATAATTCACAAATAGATACACCATTTGTGACTACATACAACAGTGATGTTAAAATGATTGAGAAAATATTAAAGAAACATTGGAATCTAGTCCAGAGAGACTCTGTAATAGGAGACAAAGTTATTCCTTTTCCTAGAATCATTTACAGGAAAAATAGAAATTTAAAAAGTATACTAGTCCCCAGTGAGTTAAAGAACAAAAATGAACATGAAAAAGGGGTTAAAAAAATTTATGGGAAAAAACTTTCTGGTTTCTATCCCTGTCTGACATTTAAGGCGTGCCAACATGAAGTGAAAACAAAGGAATTAGTATTATCCCAAACAAAATAGAAAATTGAGATTAAGGATATAATCAGATGCTCTGATAGTGGAGTGGTCTATGTAATAGAATGCAGTTGCAAATGTCAATATTTAGGGGAAACCACTAGACCCCTGATAGATCAAACCAAAGAACACCTATATTTCATAAGAATAGGCAATCTAGACACTTACATCTATAATCACTTTAGGGAGGTACGCCACAACAATGAGAAAGATCTGAAATACTGGTTGGTATGTAAGGTGAAGCCAAATTGGAGAGGAGTTGATTATTAACATATGTTGTTACATAAAGAAGCATAACTCATTTATAGGATGAAAACTATGAAACCAAGGGGTTTAAATTCAGAGATTGACCTTAGTCCTTTTTTATGAACCTCATTTTTCTTTAATGTATATAATTTTCAAATACCATTTTTATGTATTTTATAATGCATATATAAATTCTATTTTTAATACACACTCACCCAAATTCTGTATATATTTATATTTTTTATGTACACAGATACAATTGTAATTATTTCGAGAGCAATATTAATGTCTTGTTTTCACTATTGAATCACATAAAGTCACATTAGCACTAGGATTGAATCATGTATAAAATATACCATGTCACGTATATTATTGTAACTGGGCTTCTAAATTATTGTGATAGTCATGTTATATATATATATATATATATATATATATATATATACAGTATATATATATATATATATATATATATATATATATATTCTGATTAACTGTTAAATCACATACGGCCAGATTACGAGTTTTGCATTATGAGGGGTGCGGTGTTAACTTGCACGTTATTGTAACCGCTCACTTTCCTACAGCGCTGGTATTACAGGTTTTTCTAAACCCGCTGTTAAAAGGCAAGAAGTGAGCGTAGAGCAAAATTGTGCTCCATACCGCACTCCAATACCAGCGCTGCTTAAATATGCGGTGAGCTGGTTGTACGTCTTGTGTGCGATTTCCCCATAGACATCAATGGGGAGAGCCGGCTGAGAAAAAGTCTAACACCTGCCAAAAAGCAGCGTAAATCTCAGTAATGCAGTCCCATTGATTCCTATGGGGAAACACATTTTATGTTTACACCTAACACCCTAACAGGAACCCTGAGTCTAAACACCCATAATCTTACACTTATTAACCACTAATCTGCCACCTCCAACATCGCCAACACCTGCAGTATATTTATTATCCCCTAATCTGCTGCTCCAGACATCGCCGACACTTACATTATAATTATTAACCCCTATTCTGCTGCCCCCAACATCGCCGACACCTACATTATATTTATTAACCTCTAATCTGCTGCCCACAACATCGCCGACACCTACATAATGTTACTAACCTCTAATCAGCCTCCCCCAACGTCGCCACCACTATATTATATTTATTAACCCCTAAATCTAAGTCTAACCGTAACCCTAACACCCCCTAACTTAAATATAATTTAAATAAATCTAAATACAAATTACTATCATTACTTAAATAATTCCTATTTAAAACTAAATACTTACCTATAAATTAAACCCTAAACTAGCTACAACATAACTAATAGTTACATTGTAGCTAGCTTAGGGTTTATTTTTATTTTACAGGCAAGTTTGTATTTATTTTAACTAGGTAGAATAGTTACTAAATAGTTATTAACTATTTATTAACTACCTAGCTAAAATAAATACAAATTTACCTGTAAAATAAAACCTAACCTAAGTTACACTAACACCTAACACTACACTACAATTAAATAAATTACCTAAATTAAATACAATTAACTAAATTACAATAAAAAAAACACTAAATTACAGAAAATAAAATACAAATTACAAGATCTTTAAACTAATTACACCTAATCTAATAGCCCTATCAAAATAAAAAGCCCACCCAAAATAAAAAAAAAACCTAGCCTAAACTAAACTACCAATAGCCCTTAAAAGGGTCTTTTGCGGGCCATTTCCCCAAAGAAATCAACTCTTTTACCTGTAAAAAAAATACAAACAACCGCCCCAACAGTAAAACTCCCCACCCACACAGCCAACCCCCAAATAAAAGCCTAACTAAAAAAACCTAAGCTCTCCATTGCCCTGAAAATGGCATTTGGATAGGCATTGCCCTTAAAAGGGCATTTAGCTCTATTGCAGCCCAAAGCCCTAACCTAAAAATAAAACCCACCCAATACACCCTTTAAAAATCCTAACACTAACCCCCGAAGATCCACTTACCGGGAGAAGTCTTCATCCAAGTGGCAAGATGTCCTCAACGAAGCCGACAGAAGTGGTCCTCCAGACGGGCAGAAGTCTTCATCCAGACGGCATCTTCTATCTTCATCCATCCGGCGCAGAGCAGCTCCATCTTCAAGACATCCGGCGCGGAGCATCCTCTTCTTCTGATGTCTTCTTGCTGAATGAAGGTTCCTTTAAATGACATCATCCAAGATAGCATCCCTTAGATTCTGATTGGCTGATAGAATCAGTCAATCAGAATTAAGGTTGAAAAAATCCTTTTGGCTGATGCAATCAGCCAATAGGATTGAGCTGGCATTCTATTGGCTGTTCCAATCAGCCAATAGAATGCAAACTCAATGCTATTGGCTGATTGGATCAGCCAATAGTATTAAAGTTCAATCCTATTGGCTGATTGCATCAGCCAAAAGTAGTTGTTGAAGATACAAAGTGCCTGATATTGCAAAACTGAGACATACGTCATTGACCAATCAGAAAGCCGCAAGAGGTTCATGTGATATACATGTAAGTTGAAGCTGAACACACACGCCGAGGAACAGTACACAGAAGGATCAGAGGGTGATACATGCCGTGGTGAATGGAAGAAAGAACCTTATCCGTATCAGGTGATGAGTCTATTCAACCAACGACCCAAAGTAATAGTGTCAATAACGTCTCTGTAAATTTTCAAGCACATCATTTCTTTGAAGTAAATTGACTTTTAAACAAATTTTTCCCAACCTGCTGGACATGTAAAATTTCTAAGAGGAGCTCAGAAAAAATGTAATGAAGTTTATATTCCAATCTTACTGAGGTGGTATA
Source organism: Bombina bombina (assembly GCF_027579735.1). Taxonomy (NCBI): domain Eukaryota; kingdom Metazoa; phylum Chordata; class Amphibia; order Anura; family Bombinatoridae; genus Bombina; species Bombina bombina. The sequence continues at coordinate 981,511,533 of NC_069500.1, read as the reverse complement.
TCAGAAGACTCTTACTAAGTTGCATGCACATTATACATTTTAAGGGAGACATCCCTGAATTTTAGACTCTTTTGAGACCTATATCTTTTAAGAATATATTTGTGTTTTTGCATATCAGTTTTTTAACCTAGCACTAAATATATATTGAATATTTGTCATACATTTTTATTTCTTGCTTTATTACTTTAGAGGTTTCATTACTATATAGGTGAAATTAAGTGTCAGAAGTATTTGATGGGTCTAAATTGGTCATAGTTCCACTACCCTTTTTCTCAGCTAGATGGGACACTTAACATTTGAATAAGATATTTTATTATTGGTGTTTAAGCTTATGAGCGCCCTCTTATTCACACCCTTCTCATCTAATATTCTTTGGCAACTTTTTGAGTAAGTTACCCAGAGAGAGGCTTACACTACCCTAGCGCATCTATTTCCAAACCTTGTATATAATAGAGGGATCATCTTTTATATGTTATTGAATGCACCTTTATAGCACAAAATCTTTTACATTGGCATCATTGATGAGGAAGTCAGTGATGAAAACCATGGTGAGTGTGCTAAAAATGTAGACAATTCAATTTGTGCTTACTTCCAAGGTAAACTACAGGGAGTGCAGAATTTTTAGGCAAGTTGTATTTTTGAGGATTCATTTTATTATTGAACAACAACCATGTTCTCAATGAACCCAAAAAACTCATTAATATCAAAGCTGAATAGTTTTGGAAGTAGTTTTTAGTTTGTTTTTAGTTATAGCTATTTTAGGGGGATATCTGTGTGTGCAGGTGACTATTACTGTGCATAATTATTAGGCAACTTAACAAAAAACAAATATATACCCATTTCAATTATGTATTTTTACCAGTGAAACCAATATAACATCTCAACATTCACAAATATACATTTCTGACATTCAAAAACAAAACAAAAACAAATCAGTGACCAATATAGCCACCTTTCTTTGCAAGGACACTCAAAAGCCTGCCATCCATGGATTCTGTCAGTGTTTTGATCTGTTCACCATCAACATTGCGTGCAGCAGCAACCACAGCCTCCCAGACACTGTTCAGAGAGGTGTACTGTTTTCCCTCCTTGTAAATCTCACATTTGATGATGGACCACAGGTTCTCAATGGGGTTCAGATCAGGTGAACAAGGAGGCCATGTCATTAGATTTTCTTCTTTTATACCCTTTCTTGCCAGCCACGCTGTGGAGTACTTGGACGCGTGTGATGGAGCATTGTCCTGCATGAAAATCATGTTTTTCTTGAAGGATGCAGACTTCTTCCTGTACCACTGCTTGAAGAAGGTGTCTTCCAGAAACTGGCAGTAGGACTGAGAGTTGAGCTTGACTCCATCCTCAACCCGAAAAGGCCCCACAAACTCATCTTTGATGATACCAGCCCAAACCAGTACTCCACCTCCACCTTGCTGGCGTCTGAATCGGACTGGAGCTCTCTGCCCTTTACCAATCCAGCCACGGGCCCATCCATCTGGCCCATCAAGACTCACTCTCATTTCATCAGTCCATAAAACCTTAGAAAAATCAGTCTTGAGATATTTCTTGGCCCAGTCTTGACGTTTCAGCTTGTGTGTCTTGTTCAGTGGTGGTCGTCTTTCAGCCTTTCTTACCTTGGCCATGTCTCTGAGTATTGCACACCTTGTGCTTTTGGGCACTCCAGTGATGTTGCAGCTCTGAAATATGGCCAAACTGGTGGCAAGTGGCATCTTGGCAGCTGCACGCTTGACTTTTCTCAGTTCATGGGCAGTTATTTTGCGCCTTGGTTTTTCCACACGCTTCTTGCGACCCTGTTGACTATTTTGAATGAAACGCTTGATTGTTCGATGATCACGCTTCAGAAGCTTTGCAATTTTAAGAGTGCTGCATCCCTCTGCAAGATATCTCACTATTTTTGACTTTTCTAAGCCTGTCAAGTCCTTCTTTTGACCCATTTTGCCAAAGGAAAGGAAGTTGCCTAATAATTATGCACACCTGATATAGGGTGTTGATGTCATTAGACCACACCCCTTCTCATTACAGAGATGCACATCACCTAATATGCTTAATTGGTAGTAGGCTTTCGAGCCTATACAGCTTGGAGTAAGACAACATGCATAAAGAGGATGATGTGGTCAAAATACTCATTTGCCTAATAATTCTGCACTCCCTGTATGTAAATCAGAAATCAATACCCAGATTTAAACTATTATTTATTGTGTTTACAGAATGTACAAATTATTTTTTAAATAAAAATGGGTTATAATCTTTAGTGTTAACGTTAATTTTACATGGTCAAAGTCAAGGAAAAACAAAGATAATTTACACAATAAATAGATCAAAATATAGTATTTCGGTATCAGTTTAAATATTAGGATTTATGGTATGTTCTGAGAATAATAAAATTATCTGTATAACTTTTTTGGATTTTTCTAGCTAATAAAAATAAATATTGGGAAGCATAGTCCTTTGCACTTGGTATGTCCCAGATACTATTTTGTTTATAACACATTCAAATTCTGACAATTGATTTTCTAAAATATAATAGTATTAAATCAGCATAAATAGCATTAAAAAAATAAAATAAAATGATGATAAACAGACTTTTTCTGTATACTAATCTAATGAATTCTTAAGCAATCAAATATATTTTTTATTTATTTTAAATATAACATATTTATAAAAATGTTATGATTTATTCTTTATAATATCACTAACCCTCAGATTAGTGACATGTATTCGAGTACCACAATACATCAAATTGTTCTCAGAATATGAGATATGTTCAGATCTTCTTTTATTGCCCATGTGGGTTGTGGTTCTATGATACGATCTTCTGTAAATATAAATGCCCTCCTGCATTATATCTAAATTATATCTAAATATTTTTTCTTTGAATATTCTCTTGTAACTTGTGTGTATATTCATAATTTTTGTGTTGTGCCATTGAATGTTTTAATGGATCAGTCATACATACTACTACATATGAGCAATTTAATACTTTTTAGATGGATTGGGTTCTCTGGAACTATGCCAAAAGAATGTAAGTCTCTTTTATTACTATTATTTCTAATGCAATAAGTTGCACTTGAACTACATTCTACATTATTTCCTAGGTTGTCTGATTGTTAATCCTACATACCTACCCCAGGAATTATGCTAACAGCACTTTCTTTTCATTAGATTTATCTTTTATAAGCCTCTTTTTTTACAGCAGCTGGATCAATATAATATTTTTATTGTGTTAAAACATAGGTCCCTGTGCCTATCAGGGAAGTTTTAAATGTGATTTAGTATACAGATTTGGAGCTGTACGTGTCCTGTGACATCAATCTCAACCTCCCTTGACTCTAGAGCTATTGAAGAAACTGATAAATAAGAAAAATGGAAAAAAGAACCCAAACTAATTCTGGCCTTGCTTTTAATGTTCATACATTTGGATAAGAAATTCATCATTAAAGGGACCAATGCTCGTTCACACAACTCTAGCACTCAAACTTAATTGCTAGTCTGGGGATATACAGTAAAGGTATAATTTTATGATGTAAACCGTTAATCATAGTACTTTGTACAATTGCTTCTGCTTGCAACTTCACTTCTCCTGTCCAAACCAGATATCATGTAGATTGAAAACCAGGGGAATACACCCAATAGGGGGCGCTATTAGAATTGATGTTCAATAAATATGTGTACCTACGCAACCATATATAAATAATACAAAGCAGCAATCTGCAGATTCAAGATATTACAACATAACAATATCAATGTATATATACACTACTATATACCAGAGTCCCAAAACATAGATGGAAAACAGACCTAGATGGTAAAAAAGTCCAGTATAGTTTCTGGTGTGTATATTCTGTGGAACTCTAGGCCGCACTCTATCTTCACCCTCCAAAGGTCAGCAAATCTAAAATCAAATACAAGGAAAGAGGCGCCGTATGTGTGAATCTGTAAAAGCCAACATCAGAAATAGAACAAGTGCAGGGTACTCACAATATGGAAAGGCACTCAAATGTGCCTATAGGTGCAGGCTGGTATTCACAGCAAACCAGCTAGCTGTGCAGGCACTCCAGGAAATCCTAAGGTAGAAATCTGTATGTCTTAGCAGACTGTGAATGCTGGGTCCAGCAGTATAGGGATCAGGAGATTCTATGGCGGCACCCAATTGTGCCAATAGGAGCAGGCTGGTTTTCACAGCAAACCAGCTGGCTGTATAGGATATGCAGCAGGATACTCCACAGCAATCATAATCCACAGGTAGCGCAGATGGTATAATAATCAGCAGCAATGAGGATATATGATTAAAAATGAATTTAATAATAATAAAAGCAATTAAAAATAGATATATCACTCATGCATTATGAGTAAGTAACATGCAACGCGTTTCTCGGTTTCCACCGTTTCATCAGGCATGTGTTATGTTCTAAACAAACATCTTATATAAGCCTGAGCTACCTGTACACACCTTAAAACGTGTGTATGGTAGACCGAGCGCTAGTATTTTACAGCCTTATGCTCACTGGCAAAAGTCCCCTAGTGGACTTGGGATGTGACTACAATTGTGTGATATAGTGAGCGCTGGGAAGCTTAAAAGGACTGTGAGGTATGGATATGTTAAAAATTGAATGTATTTATTACAGTTAATATACAATGAAAATACAATATAATACATACAAATTAAAAAGCTTCTAAAATTCTTCCTAAAATCTCTATGGATCCATGAGATATAAGTCTTAAGGATATAGTGTTACCTATATCTGTGGTGTTGGAACAAATATTACATTAGCTCCGACAACAGTCTAAGACCATAGTATTATGGTCTATAAAGTGCAGTTTAAGCACAGATATTTACAAACAGCAGATGTGATGTAAATGGACAAAGTTGGCGTAGTACAATGTCAATAATACAGATGTCAACAATACAGATGCAGTATAAAAGTATAAGTGATAGAAATACAATATAAATAAAAGTGTAGGAGCAATCCAATTGTGTATAATTGGAAATAAAATTTGTTGAAAAAATGAAGAAATTTATGTCTCTCAAATAGTTTCTTAAAAAATGTCTCTTTGGAAAATCACAGTGTTCCAAAAAAAAAAAAAATATATATATATCAGAGTGTTCCACAAAAATTGCAAAAGTGTTCCACAAAAATTGTAAAAAATTATAAAAAATTGTAAAAAATTGTAAAAAATTAAAAAATTAATCCACAAATAAATATCAAAGTGTTCAAAAAATATGGTGGGTAAGTACGTTCAAAGAAATCCTAGATGATTAACTTCCAAAATAAACTCCAATAGCTGTGGTAGACGTGAAGGAGATTATAAGAATGCAGAATATAAAAAATATATAAAAATGTAGATTATAAAAATGCAGAAGAAAAAAAGTAAAATAATGTGGCGGGTAGGTCCAAAGTCCTCCTCCTAATCTGTGGGTGAAATAAAGTGCAATAGTGTAATAACGTCTATATGTGGTATAATAAAATCAGAAATTTGCTCACCAGTATGTCGACGCGTTTCGGCCCTCCTAGGCCTTTCTCAAGACAATACTGGTCTGTATGTCTCTGGGAGCTTTATACCCTAATACCATAGGTGATTGGTTCTATTTTGGCGCCAAAAGTCGGGGTCTGCCCTTTCTCGCGTTTCTCGGTTTCCACCGTTTCATCAGGCATATGTTATGTTCTAAACAAACATCTTATATAAGCCTGAGCTACCTGTACACACCCACACCCATAAAACCAAAAAGACCAATCACAATAGCCCTTTGTTTAATTGCTCATTAGTTGAAGCACCTGAACACTTCTCATCATAAACCCCAATAGGAAACAACATTAAACTAGATGAATTAATAATAATATTATACCCCAATGGGAAAGATCAATAAGATAGACAAATTTGGAGTATACCCCAATTAGAGACAATGATAGAATAGATAGATATATATTATAAATACACACCATGTAAACTGTGCTGGCCATAGATATATAACCTCATTTAATCTAGTGATCGCCACATTCTATTGTGAAAATAAAACATTCATACCTGTCTATCTGCTGTGTTTATCATGAAACACAGCTATAAAATTCATGTTTTCATGTACTCAATACCTAATTTCTCTACTTAATTCCGTATGTTTAACTGTGGATCCTTTTCACATTATTCCAAAATATTCGCCAAATTTTCACACTCTAATATTTGATAAAACCGCCAGACTGATCGTATAAGATAAACAAACCTCCCTGATTGTATGGCGTCTGATGTGTGCACCGAGGGTAGGCTAATTTGCCCCGACCAACAGGCCAATCAACGATGTCAGCAGCTACACACCCCTACTGATATGTGTGCTCACATTTTATGACTCGCGGTAGTGGGCTAAGAAAGTTTGATGACGCCCCCGACATCAACAGTGTGCGGCAACATTCTCTCTAAGCTCCAACCCATCGGCGCTAACTCTAGTACCGAACAATCTAATCCATCAGCGGGACACCGCCCCCATATAGAACCCAAAAGAGAGAAACCTCTCCCATCTCAAGCCCGTCATTGACAGGACCCACCTCCTCTCTGCGTCACGGAGCTGTCAACACAAGCTCCCACAGGCACCCCCCCATGAATAGATCCAGTCATAGAACACCGTTCCTTCAACTAGGGATCTCCAATACCAGCATCCGTTCCTGCCAATCAAATTTATTGATATTGGTATTAATAAGCATCTCATGGGTGAAGATTGCTAGTCTAGTCAAACTCGCTAATGGGATAACTTTAAATAAAACGGTCTCTATATAGACCTACCAGTCCGTATCTGCCTAATCATCCTAGTCTGGAGCATAAGCAGTTAAAGCGTCCCTTGGCTCATCACCCTGATGTGTGATACTAGATCTATACAAGCCTCTTCTCTATATAACCAAAACCATTACTATAGTGGCACAAACTTAAACTCCATGTAAACATAATTACCTAACCAATGTTTATTATAAATAAACATCCCAATTTCCTATAATATGCTAAAACCATAAAACACTGTGTAAATACATATACTCAAATATAACGTGCTCCACAGATTAGAACCCCCCTATTGGGATACAATCTGTAAACCTAATTATTACAATATATATGGGATGCATCCATCCTTCTCTAAACTAAACTACTTATAACCTAGAAAACACAATAAATGAAGTGATATGGTAATGATTGTCAAATAATAATAATAATCGTCATGTAAATCATATCCAAGGAAATATAAATTACCAAATTCTTAATCCTACCCTTATTTACATAAATCATATACAACAAATAAGAGAGGCTCAATAATCGTAAAAAAACAACCTCATTAGGCCCTACTATTAGTAATGCCTAAACCCTCATCAAAATTATCAGTGATAGTGATAACCTATATTAAAAATATATTGCTCCTAAGTCCAAAAAATTAAAATATTGTGAAAACCTATATATTAGTGAGATATTTCCTAGTGCCATATTTAATACAAAAATAATAATAAAAAAATAATAATAATATTTATCTTCCCCTAATGATAAATGAATTATAACCATGTGAAACCATATACAGGTAGCCCTCAGTTTACGCCGGGGTTAGGTTCCAGAAGGAATGGTTGTCAATCGAAACCGTTGTAAATTGAAACCCAGTTTATAATGTAAGTCAATGGGAAGTGAGGGAGATAGGTTCCAGGCCCCTCTCAAAATTGTCATAAGTAACACCTAATACATTATTTTGAAAGCTTTGAAATTAAGACTTTAAATGCTAAACAGCCTTATAAACCTAATAAAATAATCACACAACACATAATATATAAAACTATATATATTAAACTAATATATTAAACTAAGTTAAATGAACAAAAACATTTGCTAAACAGCATTATAAACCTAATAAAATAATCACACAACACAGACTTCACTTGCATTTTTCTGCAAACAGTTCTTTCTATGCATTGCAATTTGGACTGATTTATAGACAGGAAGATCTTGTTCTTTTGAAATCTGCTCGATAGCTCAGGTCTGGTTAAACTGATTAATTTCAGCTTGCTTGGCTTCGCTGCAACACAAGTGGACAGCTCCACCTACTGGCTATTTTAATAAATGCACTGCTTCTCAATGCTTTTCAATAGCAGTCACATGACTGGAAAAAAAGGTTGTTATTCTGAAACGGTGTAAATTGAACCGTTGTAAAACAAGGGCCACCTGTATAATAATAATTTATATACTACCTAAATCGTACTTATAATCCATGGATATATATAATATGGTTATAAAGAGAAGTGGGCAGATGACAACAATCAATTAAACTCCGGTTCACAGTAATATTCCTCATATCCATATGGTACAAGACTCTCCCATGACCAAATGAAATAATCATGCAAAACTAGAGGTATCTATCACTTCATTAAGACCTAGTGGAAATAAGGTTTTAAATTTGTAGATCCAATAGGTCTCTCTTTGCCTAAGTCGTGAAAACCTATTATATGAACGTCTAGGTGGAATACTTTCTAGTGGGGTGATCTTAAAATTACATCTCCCTGCAATATGCTCCTGGCAAACACGCCTTGGTACACTGTGTTTCATAGATTTGTTTTTAATGTTCCTAAGGTGTTCGCTCCACCTGATTCTTATTTTTCTGCAGGTTCTCCCAATATATTGGAGCTCACATTCACAGATAAGTACATATATCACATATGAAGAATCGCAGGAGAGTCTAGAAGTTATCTGATATTGTTCTCCCGTAGTGTTGGATTTCACACTAGAAGCGTTATGAGTAATATAATCACACATAAAACAACGGGTCTTTCCACACCTAAAACTGCCCTTCAATAGGTGTCGGGTGGCTGAAGACTCAGATTTCTTTATGGCATTCTTCTGTGTTGTACCTTTGGACAACATGACCACTTTACTGGGTGCTAGTCTTTGTTTTAAAGTAGATGCCCTTTGATATACAATTTTAGGTCGTCTATGTAGTGTTTTTTTTTCAAAATAGGGTCTCTCATAAGGAGGGGCCAATGTTTTTCTAAGGTTTTTCCTATAGCTTTGTGGCTGGAATTATATTGGGTCACAAAGAGAGGAGTCTCTTTAAATGAATCCACTTTGTTTTTCTCATCATTGTTCTTAGTTGACAAAAGCAATTTTGTACTGTTGAGTTCCCTAGCCCTATTGTAACTATTAGTTACTAACTGTGATGGGTAGCCTTTCTCTAGAAATCTTAGCTTTAGTGTTTGGGATTGTTCATCATACTTATCTATAGAAGAGCAATTGCGTCTTATTCTACAGAACTGGCTAAAAGGTATATTTTTCTTCCAGTTTAATAGATGGTTACTGCCAAAGTGTAGAAAATTATTACAGTCAACTTGTTTGAAGTAAGTTGCAGTACAAACATTACCATCAGTGTCCCATGAAAGGCTTAAATCCAAAAATTCTATTGTTGATTGCTGGATGTTGGAGGTAAATCCAATACCCATACTGTTGTTATTAAGGTGTGATACAAATTATTTTGCCTCAGCTAGAGAACCATCAAAAATAAACAAAAGATCATCTATGTATCAGCAATAGAACACCAGATTGAGTCATAAATATATAATTTTTCGAAATGACCCATAAAAAGATTAGCAAAACTGGGGGCAAATCTGGTGCCCATGGCCGTACCCTTAATCTGCAAATAAAATTCATCCTGGAACTGAAAATAATTATGATATAAAATAAAATCAATCAATGTGAGTAAATATTCCTTTTGCGTTTTGGGCATATAGATATCTCCCTCCAGATAGAGACTAGTGGTAAACAAACCTATCTCATGCGCAATATTGGAATACAAAGATCCTACATCACAGGACACCCATAGGGTGTTGGTATTCTGATTCAGTTTAATCCGTGATAGCTTGTCCAGTAAATCTTTGGTGTCCTTGATGTAGGATGGTAGATTACAGACATATCTCTGAAGAAAAAAATCTACATATTCTGACAACTTATCAGTCAAACTGTTGATGCCAGCTATAATTGGTCTACGAGGAGGGACTTTATCATCCTTATGTAGTTTTGGAAGATGGTAATAAAAAGGTATATCAGGATGATATTTTTGATGGTTCTCTAGCTGAGGCAAAATAATTTGTATCACACCTTAATAACAACAGTATGGGTATTGGATTTACCTCCAACATCCAGCAATCAACAATAGCATTTTTGGATTTAAGCCTTTCATGGGACACTGATGGTAATGTTTGTACTGCAACTTACTTCAAACAAGTTGACTGTAATAATTTTCTACACTTAGGCAGTAAACATCTATTAAACTGGAAGAAAAATATACCTTTTAGCCAGTTCTGTAGAATAAGACGCAATTGCTCTTCTATAGATAAGTATGATGAACAATCCCAAACACTAAAGCTAAGATTTCTAGAGAAAGGCTACCCATCACAGTTAGTAACTAATAGTTACAATAGGGCTAGGGAACTCAACCATACAAAATTGCTTTTGTCAACTAAGAACAATGATGAGAAAAACGAAGTGGATTCATTTAAAGAGACTCCTCTCTTTGTGACCCAATATAATTCCAACCACAAAGCTATAGGAAAAACCTTAGAAAAACATTGGCCCCTCCTTATGAGAGACCCTATTTTGAAAAAAACACTACCTAGACGACCTAAAATTGTATATCGAAGGGCATCTACTTTAAAACAAATACTAGCACCCAGTAAAGTGGTCAGGTTGTCCAAAGGTACAACACAGAAGAATGCCATAAAGAAATCTGTGTCTTCAGCCACCCGACACCTATTGAAGGGCAGTTTTAGGTGTGAAAAGACCCGTTGTTTTATGTGTGATTATATTACTCATAAAGCCTCTAGTGTGAAATCCAACACTACGGGAGAACAATATCAGATAACTTCTAGACTCTCCTGCGATTCTTCATATGTGATATATGTACTTATCTGTGAATGTGGGCTCCAATATATTGGGAGAACCTGCAGAAAAATAAGAATCAGGTGGAGCGAACACCTTAGGAACATTAAAAACAAATCTATGAAACACAGTGTACCAAGGCATGTTTGCCAGGAGCATATTGCAGGGAGATGTAATTTTAAGATCACCCCACTAGAAAGTATTCCACCTAGCCGTTCATATAATAGGTTTTCACGACTTAGGCAAAGAGAGACCTATTGGATCTACAAATGTAAAACCTTATTTCCACTAGGTCTTAATGAAGTGATAGATTCCGCTAGTTTTGCATGATTATTTTATTTGGTCATGGGAGAGTCTTGTACCATATGGATATGAGGAATATTACTGTGAACTGGAGTTTAATTGATTGTTGTCATCTGCCCACTTCTCTTTATAACCATATTATATATATCCATGGATTATAAGTAGGATTTAGGTAGTATATAAATTATTATTATATATGGTTACACATGGTTATAATTAATTTATCATTAGTGGAAGATCAATATTATTATTATTTTTTTATTATTATTTTTGTATTAAATATGGCACTAGGAAATATCTCACTATGATATAGGTTTTCACAATATTTTAATTTTGTGGACTTAGGAGCAATATATTTTTAATATAGGTTATCACTATCACTGATAATTTTGATGAGGGTTTAGGCATTACGGGCCTAATGAGGACCATGGTTGTTTTTTACGATTATTGAGCCTCTCTTATTTGTTGTATATGATTTATGTAAATAAGGGTAGGATGAAGAATTTGGTAATTTATATTTTCTTGGATATGATTTACATGACGATTATTATTATTATTTGACGATCATTACCATATCAGTTCATTTATTGTGTTTTCTAGGTTATAAGTAGTTTAGTTTATAGAAGGATGGATGCATCCCATATATATTGTAATAATTAGGTTTACAGATTGTATCCCAATAGGGGGGTTCTAATCTGTGGAGCACATTATATTTGAGTATATTTATTTACACAGTGTTTTATGGTTTCAGCGTATTATGGGAAATTGGAATGTTTATTTATAATAAACATTGGTTAGGTAATTATGTTTACATGGAGTTTAAGTATGTGCCACTATAGTAATGGTTTTGGTTATATAGAGAAGAGGCTTGTATAGATCTAGTATCACACATCAGGGTGATGAGCCAAGGTACGCTTTAACTGCTTATACTCCGGACTAGGATAATTAGGCAGATACGGACTGGTAGGTCTATATAGAGACCGTTTTATTTAAAGTTCTCCCATTAGCGAGTTTGACTAGACTAGCAATCTGCACCCATGAGATGCTTATTAATACCAATATCAATAAATTTGATTGGCAGGAACGGATGCTGGTATTGGAGATCCCTAGTTGAAGGAACGGTGTTCTATGACTGGATCTATTCATGGGGGGTGCCTGTGGGAGCTTGTGTTGACAGCTCAGTGACGTAGAGAGGAGGCGGGTCCTATCAATGACTGGATTGAGATGGGAGAGGTTTCTCTCTTTTGGGCTCTATATGGGGGCGGTGTCCCGCTGATGGATTAGATTGTTCGGTACTAGAGTTAGCGCCGATGGGTTGGAGCTTAGAGAGAATGTTGCTGCACACTGTTGATGTCGGGGGCGTCATCAAACTTTCTTAGCCCACTGCCGTGAGTCATAAGATGTGAGCACACATATCAGTAGGGGTGTGTAGCTGCTGACATCGTTGATTGGCCTGTTGGTCGGGGCAAATTAGCCTACCCTCGGTGTACACGTCAGACGCCATACAATCAGGGAGGTTTGTTTACCTTATACGATCAGTCTGGCGGTTTTGTCAAATATTAGAGTGTGAAAATTGGGCGAATATTGTGAAATAATGTGAAAAGGATCCACAGTTAAACATAGGGAATTAAGTAGAGAAATTAGGTATTGAGTACATGAAAACATGAATTTTATAGCTGTGTTTCATGATAAACACAGCAGATAGACAGGTATGAATGTTTTATTTTCACAATAGAATGTGGCGATCACTAGATTAAATGAGGTTATATATCTATGGCCGGGCACAGCTTACATGGTGTGTATTTATAATATATATCTATCTATTCTATCATTGTCTCTAATTGGGGTATACTCCAAATTTGTCTATCTTATTGATCTTTCCCATTGGGGTATAATATTATTATTAATTCATCTAGTTTAATGTTGTTTCCTATTGGGGTTTATGATGAGAAGTGTTCAGGTGCTTCAACTAATGAGCAATTAAACAAAGGGCTATTGTGATTGGTCTTTTTGGTTTTATGGGTGTGGGTGTGTACAGGTAGCTCAGGCTTATATAAGATGTTTGTTTAGAACATAACATATGCCTGATGAAACGGTGGAAACCGAGAAACGCGTTGCATGTTACTTACTCATAATGCATGAGTGATATATGTATTTTTAATTGCTTTTATTATTATTAAATTCATTTTTAATCATATATCCTCATTGCTGCTGATTATTATACCATCTGAGCTACCTGTTGATCCTGATTGCTGTGGAGTATCCTGCTGCATATCCTATACAGCCAGCTGGTTTGCTGTGAAAACCAGCCTGCTCCTATTGGCACAATTGGGTGCCGCCATAGAATCTCTTGATCCCTATACTGCTGGACCCAGCATTCACAGTCTGCTAAGACATACACATTTCTACCTTAGGATTTCCTGGAGTGCCTGCACAGCTAGCTGGTTTGCTGTGAATACCAGCCTGCACCTATAGGCACATTTGAGTGCCTTTCCATATTGTGAGTACCCTGTACTTGTTCTATTTCTGATGTTGGCTTTTACAGATTCACACATACGGCGCCTCTTTCCTTGTATTTGATTTTAGATCATGTAGATTGATGCTAAGTGACTTGAAGATTTTAATAAATTAGAATATACATATATATACAAGAAGAAAAATATGCCGGGATTGTTTATGGGATTCCATGTGATTTGCACTGTTCTTCATGAGATTTATGTTTGATTTAATGACTGTGACTTTGTGTGTCAAGCCAATAGAGAGAGAGGTTTTTGCTGTTATATACAAACTAGCCCATACTGTTGTAAAACTTTGAATGTATTGAGTTTCAGAGCTAATGTACATGTTTTTTTTTTTTAAATAAAAGTGTAATAATAATAATTATTAGTATTTAATTTAAATATCTAGTGAATATTTAGTTTTTGTTTTACTGCATAAATTCATCATGATATTTACACCACCCCTAAGATTTGTTTGATAATATAACCCTTTCTTGTTTTACATTTCATTCATGTACCTTGCTCTCTGTAGCTCCAGGTGTAAGATGGATTTACCTTTCTACCTTCCTTGTTTAATCTTTATTGTGTAACTTTAAAATATATTAACTGGTACTAGATATAACTGACATTATTGAAATGGATTCCACTGATAAACAATAGGGGGCCTATTTAATATGGTGCAAGCAGACATGATCCGATATAGCGGACCATGTCCACTGCACATCGATAAATGCCAACAGCATACGCTGCACCAATGCCACCCCCTGCAGATTTGCGGCCAATCAGGCGCTAGCAGGGGGTGTCAATAAACCCGATTGTATTTGAACGGGTTGATTTCTGTTCGCCTCCTCAGAGCAGGCTGACAGGTTATGGAGCAGCGGTCTTCAGACCGCTGCTTCTTAACTTCTGTTTCCAGCGAGCCTTCATCAAGCGGATAAATCAGCCCCTAGGTCTCATGCTTTATTCTGTATTGTGGAAGAGAATAACTATTTTATAGCATTCACTACATAATCCATTGTGTCTGTTTTGTAATGTTACTAAAATCACTACGCCGATCATACAACATGTGTAAGTGCTATTACTTATTTACCTTTAGGGTAGGTGAAAGTTGCAAGTGCATACATATTTAATAAGTGCATACATATTTAATAAGTGCATACATATTTAATAAGTGCATACATATTTAATTAACATGCATATATACCAATTTCATTAAAAGTAAAAACTTGTATAATATTTCAGAATCTCTTTTAGTAGCTGAGTGTATTTTTACATTGAACCACTAGATGATAGCATTGCACTTTTATAAAATCCCAATACCTGAAAATGTATTCTCATCTGTAATATATTGAACAAATGATATAAAGCTAGTCAGTCAAATTTGATTATATTTTACAACTGAGGAAAACAATATGTAAATCACATTAATTGACACAGAATGCAAAAAAATAAAAAGGGATATGACAAAAGCAGGTGATGCATATGTAGTTTCTGGGGCTGTGCTGTATTTATGATGGCAAACATAGCTATACAGGAACAAATGCATTTTCTTTGTGTCTCCTTCTTGCAGTTATCCTGTTTCTTGGTTGGAAAGAGTAAAGACAAAGCAATGCTACTGTAAAATATTATTAGCACACCCCTGCAACACAGTTTACAGTTGTGTAGGCCATATCTCAAAATGCCTTAAACTAAATTAAAAGTATTCCATGTCAGGCTTTTAAAATGGTGCATGCTATTAAAAGACAAATTTCAAGCTAGACAAAATATTGCCACTATTGATATATATTGCCCTGAAGATATGAACCAAGCAGCCATGACACTTGAGCTGTATTTAAAGGGACAGAATACTGATTTATTGGTCTGTTTGTCTCTCATCTAAAAGAAAATGTTTCAGATTGTATTGAATTACTTTGTTTTGTTGGAAAATGTATGTTCCTGGGCTGAATAGAGAGACTTTGTCTGTATACATAATAAAAATAATATTTTATTTTCTTCTGTATGAAGAACAATGCTATTTAAACTTTTTTTTAACATATCTTCGGCTTTAGCGCTAATAACAAGATTAATATAATAAATTCCATTATTATGCACTACAAGATAATTATAAATATTAATGAGTCTCTTGTTGGATGTTTATTATGTATATAAAGTAAAAAAAAAGTAGTATTTCTTTGTAATGTGAAATGTCAATGATTATATTAAATGAATTTGCATTTGCTATTCTGTTACATAAAGTTATTTATATTCTTGATTGCTACTTAACAAAAAAAAAAGAAAAGAGAGAAAATATATTTCACTTGATATTATGGGTGGGCCCCAGGTACAAAGCAGCCCAAGCAAGGATTCTTGTCCTCCCATCTTTGCGGTAAACAGGTAGCAGACACTGAACCTCAGTTGCCCACAGCACCACTCCCTGCTTGTGTGCGACCAGGGCATGTTACTCACCCTGAAAAAAGTGTTTAGAATAATTTATATCCACCAATTCAGACATAGCAGAGAGCATAAGAAGCTGCATATATATATATATATATATATATATATATATATGTGTGTGTGTGTGTGTGTGTGAACATAACTCCTCAGGATATATCTAAATCGTGAAAAGGAAGAAAACATTGTAAAAAATGTAAAGCAGATTATTGGCTTGTGCCTTTGTGTAGTCACAAATACGTAATTGTGACAACAATTTTATTTTTATTTTAACAGAATGAATATCCGAATAAATGCAGCAAAGAAAATAGTCAGTATTCATTTGTTTAATTAAATTTTTTTAAGGGGGCTTATACTTATTTGAACGTGCTCTGGAGAGCGCACTATCTCAATCCTCTTCTTGCTTGAGCCCCGGCCGCACCAACAGGAAGCTTATCGTGCTTGGCTCCCAGGACCTGCAGTAAAGTTAGTGCAGGTTCTGGGAACTGAGAGTGTTGAGTCTGCTGTTAGAGCGACCAGAGCTCTGGCTAGAAGAGGATCTGGTATAGTGTGCTTTCCAGAGTTCGTTAAGGTAAGTATTGTAGCTACAGGCGAACTTTTCACTGGTATCTTTGTACATTTACAATTATTTTATGACAAACTAATATAAATATTCAACTAAAATTCAGTATTTGTTTACTTTTCAAATAGGAAACAAAAAAGGGTCGATCCACTCAAGGGTAAAAAAACCTCTCAGCTTTATTGATGAATAATAAAAGCAGCAAACAAGTGTAAGCAAGGCCCATATCCAGAATATGTAGAGGTGCTGTGAACTGAAATGGCTTACGCGTTTCGGCAGGAGCCGTAGTCATAGTCTACTTTTCTAATAAACAAATTCAAAATAATGCAGTCCCAAATTTACCTTAATATTCAGAACAAAAAATTCTACTTAAACAAAACTTTCTCATTCGCACATGTCTCGTAGAATATGCTAATTTTCTACACTGTTTCTATGGGGCATATTTATCAAGCTCCTTATGGAGCTTGATGCCCCATGTTTCTGGCGAGCCATAACACAAGTTATGAAGCAGCGGTCTAAAGCGCTGCTCCATAACCTGTCTGCCCGGAATTCAACCAGATCGAATACGATCAGGTTGATTGATACCCCTGCTGATGGCCTATTGGCCACAAATCTGCAGGGGACGGCATTGCACCAGCAGTTCACCAGAACTGCTGGTGAAATGATAAATGATGAGAGCGTATGCTGTCAGCATTTATCGATGTGCAGCGAACATGATCCGCAATATCGGATCATGTCCGCTCGCACAATGTTAAATCGACCCCTTTGAGTTCTATTGGTTAGCGAATTTGGTTAAGGTGAGCTTTCAATTTACATTGGGTGATATTTTTTTCCTTATGGGAGGTAAAAAAACATTTTTACATACAATTTAATTTATTATGTAATCCATGAATCCTTTAGACAACTTCTATAAAACACAGCTTATGATTTTGTTGGTATTGTACAAGGCTGCATGTATAACCAAACACCAACATTTCTTATCAACCTACTTGCATCAACTAATAAACCATCTTTAAAGAAGTCCACATCTATAGGGTGTTTCCTCATTAATCGGCATGTGGTAGTAACTACAACCATCTAAGAATTCAACTTAATCAAACCCTACTTAGGGCCTAATCATATCTTTTTCTACGTCAGTTTTATTTTAAATAGAACAACTACAAAATGCAAGGTTATTTGTGAAATATGCACATAAATGGAAAAGGGTGACCCTAATTTCTTAAAGTTACTCAAAAACTGTCAAAGAATAACCAGAATTGTTAAAATAACAATCCTAAATACACTGCTGTATACAGAATCTAAATGCATTCAAATATAACATTTAAAGTACATAATCTGAATCCTAAGGTAATATAAAATACAAAGCACAAAGTGTAAATATAATAAAACCATGTTGTCATGCAGTGCTATATTGCACTGGGCTTGTGTCTCCTGCACATACAGAAATGCAGGGAACGCCCCTTGAAGAAGTATAGCAAAATCTGCCTTTTTATTATCTTGTGAGGTATCTTGCAGCACTGGAAGATAATTTTATATATCATCTCATTTGAGCAGACAGCTTTAAAACATGAGACCCAGAGTGTGGGAGGAAGAATGAGGAAGTGCAGAAAAAAAAATAGTATGGAAAGGTAGTATGGATGGAAAGTAAAGGGTTAGAAATAGGTGACACAATAGGGTGGTGGAAAAAGGAAGTCAATAACTAATTGATATTAATTTAATTATCATGCTTTTAATTTCAATGTATTCTTTGAATTGTATTTCTAAAATTTCTGGTAGTTTTTGTATGTTCTTCTGTCTTAGTATTGAAAGATATTTTAATTATTGACATTTCATAATGAAATTTTGCTGTGAAAATGTATTTTCTCTGGGCTTCCCACTGGCAATAGCGTTAATGAATTAATTTTGTTATGAACAAAATTCTTTACAGAACATTCTGACAAGTTGAATGCCATAATGCCTGAATTTTTGCCAAAACAAAGCTCACAAAATATCCAAACCAAATCTTTTGGTCTAAACAAATGTTTTGCCTGAGCACATCTCTACTAAATTTTACAAAAGTACTTTAGAATGTGCATAACATTTAACTTACTACTTGTAATATAAACCTAATAAGCTTGCTAATAAGGCTCTCTGCGCTATCCATTAAAATTACAGGATGCGCTAAAAACATTTAGGCTGTGTTAAATTGCTTTGGTTACATTTTTTAACCTTCCACTTGTAATACCAGATTGTGTATTATGTTTTTTTTTTCACAAGACCAAGTGCAAGATAATGTATTCTACTTTGTTGATTGCATTCCACTTGTAATCTAGTACTTTGTTGTTAAATGAAGATCTCTTAGGAAAGGTGGTGGAACATTTTAATGAGAACTTAAAATATTGTATTAAGGCAAAAGTTGTGCAAGATAAACCAGATTTATATCTTGCATGCAATCACTCTTCTGCTCCTAATCCTAGCAAGAGCGCTAGCTATAAACCCAACTAAGATCCCATGCCTTCCTTGATTCAAAGCCACTAGCCCTAGCTCTCCTCCATCTATATTGATCTTCCTGAACACAATAAAAT
This sequence comes from Bombina bombina, assembly GCF_027579735.1. NCBI lineage: Eukaryota > Metazoa > Chordata > Amphibia > Anura > Bombinatoridae > Bombina > Bombina bombina. The sequence continues at coordinate 981,492,283 of NC_069500.1, read as the reverse complement.
GTATATCAGTTTTCAACTGATGATGATATTCATATTCTTGCAAGCTCTTGGAAGTGATAACATTTCAGTAGTGGTGCATGTCTCCAAAAAATGTACCACTACAATAAAAACATAGAAAGCAATACAATCTGCAGACATTCCCTTTTCTTGAAACTACATTTTTAATTCTTGTCACAACTCAGTTCATTATATCAATTAGCTCTAGCCAAATAAAACCTTATTTCTTTAAAAATTGTAATTGTCTAGATCCAATTTCAATAAAGCCTTTTTCATTATCAGAGCAGCATTGGAATGATACGTACTCTGGGAATTTTCTAATCAATAACCCTGATTTTAGAAACACCCTCATGGTAAACTCTGTCTTAGTAGTTAATTCCTTACATCTAACAACCAAATGAACATTTCTACTTTTTTGAGGATGGACATAAATCCTTATTGGATGAGTTTGGATGTCCGATAAACCGTTTCAAACTGTCCAGTAAAGAGGTAAAGCAGTTTGATGTATTAATATTAAAATAAGAACTAACGAGCCCTCAACATATTATTTCTTTTTTTTTTTGTCATTTAGAATGGAATATTGTAGCCTAATATCGGACATGTTTTCAGGTCCTCCTAAAAATTGGCTTAACATATGATTTAGACGGCTTTATGTTAACTTAACTGACTGAATCGAATAAAGCTTGATAAGACTGGAATCCCCCCATTTAAGTTATGCATGACGTGAGAGTTATGAATTAGACATGTGCGATTTGGTTCGGTCCGAAATAAAATTTGGACAAATTTTGTCGAATTTGGAGATTCGGATCAATTCGAATTCCAAATTGCGGTAGTGCTGAATCTACCGAATAAATCTGAATCGATTCGAATTTATTCGGTAGATTCGGATGGATTCAGATGGCCGTGTATTACACTAGTATTGTAAAGTATACTAGTGTAATACAAAGCACATCCAACTTAACACTGACCGAAATTCCAAAAATCTGAATCGATTCGAACTGAACTGAACCAAATTTCCCACGAATCCAAAAGAATCCGAATGAATCCAAAACGAATTCGAATCGATCCAAACCAAAATTCGAATCAGTCCGAATCGATTCGAAACGAATTTTTCGCGGCTGCACATGTCTATTATGAATGTTTCTTTTAAAGCCGTTAATACAATTTGAATGAATATATAGACGTTACACAATATTTACACTTTGGCTAAAAAAAAATGTATCAGTATAAAGTATACTTAGGGCTCCATGTACAAAGCAGCGAGAGCATATGTGAGCCTGCTTCCCGCAATGTAATAAGCAGCAGCCATTAGACCGCTGCTTCTTGCATCCTACTCCACCTCTGAGGCGACGGAAAATCACAGAGAGCTCGCTCTTGGTGATTGACAGTCCCGCGATTGGTCGCACAAATGAAGGGGCGGGCATTACACACTGCGATAAGTGTGTAATTATATATACGGGCCAGGAGATGAACAGATCCGCTGCCTGTATATAGAAAACGCGGGCGGACAGCTTCGCAAGTTGAAAACCTGTCCATCCACCTCTTAGTACATGGGGCCCATAATAGAAACTTACTTCAACTATTTAAAATGTATGGCGATTAAAAGATTTAGTAGCGGTGTTTGATATTAACGCTTAAGAATTGTCTGTATAAATTCTTCCTTCATTCTAGTGATTTATTCAAAAGGGTGAAAAATACTGAATAATTTAAAAAATTATAAAAATGTAATCAACTAACTTATAGAGATCTTTAAACCTGACAGTTGGCAGACAGTACTAATCAAAATTGTCTTAATTGCTCCAGGCCAATAAAATGACTCTTTGTTTTCTTTGAGCCCTAACATTTAGTTGCTCAGCCTGATCCTCTTTCTTAGAACTTTTCTGAGCAGATTTAACTTTTTTTTTTCCATTTATCAGTTGTTTTATAGCTTTCTCCATATCTAATTCATTTTTTGTGGTAAATTATTGCACAGCTTCAGAACTGTCTTTTATAAGCAGAACCGCATTGATATGCTGCAGCAAAGTTATTTATGTAAAAGGAACATTTTGGCTAAAACATCCCGCTGTTGTGGTGCAAACTAGTGACGGAACGAGCTATATCTACCTAATACTTATTGTACAGTTCAACAATCACATTTCTCTGAATTTAATGTACTATTAAAACTATGTATTCTCTCAATTACAACAATCTACTCATTTATTTTATACATATAAATCCTCTTTACTATTATTTTAGAAATGTAGTAGTGTTGTGACTACAAATGCAATTTTTAAATCAGAGGAGTCAAGTCTGTTTAACACTTTAGTAAATTTTCCTTTCAAATCAATATTTTTGTGAAGTGTTTTTCATCAAACAACATTGAATTATTACTGTCTTGTTAAATTTCAGTCTCCAGACTAAATAATGACACCCACAGGAACACAAAGTTCCACAAATTTTACATGCAATGATATATTCATTAGCACCTGAAGGTTGTTAATTATTTCTAATGGATTCTATGAAAATGTCTAGAATTCTTATTCTGATTAGCAATACTAATTGTACAATACATGAAGATTTAATTGAGAGAATTATGCAAAATATGTGTCCCAAGATTTTCATATGCATTTTATATATAAATGAACAATGCCAATTACATTTTTTTTAAATAAATGCTGATATTAAACTAATTACCTTTTTCTCTGCTTGTGTTTGCACTGCATAAATTGCTTTATATAAATTAATTTAAATCTTCAACTTAAATATTTTGAGTCAATAGTATAAATGTTCATTAATACTTTACTCTCTTGAATAAATCATGATAAAGAGTATGAGCAAATAACTTCACTTAAAATGTATATTAATGGGAATGTAAGCAGTATAAATGTTTGTGGTGTCCAATACTTAATATACATAAGATTAACACAATACATGTGAAGAAAAGTTTGCCTTTTTTCCTGTCTGTCTGCTTAGATCTCTGCTCTACAAAATAATTGTTAAGTGTTTTTAAAGGGACACTGAACCCATTTTTTTAAATTTCGTGATTCAGATAGAGCATGCAATTTTAAGCAACTTTTTAATTTACTCCTATTTTCAAATTTTCTTAAATTTCTTGGTATATTTATTTGAAAAGCAAGAATGTAAGTTTAGATGCCGGCCCATTTTTGGTGAACAACCTGGGTGCTGTCCAGGGTGCTAAACCAAAAAGTGCCTTCTTTTTCAAATAAAGATAGCAAGAGAACAAAGAAAAATTGATAATAGAAGTTAATTAGAAAGTTGCTTAAAATGGCATGCTCTATCTGAATCACGAAAGAAAAAAATAAATAAATAGGTTCAGTGTCCCTTTAAGCTATTTTTGAGTGTTGTAAGGGGAGCATACTTTATTCCTCCATTTATCAAACCTTCATCAATAAGACTATCTGTTATGTCATATCAAAGTTTGCAAAAAGTTGAGAATTCAAAGCAGACCTTTATAAGAGCTAATGCAATATACAATATATCAAGCAGATTTGTGACAGTCAGGTATGAATCAATGTCAATATTTTTTTCTTGCTTTTCTTGTGGATATGGCATTGTGTGATAATAATTTGTAAATCTAATATGTCCACACAGACATTCACCACCTTTCTAGTAATGACCTCCATCAAACTCAATGGGGGCCAGAAATAAATCTGGCAGAGCAAACAATAGATGGATTATAGTAGTCTAGTATAAATTGACCACAATAATCTACCCATCTCTGATTGTTTCTTGTGTTTCACTTTAGCAACCATGGATGTTTTGATAGCAGTTTTTGTCTAAATTCCTAATGAGATACAGATGGGGACTGAAAACAGAGAACACAGAAGTTGCTGGAAAGGTTTTCTTTAATAAAAACAAAATAGGTCAAATAACATAGAGTAGAAGTATAGTTACAGAAAAAGTCAATAGTCATGTTTATCTAGCTTGTTGTGCAATGTGCATGAGAATGATATTTTCTGCTTACTTTAAAGACACATTCATGGAATTAGTGCCTTCAAACTTATCTTTTGGCAGGTGTTGCAGTCAGATTAACAATAATGGGATTGACACTTTTTTTTATGTATTTGGGGGCATATTTATTATTGTGCAAGCGGACATGATCCAATATAGCGGATCATGTCCGCTGCACATCGATAAATGCTGACAGCATTTGCTCTTGGCATTTATCATTGCTCCAGTAGTTCTTGTGAACTGCTGGTGCAATGCTGTCCCTTCAGATTCGCAGCCAATCGGGGTGTCAATCAACCCGATAATATTCGATCGGGTTGATTTCTGTCCGCCGCCTCAGAGCAGGTGGACAGGTTATGGAGCTTGATAAATATGCCCCTTGGTGTTGAATGGCTATATGGAAGAAGTGAACCACTAGAAATCTGTTCACCTTACAGTAAGCAGATGATAATTTAATAAATATAAAAAACATGTCGCTAATAAAGTCACCCATAAAAATACTTAATACATCACCAGGGTTTATTTAAATATGGTGTGCAGGGTACCAGGTTTCTGCTTCACAATCCCTACCATATACCAAGCAATAAATTATAGCAGCACCACCAGAAATCCACATAAGCACTTTATTATGTTAGACTGTAAAGGACAAAATTCCGGACTTAAAGAGATTTTGGGAGATGGGTACCTGCTTTACTGCACTAGGATATCCTTAGGAACTGATACAGAAAGATCATGCATGTTTTAAAATATCCCAAACACTCTTTATTTAGTAATTTAGGGTGTCACATATACAGTATATATATATATATATATATATATATATATATATATATATATATATATATATATATATATATATATACACACATACTGAACATTGCATTTAGGAATAAGTCTTTAGCAAATTTCTTAACATTGCCTCTATGCAGAAAAGCTATGTTGGATGACATCAATCTCCCTTCCTGGTGACATAAGGATTATCCAACATATATTTCACTATTTAAAATAACTATATAGTGATTGCAATTCCCATGGCAATCACCTGCTACCTACTTGGCCAAAAGATGGTAGTCTCTTCTTTCATATAAGGTTTAATTTCTATGTGTATTATTTGCTTTCTTTTCAATATAGGGGCTCATTTAGGGGCACAGTCCCCAATGTAGTAAGTGTGTTACTTAGATGTTTACTATTTTTATGACAATCACATATCAATGACATGGGTATGATGCCCCTCACTGAAAAAATAAGACTTTTGTCTTTATATATATATATATATATATATATATATATATATATATATATATATATAGCACATAGAGACACCCAGCACTCACCAGCTAGCTCACAGCTAAGATAAAATCACAACTGGAAAGGTTAAATGGGAAAAGCTCAGGCACCCTGTAAAGGTCCTTTCCACTGCCTGTGTCCCTAACACAGCCACACAATGCGAGCTCACAAAGCCAAACAAACTGAGAACAAAGGAGGGGTGCACAGGTATATGTAATCACCCAGAGAAATACAAAACACATAAGGAGACTGCACTCCAAGACCAGACCGGGTACACATCCAATGACTCAGCAACATCCCAGTCCTGGGTGCTTAAATAGCACTCCCCATTTGGCCAGATGCGGTAACTAACATTTCCAGTTGTGATTTTATCCTAGCTGTGAGCTAGCTTGGTGAGTGCTGGGTGTCTCTATGTGTTGTATTATTATTTGTTTGTAATCCCCCTATGTTTCTTGCACCCATTCCAGACTGGGGTTAACTGCCTGTGACTCTGGTGACAGCACAGCTTTTTGGGAGTGCTATTTAAGCACCCAGGGCTGGGATGTTGCTGAGTCATTGGATGTGTACCCGGTCCGGTCTTGGAGTGCAGTCTCCTTCTGTGTTTAATAACCTCAAAATGCCTATAAATACACCCCTCACCACACCCACAATTCAGTTTAATGAATAGCCAAGTAGTGGGGTGATAGAAAAAGGAGTAGAAAGCATCAAAAAAGGAACTGGAAATATAATTGTGCTTTATACAAAAAAACATAACCACCATAAACAGGGTGGGCCTCATGGACTCTTGCCAATATGAAAGAAATTAATTTATCAGGTAAGTTCTTACATAAATTATTTTTTCTTTCATTTAATTGGCAAGAGTCCATAAGCTACTGATGTATGGGATATTAATACCCAATATGTGGTAGTCCACAGAAGAGTTGCTAGAGAGGGAGGGATAAACATAAAAACAGCCATTTTCCGCTGAAATAAATTAAATCCACATCCAAAAAATAAGTTTTTCTCATAATTGAAAAGAAAAAACTTAAAACATAAGCAGAGGAATCAAACTGAAACAGCTGCCTGAAGAACTTTTCCACCAAAAACTGCTTCCGAAGAGGCAAATACATCAATATGGTAGAATTTAGTAAATGTATGCAAAGAAGACCAAGTTGCTGCTTTGCAAATCTGATCAACTAAAGCTTTATTCTTAAAGGCCCACAAAGTGGAGACTGATCTAGTAGAATGAGCAGTGATTCTCTGAGGCGGGGGTCTTACTCGACTCCAAATAAGCCTGATGAATCAAAAAGCTTTAACCAAGATGCCAAGGAAATGGCAGAAGCTTTCTGACCTTTTCTAGAACCAGAAAGACAACAACTAGACTGAAAGTCTTCTTGAAATCTTTAGTAGCTTCAACATAATATTTCAAAGCTCTAACAACATCCAAAGAATGTAAGGATCTCTCCAAAGAATTCTTAGGATTAGGACACAAAGAGGGAACAAGAATTTCCCTATTAATGTTATTAGAATTCACAGAAATTCAAATGAAGTCCACAAAACTGCCTTATCCTGATGGAAAATCAGAAAAGGAAACTCATAAGAAGGAGCAGATAATTAGCAAACTCTTCTAACAGAAGAGATAGCCAAAAGGAACAACACTTTCCAAGAAAGTAGTTTAATATCCAAAGAATGCATAGGCTCAAAAGGAGAAGCCTGTAAAGCCTTCTAAACCAAATTAAGACTCCAAGGAGGAGAGATTAATTTAATGACAGGCTTGATACAGACCAAAGCCTGTATAAAACAGAGAATATCAGGAAGCTTAGCATTTTTCTGTGAAATAAAACAGAAAGAGCAGAGATTTGTCCCTTCAAGGAAATTGCAGACAAACTGTAATCCAAACCATCCTGAAGAAACTGTAACATTCTAGGAATTCTAAAAGAATGCCAGGAGAATTTATGAAAAGAACACCATGAAATAAAAGACTTCCAAACTCGAAAATAAATCTTCCTAGAAACAGATTTACGAGCCTGTAACATAGTATTAATCATAGAGCCAGAGAAACCTCTATGACTAAAGACTAAGCGTTCAATTTCCATACCTTCAAATTTAATGATTTGAGAACCTGATGGAAAAAACAGACCTTGAGACGGAAGGTCTGGTCTTAAAGGAAGTAGCCAAGGTTGTCAACTGGACATCTGAACAAGATCCGCATACGAAAACCTGTGAGGCCATGCTGGTGCTACCAGAAACACAAACGACTGCTCCATGATGATCTTGGAGATCACTCTTGGAAGAAGAACCAGAGACGGAAAGATATAAGCAGGTTGGTAAAACCAAGAAACTGCTAACGCATCCACTGCCTGAGGATTCCTGGAACTGGACAAGTACATGGGAAGTTTCTTGTTTAGATGGGAATAAATACAACAGATATAGTTCAGGAGCACTAAAAAGCTATAAGAATGTTATGGAGATTAATATAATAGCTTACATATGTAACCAATAATAAAATTTATTAAATCTATTTATACAACAAATTATGGGACGTCTCCCTTAAAAGTAAAAATAATTATCAATGTTATAACAGATAAAAATGGTTTTAATATAAAATGGTAAAACAATCTGAATTAGGCTCAGCTAAATAAAACAAGCTTGGCAATATTTTCACCTTGATATGGCAATCTGAGGAGGTTCAGCTGTATAAATCAAGCTTTGTAATATATCCACCTTAATGTGACAATCTGAAGCAGGTTCAGCTAAATAATCAAGCTAAAAAAATAATAATAATATTTCCACCTTAGACCGTGAGAATTAGTTAGAAACAAAGTTAATTTGAGTCTTTCCAGTGTGTGACAAATTGTTCGGAAGGTCTGTTTCTTGTGGTTATTTTGACACAGTTCAATACAATGTTTCTTTTTCACTGAGGTTATTTTAACACCATAGATAAACACAGTCTCTTGCAATGTGATATCTCTTTTATCTTGCAGTATAGATGTTGTCAGGAATCATAAAAACTCACAATATGTTGTATATGTAAAAGGGCTTAGCGGGTCTTCTGACACATTCAGTGTCTAATGGTGATTTGATATGCCTTACCGGTATAATGCCAGGCCTCTCCTTAACTTTTTAGAACTTGTACGATACAAGAGCTGCCGGGCATTGAAAATCTAGAGCACACTCCTGTGTGTATGTGATTCGGGTGTCAACGTTTGTTCCCGACTAAGGATGTCTTTCGCTCCTGTGAGTTGGGTATAGGCTCTAGCAGCAGCTTTTGCACTTATACGCTATAAGTGGATTTCGAAGGTATACACTTGTGATGCACGCTCCAGCGTGTCTGTGGGATCTTAGGCTTAGATGAACAAACAGCCGTTTGTTGTCGCTCTGTTCCTCTGTACTCGTATGAGTCTGAGATTATGCAGGGGATAACAGAGCCGGTGTCTAGTCCTTGGAGTATACTTGAAAAACGTCTACGCGTTTTGCCAGCAGACTTTATCAAGACGGATATTGCAAAATGTATTATATAATAATAACATAGAATCAACAGGTGATACTCCCTTCACATCCCTCTGGCAAACACTGTACTCTGAGAGGAATTGGGCTTCAAAATGCTGAGAAGCGCATATCAACGAAGAAATCCAAGCACAAACTTACTTCACCACCTCCAAAGGAGGCAAAGTTTGTAAAACTGAATTGTGGGTGTGGTGAGGGGTGTATTTATAGGCATTTTGAGGTTTGGGAAACTTTGCCCCTCCTGATAGGATTGTATATACCATATGTCACTAGCTCATGAACTCTTGCTAATTACATGAAAGAAATACTGCTCCACTAGTAATTTCTAATTTCAATAAAGTTATAGTTAGTTATAAAATTAATCAAAATTATATGAGATTATTAATTGCACACCTGTCCTTAATTAATATTATATTTTTTGAAAGTACAAAAACCTGTATTCAAACATATAAGTCATTAACAATATTGAACATATTTTAGTTTTGGCTGCAGATCTTAATTCCTAACTTACTCCCGTAAAGATCTCTGAAAAATTATTGTAAAAATCGATTACAAAATCATAAGATAGGTTTTATATTTGTATTTGTTTAATTTGCTTTCAAATATTTTTCTGTGACTTTTCTAAAAGATCAGGGGCCCGATCCGATATGCAGTGTCGCCCGTAAAAGCCAGAGATGCCAAATTTTGCGCTGGTTCGGTATCACATATACGGCATAACATAGAAGTTACGCTCGTATATTTCTGCCTTCGGCAATAGTTTTTTGGCCCATAGACAGGTATACCAAACCCACGCAGTTTGGTATCCAATATACAGCGTAAGGACTTATGTGGCGAAAATGGAGAAATCTTACTCCATTTTCACCTCGCCACAAAATGCAGACGTAATAAGCCTTACGCTGAGTATTGGAGCCCCGTAACTCCCTAAACTGCCTTCAAAATAAAACATAACACCTAACGCATGCGCAATGTCTATCTACCTGTCAACCGCAATCCCCCGCCGCAATCCCTAATAAAGTGTTTAACCCCTAAACCGCCGCTCCCGGACCCCGCCGCTACCTACATTAAATGTCTAACCCCCTAATGTGATCCCCCTACACCGTCGCCACCTACATTCAAATTATTATCCCCTAATGTAATCCCCCTACACCGCTGCCACCTATATTAAAATTATTACCCCTAATGTGAGCCCCCTACCCCGCCGCCACCTATTTTAACTACATTACCCCTAATCTAATCCCCTTACACCGCCGCCACCTATATTAAATATATTAACCCCTTATCTAATCCCCCTACACCGCCGCCACCTATTTTAACTATATTACCCCCTAATGTGAGCCCCCTACCCCGCTGCCACCTACATTAACTATATTACCTCCTAATATGATCCCCCTAAACCGCCGCCACCTATTTTAACTTCTCTCTGTCTCTCTATCTTTGTCTATTCCTCCCCGCCGCCTGGGGGCAAGTTCCGGAAGGGCCAGGGTCGGGTCGACCGGCGTGGGGGGGTTATTCTTTTTTATCACCGGTAAAAGAGCTGATTACTTTGGGGCAATGCACCACAAAAAGGCCCTTTTAAGGGCTGGTAATAGAGCTGATTACTTTTTGTAATTTAGTTTAGGGTAGGGACATTTTTTTATTTTGGGGGGCTTTGTTATTTTATTAGGGGGCTTAGATTAGGTGTAATTAGCTTAAAATTCTTGTAATCTTTTTTTTATTTTTTGTAATTTAGTGTTTTTTTTTTGTAATTTAGTTTAATGTATTTAAATATATTTTAGTTTAGATAATTGCAGTTTATTTAATTAATTTATTGATAGTGTAGGTGTATTTGTAACTTAGGTTAGGATTTATTTTACAGTTAAATTGGTAATTATTTTAACTAGGTAGCTATTAAATAGTTATTAACTATTTAATAGCTATTGTACCTATTTAAAATAAATACCAAGTTACCTGTAAAATAAATATAAACCCTAAAATAGCTACAATGTAATTATTAATTATATTGTAGCTATCTAGGGCCTAGATTTAGAGTTTGGCGTTAGCCGTGAAAACCAGCGTTAGAGGCTCCTAACGCTGGTTTTAGGCTACCGCCGGTATTTGGAGTCACTCAAAATAGGGTCTAACGCTCACTTTCCAGCCGCGACTTTTCCATACCGCAGATCCCCTTACGTAAATTGCGTATCCTATCTTTTCAATGGGATTTTTCTAACTCCGGTATTTAGAGTCGTTTCTGAAGTGAGCGTTAGACATCTAACGACAAAACTCCAGCCGCAGGAAAAAAGTCAGTAGTTAAGAGCTTTCTGGGCTAACGCCGGTTTCTAAAGCTCTTAACTACTGTACTCTAAAGTACACTAACACCCATAGACTACCTATGTACCCCTAAACCGAGGTCCCCCCACATCGCCGCAACTCGATTAAATTTTTTTAACCCCTAATCTGCCGACCGCCACCTACGTTATCCTTATGTACCCCTAATCTGCTGCCCCTAACACCGCCGACCCCTGTATTATATTTATTAACCCCTAATCTGCCCCCCTCAACGTCGCCTCCACCTGCCTACATTTATTAACCCCTAATCTGCCGACCGCAAAGCGCCGCCACCTACGTTATCCTTATGTACCCCTAATCTGCTGCCCCTAACACCGCCGACCCCTATATTATATTTATTAACCCCTAATCTGCCCCCCACAACGTCGCCTCCACCTGCCTACACTTATTAACCCCTAATCTGCCGACCGGACCTGAGCGCTACTATAATAAAGTTATTAACCCCTAATCCGCCTCACTAACCCTATCATAAATAGTATTAACCCCTAATCTGCCCTCCCTAACATCGCCGACACCTAACTTCAATTATTAACCCCTAATCTGCCGACCGAATCTCGCCGCTATTCTAATAAATGTATTAACCCCTAAAGCTAAGTCTAACCCTAATACTAACACCCCCCTAAGTTAAATATAATTTAAATCTAACGAAATTAATTAACTCTTATTAAATAAATTATTCCTATTTAAAGCTAAATACTTACCTGTAAAATAAATCCTAATATAGCTACAATATAAATTATAATTATATTATAGCTATTTTAGGATTTATATTTATTTTCGGAACAGCCAATAGAATGCAAGCTCAATCTGATTGGCTGATCGGATCAGCCAATCGGATTGAACTTGATTCTGATTGGCTGATTCCATCAGCCAATCAGAATATTCCTACCTTAATTCCGATTGGCTGATAGAATCCTATCAGCCAATCGGAATTCGAGGGACGCCATCTTGGATGACGTCATTTAAAGGAACCGTCATTCGTCGTTCAGTCGTCGGCCAGGATGGATGTTCCGCGGTGGAGGTATTCAGGATGCTGCCGCTTCGCTCCGGATGGATGCCGCTTGGATGAAGACTTCAATCGGATGGAAGACCTCTTCTGGCCCGCTTGGATGAAGACTTCAGCCGGATCATGGACCTCTTCAGCCCCCCGCTTGGGCTTGGATCAGGACATCGGAGGAGCTCTTCTGGACCGATCGGTGAACCTGGTATGGTGAAGACAAGGTAGGATGATCTTCAGGGGCTTAGTGTTAGACTTATTTAACCCCTTAATGACCACAATGTACCCTGTATATCACTGGTCATTAAGGGATTTTTCAGGACATAATAGCACAAGTCTAGCAAGAAGACACTATTAATACCCTCCCTCCAGCAGGCTTTGTGGAATAGAGCAGTCTCAACGCTGGTGGCAAGACCACGCTAAAAAACAATCAAGTCCCAAAAAAAGGCCAGCGACATACAGGGTACGTCGCTGGTCCTTAAGGGGTTAAGGGGGGTTTGGGTTAGATTAGGGGTATGTGGGTGGTGGGTTGTAATGTTGGGGGGCTTGGGTATTGTATGTTTTTTTTTACAGGCAAAAGAGCTGAATTTCTTGGGGCATGCCCCACAAAGGGCCCTGTTCAGGGCTGGTAAGGTAAAAGAGCTTTGAACTTTAGTAATTTAGAATAGGGTAGGGCATTTTTTATTTTGGGGGGCTTTGTTATTTTATTAGGGGGCTTAGAGTAGGTGTAATTAGTTTAAAATTGTTGTAATATTTTTCTTATGTTTGTAAATAATTTTTTATTTTTTGTAACTTAGTTCTTTTTTATTTTTTGTACTTTAGCTAGTTTATTTAATTGTATTTCTTTGTAGCAATTGTATTTAATTAATTTATTGATAGTGTAGTGTTAGGTTAATTGTAGGTAATTGTAGGTAGTTTATTTAATTAATTTATTGATAGTCTAGTGTTAGGTTTATTTGTAACTTAGGTTAGGATTTCTTTTACAGGTAAATTTGTAATTATTTTAACTATTTTAGCTATTAAATAGTTCTTAACTATTTAATAGCTATTGTACCTGGTTAAAATAAATACAAAGTTACCTGTAAAATAAATATAAATCCTAAAATAGCTATAATATAATTATAATTTATATTGTAGCTATATTAGGATTTATTTTACAGGTAAGTATTTAGCTTTAAATTGGAATAATTTATTTAATAAGAGTTAATTAATTTCGTTAGATTTAAATTATATTTAACTTAGGGGGGTGTTAGTATTAGGGTTAGACTTAGCTTTAGGGGTTAATACATTTATTAGAATAGCGGTGAGATTCGGTCGGCAGATTAGGGGTTAATAATTGAAGTTAGGTGTCGGCGATGTTAGGGAGGGCAGATTAGGGGTTAATACTATTTATGATAGGGTTAGTGAGGCGGATTAGGGGTTAATAACTTTATTATAGTAGCGCTCAGGTTCGGTCGGCAGATTAGGGGTTAATAAGTGTAGGCAGGTGGAGGCGACGTTGTGGGGGGCAGATTAGGGGTTAATAAATATAATATAGGGGTCGGCGGTGTTAGGGGCAACAGATTAGGGGTACATAGGTATAATGTAAGTAGCGGCGGTTTACGGAGCGGCAGATTAGGGGTTAATAATAATATGCAGGGGTCAGCGATAGCGGGGGCGGCAGATTAGGGGTTAATAAGTGTAAGGTTAGGGGTGTTTAGACTCGGGGTACATGTTAGAGTGTTAATTGCAGACGTAGGAAGGGTTACCGCATAGCAAACAATGGGGCTGCGTTAGGAGCTCAACGCGGCTTTTTTGCAGGTGTTTGTTTTTTTTTCAGCTCAAACAGCCCCATTGTTTCCTATGGGGGAATCGTGCACGAGCACGTTTTTGAGGCTGGCCGCGTCCGTAAGCAACTCTGGTATCGAGAGTTGAAGCTGCGTTAAAAATGCTCTACGCTCCTTTTTTGGAGCCTAACGCAGCCTTTATGTGGACTCTCGATACCAGAGTTATTTTTATGGTGCGGCCAGAAAAAAGCCGGCGTTAGTTTTTCAGGTCGTTACCGACAAAACTCCAAATCTAGGCCTTAGTGTTTATTTTATAGGTAAGTATTTAGTTTTAAATAGGAATATTTTAGTTAATAATATTAATATTATTTACATTTATTGCAATAATAATTAAGTTAGGGGTGTTAGGGTTAGATAGGGTTAATATAGTTAATATATATAATATAATAACTATATTAATTATTAACTATCGCCTAGATTTAGAGTTTGGCGTTAGCCGTCAAAACCAGCGTTTGGGGCTCCTAACGCTGGTTTTGGCCGCCCGCTGGTGTTTAGAGTCAGTCAAGAAAAGGGTCTAACGCTCACTTTGCAGCCGCAACTTTTCCATACCGCAGATCCCCCTACGCCATTTGCGTATCCTATCTTTTCAATGGGATCTTTCTAGAAATCTAATGACAAGACTCCAGCCGCAGCAAAAAGCTAGGAGTTAAGAGCTTTCTGGGCTAACGCCGGTTCATAAAGCTCTTAACTACTGTGCTCTAAAGTACACTAACACCCATAAACTACCTATGTACCCCTAAACCGAGGCCCCCCCACATCGCCACCACTCTATTAAATTTTTTTAACCCCTAATTTGCCTACCGCACACCGCCGCAACCTACGTTATCCCTATGTACCCCTAATCTGCTGCCCCTAACACAGACGACCCCTATATTATATTTATTAACCCCTAATCTGCCACCCCCAATGTCGCCGCCACCTACCTACACTTATTAACCCCTAATCTGCCGACCGGACCTCACCGCTACTCTAATAAATGTATTAACCCCTAAAGCTAAGTCTAACCCTAACACTAACACCCCCCTAAGTTAAATATAATTTTTATCTAACAAAATAAATTAACTCTTATTAAATAAATTATTCCTATTTAAAGCTAAATACTTACCTGTAAAATAAACCCTAATATAGCTACAATATAAATTATAATTATATTGCAGCTATTTTAGGATTAATATTTATTTTACAGGCAACTTTGTATTTATTTTAACCAGGTACAATAGCTATTAAATAGTTAATAACTATTTAATAGCTACCTAGTTAAAATAATTACAAAATTACCTGTAAAATAAATCCTAACCTAAGTTACAATTAAACCTAACACTACACTATCATTAAATTAATTAAATAAAATACCTACAATTATCTACAATTAAACCTAACACTACACTATTAATAAATTAATTAAATAAAATACCTACAAATAAATACAATTAAATAAACTAACTAACTAAGTTACAAAAAATAAAAAAATAATTTACAAACATTAGAAAAAGATTACAACAATTTTAAGCTAATTACACCTACTCTAAGCCCCCTGATAAAATAACAAAGCCCCCCAAAATAAAAAAATGGCCTACCCTATTCTAAAATACAAATAGAAAAGCTCTTTTACCTTACCAGCCCTTTAAAGGGCCTTTTGCGGGGCATGCTCCAAAGAATTCAGCTCTTTTGCCTGTAAAAAAAACATACAATACCCCCCCAACATTACAACCCACCACCCACATACCCCTAATCTAACCCAAACCCCCCTTAAATAAACCTAACACTAAGCTCCTGAAGATCTCCCTACCTTATCTTCGCCACGACGGGTATCACCGATCCGTCCAGAGGAGCCTCCGAAGTCTTCATCCAAGCCCAAGCGGGGGCTGAAGAAGTCCATCATCGTGCTGAAGAGGTCCATCATCGGGCTGAAGTCTTGATCCAAGCGGGCGCTGAAGAGATCCATCATCGGGCTGAAGTCTTGATCCAAGCGGGCGCTGAGGAGCTTCATCATCGGGCTGAAGTCTTCTATCAAATGGCATCTTCAATCTTCATCCATCTGGAGCGGAGCCATCTTCTTCCAGCCGACGCGGATCCATCCTCTTCTACCGACGACTACTAGCCGAATGACGGTTCCTTTAAATGACGTCATCCAAGATGGCGTCCCTCGAATTCCGATTGGCTGATAGGATTCTATCAGCCAATCGGAATTAAGGTAGGAAAATTCTGATTGGCTGATGGAATCAGCCAATCAGATTCAAGTTCAATCTGATTGGCTGATCCAATCAGCCAATCAGATTGAGCTCGCATTCTATTGGCTGATCGCATTCTATTGGCTGATCGCATTCTATTGGCCCGATGATGGATCTCTTCAGTGCCCGCTTGGATCAAGACTTCAGCCCGATGATGGACCTCTTCAGCCCGATGATGGACTTCTTCAGCCCCCGCTTGGGCTTGGATGAAGACTTCGGAGGCTCCTCTGGATGGATCGGTGATACCCGGCGTGGTGAAGATAAGGTAGGGAGATCTTCAGGTGCTTAGTGTTAGGTTTATTTAAGAGGGGTTTGGGTTAGATTAGGGGTATGTGGGTGGTGGGTTGTAATGTTGGGGGGGTTATTGTATGTTTTTTTTTACAGGCAAAAGAGCTGAATTCTTTGGGGCATGCCCCGCAAAAGGCCCTTTTAAGGGCTGGTAAGGTAAAAGAGCTTTTCTATTTGTATTTTAGAATAGGGTAGGGCATTTTTTTATTTTGGGGGGCTTTGTTATTTTATTAGGGGACTTAGAGTAGGTGTAATTAGATTAAAATTGTTGTAATCTTTTTCGAATGTTTGTAAATTATTTTTTTTATTTTTTGTAACTTAGTTCTTTTTTTATTTTTTGTACTTTAGATAGTTTATTTAATTGTATTTATTTGTAGGTATTTTATTTAATTAATTTATTGATAGTGTAGTGTTAGGTTTAATTGTAGATAATTGTAGGTATTTTATTTAATTAATTTATTGATAGTGTAGTGTTAGGTTTAATTGTAACTTAGGTTAGGATTTATTTTACAGGTAATTTTGTAATTATTTTAACTAGGTAGCTATTAAATAATTCTTAACTATTTGGTAGCTATTGTACCTAGTTAAAATAAATACAAAGTTGCCTGTAAAATAAATATTAATCCTAAAATAGCTACAATATAATTATTATTTATATTGTAGCTATATTATGGTTTATTTTACAGGTATTTAGCTTTAATTAGGATTAATTTATTTAATAAGAGTTAATTTATTTCGTTAGATAAAAATTATATTTAACTTAGGGGGGTGTTAGTGTTAGGGTTAGACTTAGCTTTAGGGGTTAATACATTTAATAGAGTAGTGGTGAAGTCCAGTCGGCAGATTAGGGGTTAATACTTGAATTTAGGTGTCGGTGATGTTAGGGAGGGCAGATTAGGGGTTAATACTATTTATTATAGGGTTAGTGAGGCAGATTAGGGGTTAATAATTTATTATAGTAGCGGTGAGGTCCGGTCGGCAGATTAGGGGTTAATAAGTGTAGGTAGGTGGCGGCGACGTTGGGGGCGGCAGATTAGGGGTTAATAAATATAATATAGGCGTCAGCGGTGTTAGGGGCAGCAGATTAGGGGTATATAGGGATAATGTAGGTGGCGGCGGTGTACGGAGCGGCAGATTAGGGGTTGAAAAAAATATGCAGGGGTCAGCGATAGAGGGAGTGGCAGATTAGGGGTTAATAAGTGTAAGGTTAGGGGTGTTTAGACTCGGGGTACATGTTAGGGTGTTAGGTGCAGACGTAGGAAGTGTTTCCCCATAGGAAACATTGGGGCTGCGTTAGGAGCTGAACGCTGCTTTTTTGCAGGTGTTAGGGTTTTTTTTCAGCTCAAACGGCCCCATTGTTTCCTATGGGGGAATCGTGCACGAGCACGTTTTTGAAGCTGGCCGCATCCGTAAGCACCACTGGTATTGAGAGTTGCAGTGGCGGTAAATTATGCTATACGCTCCCTTTTTGGAGCCTAACGCAGCCCTTCTGTGAACTCTAAATACCAGCGGTATTTAAAAGGTGCGGGAGAAAAAAAGCATGCATAGCTAACGCACCCTTTGGCCGCAGAACTCTAAATCTAGCGGTTAAATAATAATATATATAATATAATAACTATAGTAACTATATTAACCCTAATATAATTAGGGTTAATATAGTTAATATAGGTGGCGGCGATGTAGGGGGATTAGATTAGGGGTTAATATATTTAATATAGGTGGCGGCGGTGTAGGGGGGTCAGATTACAGGTAAAAGAGCTGATTACTTTGGGGCAATGCCCTGCAAAAGGCCCTTTTAAGGGCTGGTAATAGAGCTGATTACTTTGGGGCAATGCCCAGCAAAAGGCCCTTTTCAGGGCTATTTGTAATTTAGTTTAGGGTAGGGACATTTTAGTATTTTAGGGGGTAATACATTTATTATAGATGGCGGCGGTGTAGGGGGATTCGATTAGGGGTAAATCATTTTAATGTAGGTGGTGGCGGGGTATGGGGATTAGATTAGGGGGTAATGTAGTTAAAATAGGTGGCGGCAGTGTAGGGGATCATAATAGGGGGTAATATAGTTAATGTAGGTGGCGGCGGTGTAGGGGGATTAGATTAGGGGTTAATATATTTAGTATAGGTGGCGGCGGTGTAAGGGGATTATGGGGTAATGTAGTTTAAATAGGTGGCGGCGGGGTAGGGGGATTAGATTAGGGGGTAATGTAGTTAAAATAGGTGTCGGCGCGGAAGGGGGATTAGATTAGGGGGTTAATATAGTTAAAATAGGTTGCGGCGGTGTAGGGGGATCATATTAGGGGGTAATATAGTTAAAGTAGCTGGCGGCGGGGTCCGGAAGCGGCGGTTTAGGGGTTAATATATTTATTGTTTGGAGTGAGAGGGGGGATTGCGAATAGAGGGGTATACGTGTCGGGTTATTTTTGGGAGGCGTGTAAGACAGTAATGGCAGATTGTATACTTTAGTAAGTTTTTTTAATGCGACGGCAGTTTCTAAAGTGCCGTAAGTCACTGGCGACTCCAAAAATTTGTACTTAGGCAGATTTCTCTACATCGCTAGTTTGTCAGACTTACGGCACTTTAGCAAATGCCGGCGCCGTATATGAGATAGCTCGCTGTGCAAGCTGAAACTATGGGCAGGCGCAAGTTTCCACGCTTGCGCCGAAACCTGCGCCGTATATCGGATCGCGCCCGAGAAACGTGGTCTCAGACAGTAAATATTCAAAAGAATTGTAACAACCTAGAAAACAATGACAAGTTGCATTTGAACTTTATTCCCTGGTAAATTCATGTATTATAATGGATGACTTTTTATGCTTCAAAATGTTGAGCACTTTTTGAAAATGCTACGTTTGTACTCTTGGGAAATGTATACTGGCTTCATTAATTGCTGGGACATATGCTATAATTTTGATGTACTACAACTTACAGTATATTACTTGCTGGAATTTTAGAGGCACTAAGAGCCCAACTGTATTAAATGTTTAATGATCCTAAAGAGGTGGTAATACTTGAATTTTCATTCCTTTACTTATGAACTAATATACTTTATAATAACTATTAAAAGCTTAAACATAAATGGAACACTCCTACTGCTTTTGCTGAATGACTTCATAATGGAGCAATTGCCATAATTACTGGCCTGTACTTACAGTTGCAAAGGATAAAAAAGACTGAACATTTTATATCTCTTTGGGAATGTTTTTTGTGTTCTGTGTATAAAAACGATCTAATGTAGATTATTAAGATCATTTAAAAGTTGCATATTACAGAAACACCTAATAGACCAAACATAGCAAAAACAAAACAAAACACAGAAACCCAAAAATGTCTAATGCACTAACAGAACCCTTTCACTGCAGTTTTTAATAAATAGAAAGTTATGCTTTTATTTGAAGTGGATATGATTTAGTATTGCTTTTTGTTTCCATGGTAAGTTAAAGAAACAATAAAGTCAGCATCAAACTTTCAAGAGTAAGATAGGGCATGTCATTTCCACTTTCCACTTTACATCTTTTTGTCTAATTTGCTTTGTTTCTTTGCTATACTTTGTTAAAAAGCATAACTAGACAGGAGCAGCAATACTGGGAGCTAGCTGCTGTTTAGAGGCTGCACATAAATGACACTTGTTATTGACTCACCAGGTTTTAACTACCAGTAGTGCATTGCTGCTCCTTTCACAACAATTAGCAAGATGATCAAGCAAATTTAATAATAGAAGTAAAATGGTAAGCTGTTTAAATTGTATCTGAATCATCATAGAAAAAAATGCAGGTTTCATATCTATTTAATATTACTTATTGTTAAAATATATATATATTTTTTTATGTTTGTGCAGATGTGCCACATTTTTTAAGAAGAGTTTTACTACGTGCATTTAATTTGTATTACTTGGCGGCTATGCCCTGTTAACATGGTAGCTCAATTTAAAAGGGATACTGAACCCAAATTTTCTCTTTCGTGATTCAGATAGAGCATGCAATTTTAAGCAACTTTCTAATTTACTTCTATTATCAATTTTTCTTCGTTCTCTTGCTATCTTTATTTAAAAAAGAGGCATCTAAGCTAAGGAACCAGCAAATGTTTGGTTCAGACCATGGACAGCACTTGTTTATTGGTGCTGTCCAATCAGCAAGGACAACCCAGGTTGTTCACCAAAAATGGGCCGGCATCTAAACTTACATTCTTGCTTTTTAAATAAACATACCAAGAGAATGAAGAAAATTTGACAACAGCAGTAAATTAGAAAGTTGCTTAAAATTGTATGCTCTATCTGAATCGCGAAAGAAAAAATGTGGGTTCAGTGTCCCTTTAACACATTATAAAGATTTTGTATCACTAATACAAGCAATCTATAAAGATTGGTACTCACAAAGTGAACCATATATTGTGGAGTTGGACACTTATTTTCAAGTTCAGTATATGCATTGTAACCAGTAGAGCTAACTGAATTGTTTTATTGCTATGGAGGATACTATAAAAAATGTTTTCTAAGATTAAAAAACAAACATAAAAAAAAACAAGCAGATTTCAGCATACTGAACAAACATAATTATACAATGTTATTCTTCACAGTACCATATATATCTTGGTCAAATCATATTCTATACAATAATTTATCTTAATCATGAAAAAAGTAATAATTTTGCAAAAGGTATAAGAAAAAACATATTTAGATATTAGTAGTTTTTGGATGAAAAAAACAAGGAAGACGATTGCAATATGCTGCTTCCACTTTTAAATACAATATAAACACAGTAGTACATTTTTTTATAATATAATTCATGATTTAATATGCCACAAACTAATATTGAAATTATTATGCTAAATTATGTAGATATTTTATTTCTTTAATTACCACTGTAATCCACAAAAACTATACATTGTTTCAGCGGCATCCTCAAAATTTAATGAATAAGCCCCAAGGACTATTGCATTGCAATGTTTTTCTAATCGACAAACAGCACTGAACATGTGTGAACACCAGAAAAATTAAATATTTAGAATGCAATTTGCTTGTCACAAACCACTGGAATGATCACTGTGGTACTGTGAAAACAATACTATATATCTAGTTTAAAGTAACTACAAAACAGATAAAAAAAAGAATGGGAAAAAAAGAAACAACTATTTATAATACAATGGATTTGTTGATTGTATCTTAATATTTTAATATAGCTTTGATGTTTGATGAGAAGAAGAAAAAAGAAACAAAGAAAAGAAAGAGAGAATAAAAAAACATTGGTCATAAATAGTGTTGTTTTGTAGTCATCATATTGGTTTGCTTTTTACATAGTTTGACAATAATACTTGCTAAGAATTCTTACAGTGGTTTCTAAAATTATCATTTATATGATTCGGTAATCTTTTTTGTACCTTTTCCACTATATAGGACATCTTTGTTCTGTGTATATTGACACATTTTCTTTAGTCGTAGGTACATTTTTCAGTGAAGATTTACACTATTGATGACTCCTTGCTGCTTTACATATTACCTTTCTAGTGTGAAGCTAACTTTGTATTTCCAGTGTATGATGGGTGCCTGCCTTGTACCTGGTCTTTGGATATGCCCTCTTTTAAGATGCTGAAATTGTGTTTGACCTTCATCTGCCACCTGCCTTGTCTACTGATCCCTTCTGTTTTTATGACAATTTGGGATTGTTCCTGTATAAGACTTCTGGTTGCCGTGTAGCCAGTCTTTGAATGCTGCCCCTATATTTTTCACGTACCACTTCTGCTTGGCTAGTTTTTTTTCACATTGCCTTCACCCACACTGACACCAATATCTGTTTGCAACCTGTGAGACTTCAGAGACTACTGTCTCTAGCCTGAGTTACATGTGTCCTTTACTATGCTCATTCCAGAATTTTAAAGAGAAATGGAGTGTCCTGGAGAGAAATAAAAGTTACCCTTTATTAAGCTTCAGATGTAAAACAACGATAAAGCTGTGGATTTCTCACATGAAAAGCTACGCGTTTTGGTTGTATGCCGTAATCGTAGCTCAGAGCTAGGACTATGGCATACAGCCAAAGCACGTCAGATTTATCATTGTTTTATGTCTGAAGCTTAATAAAGGATATATTTTATTTCTCTCTGGGACACTCCATTTCTCTTTATTTTCTAAAGCCACTTTTTCAAGTGAAGTGGTTCCTGAAATGCAGGCAGATCATACTTGTGGCTCACACAGGTGACTGAGCATACAGGGAGAGAGAGATGGACCAGTTGCAGTCACATGGGATGCCAAGAGTCCATTTAATGATCAGCGGAGGACATAGGCTAGTGTGAGGGAAAATGTGGCCAGTGGCAAGGTGAGCTCATTGTAGCCACTCAACCATAGAGGTGTGTGCCCCTACTTCTTCACTTAACACTTTACCAGTTTACCTCATGTCATTAACATGTATCCACAGTCATCTTGACCCTCCGATATTTTTTTTGTTTTCCAAGGGAACTTCAGCTGTTCCATAGCCACTTAATTGAATTGAAAGGAATTTCCTGTCCGCTACTTTGATTACCTTCCCTGAGACTTTGGTATCAAATATTCAACATTGAATGAACTGGCACGGCTTGCACGTAGTCTCTCTTCTGTCTTAATTCCAGAATCTTACTCAGAAGTTGTGGTTTATTACCTTAACTTCCCTACTTCAGGATCTGGATCCACTTTTGGATTGACACTTCCATCAATGAAAGTTAACAAACCAGCAGTGCTTCTTCATGTCAAGCACCAATACTGAAATAAAATGTAGCCATAAGCTAAAAATAACACTGTATTTTAATATTGAGTAGAAACTCTTCATTAAAGCAACTTGTATTTACACAATAAAAATGATACTATTTATGATTTCAGACTAACGTTCTTCATTCTCATTACGAGCAAAGTTATCAAAAACTCTCCAGTATGGAGGGCAATCAGTGTACAGACTTCACAGGGAGAGAACTCATTAAGTGGTCAATTTCAATCTTTCCAGTTTTAACTACTGATAACTTGGTTTCTGCAAATATGGGAAGTGAGTTTTTCACGTGATTACAATCTAAAATAGATTCGGACACTAAAAGACCACAGCCGCAAAAAAGTTTTCAATAGAAAAGTCCCAGAAAATGTGTTTTCAGCTGTTAAGTACTTGTTATTATGGTTGAAACTGAAATATTTAATGGTCCTTTCACACCTCTTAAAGGGATATGAACCCCCAAAATGTTCTTCCTTTTATGTATTTTCTTTGTTCCCATGTTATTATTTGTTTAAGAGATACCTTGGTAGGTATCTGGAGCACTATATGACAGGAAACAATGCACTTAACGTTCTTGCAAAACTGCTGCCATAGTGTTCAAGCCACATGCACATTTCTTAGCTTATGTCCCTGCTTTTAAATTTATGATACCAAGAGAGTTAAGGAAAATTAATAATATAAGTAAATATTTTTTTTTAAAGTTGTTTAAAATTGAATGCTCAACCTGAGGTATCAGCAAACTTGGCACCCCAGATGTTTTGGAACTACATTTCCCATGATACTCAGACACTCTTTAGACTGGCTGAGTATAATTTTTAATGTAATTACAAAACATCATGGAGTCATATCTGAATCACGAAAGAAAACATTTGGGTTTCATATACCTTTAAATATACAAAAGGAACTGTCTCTTCAAACGGGATTATGCATTCGTGATTATGCATTCGTGACCATGATTTCAGAAGGAACCTTCATGACTGGACCACAAAAACTGGAAAACCACACTTTCGTCAACAGGTTTTCTCATTGCAGAAATTAAGGCAGAATACTATTTGAAATCCTGGTCATGAAGGTGTGATCCCCTTTGAAAGCCCATTTATGAAGGCCTCTGTACTGAAACTGACAATTACATTAATGCATCACAGTTTGAGAGACTTACCTGGGTGCGCTAGGTGTAGCACTATGAAGAGTTCTAGAGTTAGTACATTATGTATTATGAGATACGTTATTGCTGCCCTGAAAGTTGAGAAGAGTTCTTCAGTTAGCTCACCCAGAGCTGTGGAGGGAACCATTACCAGCACAAAGCTAGATTACAAGTGGCATGCTATTGTTTGTGCGAGTCACATTAAGCAATATCACAGCTGCACTAACTTGAGAGCATATTACAAGTTGAATGTAATTGCATTTTCTTGAGCGCTAACAAAATTTGCGCACCTGGGGTAAGTGTGACTCAAGACCTCATGTAAATGCTAAGGGCCCCATGTATTAACTGGCATGCGGACAAGCTTCTCAACTTGAGAAGTTGTCCGCATGCTTTTGCTGCATGCGGGCAGTGGATCTGTTTGTCTGCTGGCCCGTATGCATCATCACACACTCCAGTGATTGACAGAGTCTACCAATCACAGAGAGCGAGCGAGTTCCTGGTGATTTCTCTTTGCCACCTCAGAGGTGATGAAGAGTGTAAGAAGCAGCGTCTATTGAGCACTTCTTCTTACATTGCAGGAAGCAGACTCGCTTCTGCAAACCCACTCCAGCTTATCTTAAGCTGATTTATAAATGGAGACTTTTTCCTAAGTGTTAATTTTTTTTGCACCAAACACAACATAAATACATTAAAATAAACTTTTACACTCATATATACACTATATGATAAAAAATATTAATATAAATATTCATTCATACCC
Organism: Bombina bombina; assembly: GCF_027579735.1. Taxonomy (NCBI): domain Eukaryota; kingdom Metazoa; phylum Chordata; class Amphibia; order Anura; family Bombinatoridae; genus Bombina; species Bombina bombina. The sequence goes on along the minus strand of NC_069500.1, from coordinate 981,467,272 downwards.
TTTAAACAACTGCCAGGGTGCAGGTAAAATAAATCCAAAAATAACAACAGGCTTGCACTCACTGGACTTTTAAATAATTTTTACTGTGCTGTGATGTTTCGGGTATACATCTCCCCTTCCTCAGCAGTTATGAAGCAGCGGTCACAAAGACCGCTGCTCCATAACCTGTCCGCCTGCTCTGAGCAGACAGACACACATCGCCTCTCTGGGGGTTCACGTGCGACAGTGCACATATGGAGGAGCCTCCACTGTATATATATATGTATGTGTGTGTGTGTGATATCTTTGTATATATATATATATATATATATATATATATACACAACTAGCTATAAAATGTTTAATTAGCTATGGACAAGGCACTTTATACTAAAATACATTTTTGAGTGCTTTTGTGCACGGAGGTTTAAAAAAAAACTAATTAATCAAAAAAGTGAGCCTTACCCAGCAACCCAATATTAAGCCAAAAAATAAAAAAGACTATGGGTACCTTTTGTCTAAGAAAACACACTACAGCTGCTCACATAGAATTGATAATACTTTTAAAACTCATGAATAAGGGCAACAAAAGAAGAAAAGAAAAAGAACAAATACACCAGAGCTTAAAACAAGATTCCCTGCACAATTAATGATTCTAATAAGCTAACACAAAAGAAATAGCCTATATACAATTAATACAAATCACAATCCTTGGTTAAACTGGACCAAAAGAAACAACAAATTATAAAAAATAATAATAAACATTGGCCTTATTACCATACAAAATTCCTCTATGTATGATACAATGTTCCTTTGTGTTGATTAACGTATTCAAATTCAAAAAGCAAGCTTTCTTTATGTAAACTTGAATATGTGGAAGTTTTTAAATCCAAGTACCCCTCTTTCAGATTTTAAAATGCTGGGGTGTGATGAGTTATCATCAAACTATGCCAAGGTAAGGTACTCCTAGATATCATGCTTACCGGACCAAACACAAATGTGGTAATGAAGATAATGGGACTCACCCGCTCTTACACTGAATTGGAGCATGCCAGGGAGTACACAACCCGTTTTGTCTTATTTGGCCTATGATCATCTCGGCACTTCAACTGTTGCGGATCCTCCTCCAGGCAGTTACTCGGCTTTACCGTTACAGCTCTCACTTAATCAGTGTTGCCACTAATGCAGATCCTCCTCCAGGCAGATAATTGCCTTTACTAATTCAGCGCTCACTCCATCAATACTGACAGGGCTGCTATCACATCTCCAGTTTGACTGTATATTCTACATCAGCGTGTATGTTCCAAAGTAACATGCCACCTCCACTTCATACGGCACTGTGATCAAAGCAATAATAGCTGAGAGGGCTAAATTAATAAGCTCTGATTCGGCTGTCACGCTACTGCTAGCTTATAGCATTAAAGCCAACATAAATGTATACACTGCTACACATGTTTCACCATTTTGCAATAAATGGACAGTTCTTTATAATGTCATTAAAGCATGGCAATTATAAGGTGAGGAGGCTGCATTCCTTTGACCCATTACCCAGCTAAAAAAACCTTGAAAACCCCCCGACCCCCAACAGTTAACTTATCTAAGTCTTATCTAAAATGAAAACACAGACACAGTAGTTATGGTGAAATGTGGAAAGGTCACGATTTATTACTTAATTTAATTGTGCCACCTTTAAACTATATCTTGCAAAATTCAGCCATAAAATCAACTTCAAAAGAACATCCAATAATGCCACTGCATTAAACCAGAATTTTGGGAACCACGCCTAGGGGGGTGTAACCACTAGCCCCTCCCTGGCAGGGCAGTTGGAGAAGGGAAAACACACGGCATAGCCCTCCCCCTCGATAGACCACCGGATCACCCCTCAGGGCTGAGTATGGATCCTCCCTCCCCCCATTCTGCCCCGCCCACGTGTCGTGCACAAACTTCACTGCTTGTTGCAATTGTATGATCCATATTACAAAACAGCTGCCGTTTTCTATCCTCCAGCCATCGTAGACTGCCAGGTCACCTGCCGTCCTTCGGTTGCGCTGTATTCTCCCCTTATTGAGGCGCACAAGCGGTCTTACTGAGACTCAACCAATTAGTCAACGTCCTGCCCTTAGCCGTGCTGCTAACTGCTTTTTCCCGTGACCTCTCCGATTATTGCATCATGCTCTGCTGCGTCTAGGGTGGGTGGGTGGGAAACAAAGAAAAAAGGTTAGTGACTCTTTCTTGCTGTCCCCCTCCTTATAACACCTTTTCTCAGCCCCTCCGCTGCCCTCCTCCTGACCAATGCCTTATCTCCTTCTCTCTGTTGAAACCCCCCACACCTGGAACACCTAAATCCTCCATTGTTCTTACCCAGCAGCCCCTCCCTTATGACATTCCCCTCACATACGCTCCATCCACTAGTTTAAGGTGAGGAGGCTGCATTCCTTTGACCCATTACCCAGCTAAAAAACCTTGAAAAAACCCCGACCCTCAACAGTTAACTTATCTAAGTCTTATCTAAAATGAAAACACAGACACAGTAGTTATGGCGAAATGTGGAAAGGTCACGATTTATTACTTAATTGAATTTTGCCACCTTTAAACTATATCTTGCAAAATTCAGCCATAAAATTAACTTCAAAAGAACATCCAATAATGCCACTGCATTAAACCAGAATTTTGTGAACCACGCCTAGGGGGGTGTAACCACTACCCCCTCCCTGGCAGGGCAGTTGGAGAAGGGAGAACCCATGGCATAGCCCTCCCCCTAGATAGACCACTTGATCACCCCTCAGGGCTGAGTATGCCGCGGGATCCTCCCACCTCCCATTCTGCCCCGCCCACGTGTCGTGCACAAACTTCACCGCCACCAAAAGAGCCCCTCTTTCGACCAACCATTTTCCGCCATTCGTGACCTTTCCTTACCTTCACCAACTCTTGTCACATCCCTCTGATGTCCGCCAGCAGTTGGTCATTCCCCTCATCCGTTAGGTGCACTCCATCCCGTCTGAATAGCTCCTCCTTTTTGCTGCTATCAATGGGGGCTCTACTACTCCGCCCCCTATCTCCTTCATTACCTTTGCTGCTTCCTGGTTCACTTTTCTCCTTGATCTATATCCTGCTTTGCTCGTGTACGAGTTCCGCCAGTATATCCTTGACACTATATTGGACCATATCACCCGCACCGATGGCCATGCTACTTTTAACCATCTCATGCCCCCTGCTACTTTCTCCTCTAGCTCTCTGAGCGGGTATGCCCCTATGTCGTTCCCCCCTAAATGTATAATCAGGGCGTCTGGACACCCCCATCTTCGCCTTGCCTGCTGTATTGTTGGCACTAACTCGTCCCACATCATACCTCTTTTTCCTATCCATCTAATGCTAACTTCCTTGTGCGAAAAACCTAAATGTAATCCCTGTGCCGATGCTGCCGCCCTAGCCTGCGCCCAGTAAATGTAGGAATGTCCTACTATCCACACCCTTAATGCTTTGCCTGTAATACACAAAAAACTAAACAATTTTTAACAGTTAGAAAAATTTAACATGAAGCCTTACTCTTTTTGCAACCTTATGTATGATTTGTATGCTGCGGATTTCCATCTCCCTAGCTTTTTAATCTGTTCCTCTGAACAACCCCTATCTGCTGCGGCAGTCGCTGCCCCTATTCTGAATGAATGTGGTGTGAAGTGTGCATTTTTCCACCCCAGCTTCTTTACTACCCTTTGTAGCACGCTCTTAAACTGAAAAATTGTTACATCTCATCCATCCGCATGCCGCAGGAATGTGCGGCCCCCCTCCCTCTTTGTTACTAGGTACTCTTTGACACAGGCCACCGGGCACAGTGCCCCCCCTGTTCCAGCCATATTCAGCCATGCCCCTTTCCCTTCCTTGTCTGTTTTGGATCGTCTTACCAATATCAGTACTGCTTCCTCCCCACATCTTACATCCCCTATCTCTATCCCCCTTTACCTATTTTTCTGTTCTTTGGTAACAGCTCTCCTATCCTCATTGCTCCGTGAAATGCCACTACAAATGCCGTTCTGAAGATTAGCGCCTCGTCCCTGCTTGAGCACACCCTTTCTAGCGCCCCTGTAATTTTCTGTAATCTGTCTTCAGTTATTGGTTCCCTTCTATCCGCTCCCTTTTCTTCATCTCTTCCCCATGCCCTCGCAATCTTCTTTACTATGAACTTCCTTGACCAATCTATTCCCCCATATAGCTGTGCACAATATGATATCCCTGCTAATACTGCACTCAGCCGCCCCTTTTTTATGCCTTCTCTCCGCAGTACCATCAAACACTCTAGGAATCTTCCCTCCTCCCCTCCTTTAGCTTCCTCCCTATACTTGCACCACTGCCCCCAATATTTCCTGTATACTGCCCATGTACTTGGCGCCAGTGCTTTCTCGGCCAGTTCCTCGATTCCTTCTATCTGTTGCCAATCTGCCAAAGAAGCATAGGGCAACATTCACCTTCCTGTCTGGCATTGGGTGCGAGCTCCCTAAACTTTTAAACATTTAAAACGGGATAGCGCGTCAGCAACTACGTTTCTGAAACCCGGAATGTGCTTGGCCCTGACACAGATGTTATGCTTTAAACATTTCAAAACCAAGTACCTTAGATACCTAACTACTGGCATTGATGAGGCGGACAGCTGATTGATGACCTCGACCACTCCCATATTGTCTGACCAGCATATTATTGTCTTATTTGCTAGCTCCCCACCCCATAGCTCCATGGCCACCACTATGGGGAATAGCTCCAGCAGCACCAAGTTCCTCACCCATCCTATTTCCTTCCATCTTTCGGGCCATCCTCCCGCGCTCCACCTCCCTTGAAAGTATTTTCCGTACCCCATTCCCCCTGCCACGTCCATGTATAGCTCCAACTCTACTGCGGGCGCAACCTCCTGCCATATGCGCACCCCGTTGAATTTCTGCAAAAATTGGTCCCATACTTTCAGGTCTTCCCTCATCTCCTTTGTCACCCTAATCATATGTTACCCTACTGGTATCACTTTACATGCAAAGTTCAATACCCCCAAAGTTTTCTGCATCTCCCTTAGCGTTACCTTTTTTCGCGTCGCCATCCATGCTATCAGTGCCCTAGCCTTTTTCACCTTATCCTCGGGTAGCTCACATTGCCCTTTCACCGAATCAATTGTTATGCCCAGGAATGCTAGTCTCGCGCAGGGGCCCTCTGTCTTTTTGTCTGCCACTGGGACCCCCATTTCTTCAAGCAAACCTATCAGCCCTGCTTTCATGCTTTCGCACCTGTCAGTGCCCGCCCCTCCTACTACCATGAAATCGTCCAGGTAGTGGAGTATTGAATCCCTCTTTTGCCTTGCTACCGCTAACCAGTGCAGAAAAGTGCTAAACTTCTCAAAGATTGAGCATGATATGGAGCACCCCATTGGTAGGCATTTATCCACATAAAATTGCCCTTCGAATTTGCACCCCATCAGTTTAAAACTATCAGGATTCAGCGGCAATAGCCGAAAAGCCGATTCAATATCTATCTTAGCCATCATGGCCCCTCTCCCTGCCTTCCTTACCAACTGCACTGCGCTGTCGAATGATTGGTATTGCACTGTTGCGTCCGCTTTATCAATAGCATCGTTTACCGATCTACCCTTTGGGTATGATAAGTGATGTATCATGCGATATTTCCCTTCTTCCTTCTTGGGTACCACCCCCAAGGGGGAAATGACTAGATCTGCTATTGGCTTTTCCGCAAAAGGGCCGGCCATCACCCCCCCCTCAACCTCCTTCGCTAGTTTTTCTTTCAGTATCCCAGGGAGCTGCTGATTTTAAGTTCCTAGCTTTTATTGCCCCCGTTACCGCTCCTTTCACTGGTACTGTAAAACCCTTACTCAGCCCCTCAATTAATAAATCTCTATCCTCTATGATAGGGTATGCTCGCAGCTAGAACCAGTCTATCTATTTTCAGCAGGGTTGGTGCTAATCCCCCCAGTTTGCCCTCCCCCCGTTTCCTTGGCTCCAAAAGGACTGCCTCCCATACGGGTTGTTACCTCCATTTTTTCTGCAGTCTACCCCCAGGTGCGCCCCACTACAGTATCTGCAAATGTGTCTGAATTTTCATGATCCCCCTATCGCATTTTTTATCGTTATACGCCCAGCATTCCCTGTTATCTGTTCTCCCGCTCCTATTAGCATTAAACATTGCGCCCCGCCCCCCTTGTCCATCCTGTACCCTCATTACCCTGGTATATAAGTCTAATATCTTTATACCAAAGTCCCTCCTTCCCTTGTCTCCTAGCTGCAAGTTACCCTTCCTAAATTCCGTGTCGTAATCCTTCCATGCAAACCCACCATATGTCGTGTAACACTCCGCAATAAAATGGATGTACCTTAACATGCCCTTCACCTTCCCTGGGTTGGCTGATATAAAACACTCCGCGTATATGAGTATCCCTTTTACCCACTCTGTAAATGTTTGCTTAACCTTCTTCCCTTTACCCTCTTCGCCCCTGGATTTAAAGGCCGATGCGTCCCTAGTTATTTCAAATATGTCCACGTATTTCCCTTTCTGGGCCCTTGCAATTACCTTTGCTTTTAAATGTGTTGTTAATGGCATTAACAGTGACCCGTTACCTCATCATCCCCATTAAACACTTCACTTGTTTCTTCCTGCTCGTGCATTGCAATCCCCTTCCCCGTGCCTTTGCCCTGTTTCGCATATATTTTACGCACTATTTTTAATATCCTCTTTTCCTCCCTCACCCTTTACATTCTCGTCCTCAGAGTCAAGTTCAGATGAGCTATCGGATACCAGATTGTTTAAACACAATATTTTCTTACCTTGTTTTGCCCCTTGTCCGCCGTCTGTTCCTCCAGCTGCCCCCACCTGCTTTGCTGCTCCCGTTTCCTCCCTCCTTATTGGGGGGGTTCCTGCTACCACAACGTTTTCCCCCGCATTGCTGCTGGGTACTTCCATTGGCTCCTGCTGCCGTGCTTGTTCCATTGGGCCTGCCTCCTTTTCTTTGCTCTGTGGGGGTGACACAAAAGTATTAACATATGTTCCTACCTCTTGATTTCCCGGCGCCTGTGCCCTTCCCCCTTCCCTGCTGTTATGTACCCCCTCAGACACTTCCTGCCCCTCCCTCCTTTGTCCCCCTAACCCCCCCAGTCCCTCTGACTCCCTCCTCTGCCCTTCTCCCCTTCCCATTTCCACTCCTTCCAAAACCCCTCTCTCAGATTCCTCCTCTATTAGCCTATAACTATTCCCCTCAGCGTCCCTGATCACCCTCCTATCCCCAGCATTTCCCCCCACTCCCCTGGCTCTCTCCTGCGGCCTAATGCCCACATCCCCCCTCTCCTGAAAATATCAATCCTACTTGGTTCCATGTACCCTCCTCCCGCTGCCCATGCCCCCTTCCTGCCCTTTGCTCCCAACTAGGTCTCTGTTCCCAGTTACCCCATGCTCCTTCCCCCCACTCCCTTGGCCCATTTTGCGCTATCCATTGCGCCTCACCCGGTCCTCCGGGACCGCCGCGAGCCTCCTCTGCTCCCCGTCCCCCCCACCCGTATCCCCTCTGTGCGACACCATTTCTGTGCGTGCCCCTGTCCCACCCGCTACCTCCCGCTGCAAACAAACCACTGTAGCCTGCATCCTCCTCCCAAGATGGCCGCCCCCAATGCTGCGTATCCGCCCTAGCCTCCACGTATGCGCACGCATGTGCAGAAGCTCAAACGTGCCCATCCCTAGCAAACTCGTCACCGGGGCGCCTCCTAGCCACGGTGACGTCATTTGGGCCTGTGCGATGTGCTACACTGGCCTCCAGATCCTACCTGCTTGCGCTCCTACCGACCTCATCAATGCTGCACGCACTGCTGGTGCCCCCCTGCCCCAAAGGAATATTGTCAATGCTGGATGTGGGGCTCCCTATAAACAGCACCGGGCTACCACCGTTACCCACATGCGAGAGGCCTGCCCCCTCCACCCCTCCAGTGCCGCTCCCAAGCTGGACAATACCCGCTATCCTGTTCCCCCTGCATGGCGTGCTGACCTCCTTCTGGCTTACCTGAACCACTGCCAAAGCACCAACCTCCACTGCGCCACCTCCGGATATCACCTCTCCTTGGGCTGTTTGTTGATCTCTCCTGGCCTTCTCCATCCTCCTGATCTTCTTTTGGGCTTGGATTGCCCTAGTCTTCCAGACTGTCTCTCCTTCATCCAAGTACCTCATAGGGATTCTTCTGTTCCTCGCTGTCATCTTCAAGCTTCTTCCTGCAACAAAGAAAAAAGGTTAGTGACTCCTTCTTGCTGTCCCCCTCCTTATAACACCTTTTCTCAGCCCCTCCTCTGCCCTCCTCCTGACCAATGCCTTCTCTCCTTCTCTCTGTTGAAACCCCCCACACCTGGCACACCTAAATCCTCCATTGTTCTTTCCCAGCAGCCCCTCTCTTATGACGATCCCTCACATACGCTCCATCCACTAGTTTTGTGTAAACTGGTTAAAGCAGATCCACATATGTTTAGTCTATTACCTATTGTAGGGAACCCCACCTTTATTGAAGGAGTAAACAATAAGCTTTTTAAAAAGTGGTCCAAAAAAGATCTTAGAGATGTTAGGCACTTTCACTTTTGATAGTTTAAAAACCATATATGAATTGTCAAATCGTGATTTTTTTTTGCTTACTTGCAGATTTGACACTGGTTTAATAAGTTCACGAGAGGATTTGATTTTTGTGGATTCATCCGGGAATACAGACAGGTTTATCTTTATTCAGACAAGTAACATATTCAACTTAGTACTGGTATAGTCTGGTCTTTAAAGTCTCCGGTGAAAATAACATACATAACCTTGCGGTAAAATGGGCACAATATTCAATGAATAGCATGGAAAAGCAATAAAGAGCCTTCCCTGAATGCACTGGTTAGTTTAATGCAGAAGCATGCAGTACTAGAACAATTTGATATTTCCTTATGTTCCATGAAAAAAGCACATAAGTTTTTAAGAAAATGGTCAAATGTTATTAACTCATATAACAATTGTACACAAAACCAATTTCTTATTCCTTTACAAAACTGTATCTAAGTCCAAATATTGAGGGAGACTGAGCTGTAATCCCTTTTAGGGGGATACATATTGATGGGATGGCGCCCCCATCCGTTTTTTTTAAATTACCATGGCTCTAGCCCCTTTTATTTTTTTCTTCCCTCTCCCACCTCTAATATTAAAGGGACAGTCTAGTCAAAATTAAACTTTCATGATTCAGATAGGGCATGCAATTTTAAACAACTTTCCAATTTACTTCTATTATCTAATTTGCTAAATTCTTTAGATATCCTTTGTTGAAGAAATAGCAATGCACATGTGTGAGACAATCACACAAGGCCTTTATGTGCAGCAACCAATCAGCAGCTACTGAGCATATCTAGATATGCTTTTCAGCAAGTGATATCAAGAGAATGAAGCAAATTAGATAATAGAAGTAAATTAGAAAGTTGTTTAAAATGACATGCTCTTTCTAAATCACGAAATAAAAAAACTGGGTTTCATGTCCCTTTAAGGAGTGTATAAAGGTATATTCTAGTTAACACCTTAAGTATGATATTTAGAAGTTTAAATATGTCAATCTAATTATAAAATGAGAAATCATGGATTGTTGTTAGAACTTACTTTTGGCTAGATTACGAGTTGTGCGTTAGGCTTAAAAAGCAGTGTTGGCCGGTCCTAACGCTGCTTTTTAACGCCCGCTGGTATTACGTTTCTTGAAGGTACAGGTGTACCGCTCACTTTTTTAGCCAGAATTGTAAATACTGCAAATCCACTTACGTAAATTGGATCAGCCAATAGGATTGAACTTTAATCCTATTGGCTGATAGCATCAGCCAATAGGATTTTTTCAACCTTAATTCCGATTGGCTGATAGAATTCTATCAGCCAATTGGATTAGAAGGGATGCCATCTTGGATGATGTCACTTAAAGGAACCGTCATTTAGTAAGAAGACTTCGTTGGAAGAGGATGCTCCACGTCGGACGGAAGATGGACCCGCCGCACCGGATGGATGAAGATAGAAGATGCCGTCTGGATGAAGACTTCTGCCTGTCTGGAGGACCACTTCGCCCGGCTTGGATGAAGACTTCTCCCAGTAAGGTGATCTTCAAGGGGTTAGTGTTAGGGTTTTTTAAGGGGGTATTGGGTGGGTTTTAGAGTAGGGTTGGTTGTGTGGGTGGTGGGTTTTAATGTTGGGGGGATTTGTAATTTTTTTACAGGTAAAAGAGCTGATTACTTTGGGGCAATGCCCAGCAAAGGCCCTTTTAAGGGCTATTTGTAATTTAGTGTAGGGTAGGACTTTTTTTATTTTGGGGGGGGGGGCATTTTTATTTTGTTAGGGGGATTAGATTAGGTGTAATTAGTTTAAAAATCTTGTAATTTGTTTATTATTTTCTTTAATTTAGTGTTTTTTTATTTTTGTACTTTAGCTAATTTAATTTAATTGGTTTTTAATTGTATTTAGTTTAGGGAATTAATTTAATTTTAGTGTAGGGTTAGGTGTTAGTGTAATTTAGGTTAGGTTTTATTTTACAGGTAAATTTGTCTTTATTTTAGCTAGGTAGTTTTTAAAATAATTAATAACTATTTAATAACTATTCTACCTAGTTAAAATAAATACAAACTTGCCTGTAAAATAAAAATAAAACCAAATATAGCTACATTGTAGCTATTAGTTATATTGTAGCTAGCTTAGGGTTTATTTTATAGGTAAGTATTTAGTTTTAAATAGGAATAATTTAGTTAATTATAGTAATTTGATTTAGATTTATTTAAATTATATTTAAGTTAGTGGGGGTTAGGGTTAGACTTAGGTTTAGGGGTTAATACATTTAGAATAGTTGCAGTGACGTTGGGGGCGGCAGATTAGGGGTTAATAAATGTAGGTAGGTGGCAGCGATGTTAGGGACGGCAGATTAGGGGTTAATAATATTTAACTAATGTTTGTGAGGCGGTTTAGGGGTTAATATGTTTATTATAGTGGCGGCGACATTGGGGAAGGCAGATTAGGGGTTAATAAATATAATGTAGGTGTCAGCGATGTTGGGGGCAGCAGATTAGGGGTTCATAAGTATAATGTAGGTTGCGGCGGTGTCCGGAGCGGCAGATTAGGGGTTAATAATATAATGTAGGTGTCAGCGATGTCGGGGGTGGCAGATTAGGGGTTAATAAGTGTAAGATTGGGGTGTTTAGACTCGGGGTTCATGTTAGGGTGTTAGGTGCAAACATAAATTTTATTTCCCCATAGGAATCAATGGGGCTGCGTTAAGGAGTTTTACGCTGCTTTTTTGCAGGTGACTTTTTTTCAGCCGCCTATGGGGAAATTGTGCACGAGGACGTTACACCAGCTCACTGCTGACTTAAGCAGCGCTGGTATTGGAGTGCGGTAATGAGCAAAATTATGCTCAACGCTCACTTCTTGTCTTTAATGACGGGTTTATAAAAACCTGTAATACCAGCGCTGTATGTAAGTGAGCGGTGAGCATAAACTGCTCATTAGCACCACATAGCCTCTAATGCAAAACTCGGAATCTAGCCATTTGTTTGTTATTAACTTTGTATCGTAAAGCCTGATGGTATGTAGATATGTGATTTTGTTATGATATTTAGCTTTATTTTCTCTCTTGAACTGTCTATGTGATCTGCAAATCACATCTCTGTACTTTGAGTTATTGCCTGTCAAGTTTAGTTATTGCCTGTCAAGTTTATGATGGTCTAATGTAAATTCTTCTTCTTATTGTTCTCCCAAATAAAAAGAAATAAAAAAAAACCTGAAAAATCAATAGCCACATAGTTAATTTCTCTTACATTTATACCTAGACCTGGGTGAAATGAACTCCTTCCTGCCCCAAACATTTGACAATACTTAATATAGTACTCCACTTAAAATAAATACATTTTTTGAAGAAAGCAACAACTACCAAAATATGCTAAGTCACGAACTAACCCTTCACCAATCAAATATAATTAACATGTTACATAATTGCTATTTATATTCTCAAAAATAATTATATGTTTTAGTTTTTTAATACGTTACAGAGACTTTGCATTTTTTGCTTGGGATGAGTCACATATTATTCTTATGAATGTATGTTACAGAGACTTTGCATTTTTTGCTTGGGATGAGTCACATATTATTCTTATGAATGTATGTTACAGACACTTTGCATTTTTTGCTTGGGATGAGTCACATATTATTCTTATGAATGTATGTTACAGACACTTTGCATTTTTTGCTTGGGATGAGTCACATATTATTCTTATGAATGTATGTTACAGACACTTTGCATTTTTTGCTTGGGATGAGTCACATATTATTCTTATGAATGTATGTTACAGAGACTTTGCATTTTTTGCTTGGGATGAGTCACATATTATTCTTATGAATGTATGTTACAGACACTTTGCATTTTTTGCTTGGGATGAGTCACATATTATTCTTATGAATGTATGTTACAGACACTTTGCATTTTTTGCTTGGGATGAGTCACATATTATTCTTATGAATGTATGTTACAGACACTTTGCATTTTTTGCTTGGGATGAGTCACATATTATTCTTATGAATGTATGTTACAGAGACTTTGCATTTTTTGCTTGGGATGAGTCACATATTATTCTTATGAATGTATGTTACAGAGACTTTGCATTTTTTGCTTGGGATGACTCACTTATTATTTTTATGAATGTAAAGATAGAGAAGCAATTTTTATTCAGATTTACAATTTGTCTACTCCATCATATAATATAAACATGTTACATATTTGCTATTCAAGATGTCTTAAGTGACAATAATTTTAGCTAAAAAAAAATGTAAAACATGTTTTATTTGGCAAACGTTATTTTTACAGATGTTAAAGTGAAAAGGCAATTTTAATTCATAATTGCTAAAAATGGGGCCTAATTCAGTTCCTCATTAAGAACATGTAACGTGTTCATGTTGTAAATCCATATACCCTCAGATTTTAAGAGCATATTATCCCAATTGCCTCTTCTTTCAGAAATATCTATAAATTCAAGACCCATAAATCTCAGATCCCGATAACTACTGTTATGATATTCAAAGAAATGTTGTGCCACCCCACTGTCCTTTATTCTCTTATTTTCTATGTCTCGATTGTGTTCCTTCATTCTCTCCCTAAACTCTCTATAGGTTTTGCCAACATACTGACGTGGGCACAAGCATGATGCCATATCATGTTTTAAGCTTTGGTGTATTTTTTCTTGTTTTTGTATTTTTTTTATTAAACGTATTATTAATTCTATGTGAGCAGCTGTAGTGTGTTTTCTTGGAGAAGAGGTATCCTTAGTCTTTTTATTTATAATTACATTTTGGAGCCCTTTACACTTAAATACCTTAAAACATGAAAAAACATTTTTATTCAATTTTAATATTTTAAAATGACATGTAAAAGAGAAATTGGAGGCACTTCATAGGGTTAAAACTTCAAATGAAGATAAGTGGCCACTCAAATTTTAGCAGGCACCACCAGTGGTGCATGAGACGCGATATGGGGCACACCGATCCCCCCAGTGAGACAGTCACTAGCAGTTGCAGTCTGGCTGAGTGTACAGCATGTGTATTCAGTGATACCAGAAAAAGCTGAACAGCGTCAGTACATTTTACTGCTTCCCTGTGAGGTAATTAGCCTAGGATCAAAAGAAAATTATCAATCCTTGGATTGATGGAGTGTACACCTATATAGCACTCATTCCCTAATTGATAGTGACAAAAATTGGACAAGAACTGTGTCTCCTTGGAGGAGAGTGTGCGTGGGGATGTTTATTAAAATATAACCTTTATTGGTAATCTTTTAAAAATATACGGCAACAAACACAATTGACATACAAACTTTATTAAAAACACAGGTTTGGGTCTTAATAGATTATTATCCGTTATTCACGGAGTACATTGCGTGGTTGTGTTGTATTTCAGAAATTACTTGAGTTGGAGGTCAGGTTAATCCCAGTGATTATATAGTGATTTATTATACTTTGAGCTTATATTTGAGAAGGCTGTGGTATTGTGATATTTACTCTGTTGTTATATGAGTGATCTGTGACTCAACTTTCAAATCAAATTTTGATATTAAAGGTATTAGCGTAAATATTCCATGTTATCACCAATATTTATTATTAATGCTTGTAAAATTGCATTTCTTGTGTATCTTGGTGAGATACTGCTTAATTTCCTAGTAGTTGTCTTGTTATTTCAGTATGATATTGTGGGAAATATATGTATACTGCTGTTTTAAGTAGCCTCCTAACTATATAGATACTGAAAGTACTTGCTGTGTATAGTATGATAATTCTGGTCGGTAAGTTAATGTATTAACCCCTGTGATATCTTAGAATGTGTATTTGTCAATACTTAAGTATGCACAAGCATTGTGCTTAAATCACAAGCATTGTGCTTGATATCTTAGATCGTATATTTATCAATACTTAAGTATGCACAAACATTGTGCTTGAGTCATTACACAGAAATTATATTTTTTAAATTTCTTGGAATTTTTGAAGTTGGTAGTGTGTACTATACTTGTTATAACAGTAGCATATTTGAATAATTTAGTAGCTCTAATGGATCTTAGCGTTAGGATCTTACGATGTAAGAGTTATAATATTCTTGTGAGTATGCTTTAATATTACAAGAAAGTAGCTGTTCTGGTATGAAAATTATGCGCTTAGTATGTATCAACTATTACTAAGTGGTCTTGAATAATTAAAGCATGTTGTCCTCTTAGGCCTTAGGAGTTGTTAGCGGTATTGTGGTGTGAGTTTGCTGAATATTGGCGTTTTTTTCTGTGTATTTAAATATTCGTATTCCTAACCGCTTGCTGAATGCTTGCTTTTGATACTAGTTGTTTTTTTAAGATAATACGCTAAGTACTTGCATTATTATATCTGGGCTTAATGTTTCGCCTATATAACTGTTTGCAATATTTGCAATACTTGCGATATTGTATCTAGGTTAATGTATAACAATATTAACCGCTTGCAAATTCCAGGCTTAATGTATCACATGTGTCTAAGCTTAATGTATCACATATATAGCTACTTGCAATCCTTGTGATACCGTATCTATATCTGGTTTTTAATACTGTTAACCGCTTGCTAAATCCTAGGCTATACCTGTCAATTTGGCGTGGGGTACTTCGCCAAATATTGACAGTGTTGTATATATCTTATTAAAGCTCCTTAAATCTGGCCGTTGGCCAGTTCTAGGCTTCTAATATCAAATGCTCATGCTACTGAATAAACTCCGTTTACAAGTAAATTTACTTAATATTGTGCACAACCACAATAGTTATATATAATATAAAGACCTCTGTTCCTGCTGATTAAAAAATGCTAACTGGCATTCTACAAACAATTCCCTAACATGTTTCGCCACTAACGTGGCTTTTTCAAAGGGTACGGCGCGGCCATGCTGATGTCTATTTATTGGCTGGCACTGCTCCTCCTATTGGACGTTAAGAACCAATCAGATTGTTCCTGACGAGGAACCAATCATTGAATGTGGGACAGCCTGTGTGTGTTAAAGGCGGAATGTTATTGGGTAAGGCTGTTCCTTCATTCATTGTGTGATATAAAGATTCCGGATCTCAATGTAGTTTTGTAGTAAGAAAAATCTGCACATCTTATTCCAACGAAAGGGGGAACAAAACCCCCGGAAGAACATTGGGAAGGCAAAGATCTTCTGAAGTTTCTTAAATTATTCTTTAAATAAACGTTCTCAAAAACTGTTTTTTGTGATTGTGGTCTATGTTTTTATGATTTTGAATATGCCAATGACAGATTCTATTACTGGCAGGTTATTCATGATGAATGTTAATCTTGTAATATAAAGATGGGTACAGATAAACTGGCAAAGTAGATTTTGGATTATTCATAATATAATGGGTTGTACTGAAAACTTTTTAACTTAAAAGGAAAATGTAGATATCTGGCTGGATTAAGATGAGAAATATCTAGAAAAAACACTGACAGCAGTGTAATTGGGGAATAATACTAATAATGTGTAAAATGAGAAACAATAAATACTGATAGTAACATTATTAAAAGATTTTAAACATTTATAATAGTCTCCATTCGGCTAGTTCTTACATTTACTTTTATGTTTCCATTATTAGTGAGTTTAATGGTGAGTTTGGTCAGGAGTTGTTCTACTGCCTACTTGTAGTTTGATATGAAACGTGCTGTCAAGTGTTTCTCATATTGCACGGTGTTATGTTAATTGAGGAAAAGTACTTTGAGATGAAAGTCTTGTTATGTTGACTAAATGTGAATCCAAGAGGTGATGGTGCTAACTTAAGCTGAGATACGTCCCTACTACATAAGGGATTATGAAAATGAGAATTCTAATAGAATAACTATTTGTTTCGATAAAGTGATACAGTGCCATGTGAGGTATAAGTGAAAGTGGGTGTGATGTGAGCACAAAGCAGTGCTGGTACTATCGTGATATTGATACTAAAAGAAAAAAAGAAAGGAAATTAAATAATTGTGAATAATAGATAATTAAATATCTGCTTGGTAGTGGTCATAAAGGCAGATAACGAATGTTAGGTGTCCGTGGAGAGTGATGGATATATAATCCATATTGGGTGACTGATGCATTTATAGTCTGTATGATGATATAATTTGCTTTTTCCAAAGTTATTTATAAGTTGATTTTCTCGGTTGCTGGTATTTGTCATCTTGTTTATATCTACAGGTATGAAAAGTAATTGTTATGTTCATTTAACCCATTAGGTTGTATGGAGTTAAGCAGATAAATCCATCTGCTTTCACATTGTAATAAACTTGTTTCTTTATCTCCACCTCTAATTCCTAGGTTGGTTTTATAAATACCAAAGCATAGGAGCCCTTCTGCCTTTCCTTGATGGAATTTGTAAAAATGTTGTGCTACTGATGAGATGGCCTTTTTGTTCTTTAAGTCTTTAGCTGCATTCCTGATATTGCGCACATGTTCTTGTAATCTTGTTCGTAATTTACGTGTCGTCATCCCTACATACTTTTTGGGACACTTACATTGTAAAACATAAATTACGCCGGTAGTGTTGCAATTGATGAAAGATTTGATTGGATGTTTTTTATCAAATCTGTCTGTAACTGATGTTGTTTTTTTCAGGAATTTGCAGCTGATACAATTCCCACATGGGTATGATCCATTTTGTATGCCACTGGCAGTAGTTTTCTTTTTACGAGTGTAATGGCTGGGGCTCACTAAATCTTTCAGATTTTTTGTGCGTCGATAACTGATATCAATTTTGGATCCTAGGAATTGGTTCAGGGTATTATCTGCTTGCAAGATATGCCAGTGTTTATTGATTATTTGAATTATATCTTTGCTCTGTGTGTTATAAGTTAACACTAATCTGGTTTTGTTGTCACTAGTGCGAATCTTAGGTTTCAATAGATTCTGACGTTCTGTTTTTGTTGCTCTATCCTTTGCTTTTTTAATAAGAGATTTACTGTACCCCCTCTGGCTAAGGCGATCTGATGTTTCTTGTGCTCTTATTTTATATAAGTCTGGTTCTGAACAGTTTCTTTTGACTCGTAGAAATTCTCCTGTTGGGAGTGATTTAACTGTGCATGGTGCATGTGCACTTGTATTGTATAGAATAGTGTTGGTGGCCGTTTTCTTTCTGTATAAATCAGTCCCCACCATGCTATTACTTTTTTTAAAAATTCTCAAGTCCAAAAAGGATATCTCTGTCTGGCTATATTCATAGGTTAGTTTAATATTTAACCTGTTTACATTTAGGGTCTTTAGAAACATGTTCAACTTATCCTTAGGTCCTTCCCAGATAAAAAGAATGTCATCTATGTACCTTAGCCAGAGGGGGATATGTTTAGTAAATTCATCATTGTCGTCAATGAAGACAGTGTTGTGCTCCCACCAACCTAAAAATAGGTTGGCGTATGTGGGTGCACACGCTGTCCCCATGGCTGTCCCCCTTGTTTGCAGATAGAATTGGTCGTTAAAAACGAAGTAATTCTTTTTGAGTACAAATTCAAGTAATTTTAACACAAATTTATTGTGATTGTCATCTTCTTCTGTTTGTAAATTAAGGTAGTATCGAACTGCTTCCAGCCCTAATTCATGTTGGATACTGGTGTAGAGAGCCTCTACATCTGCAGTGACAAGCCAAGATGTGGGTCCTAATTGGATACCTTGTAAATGCTGAAGTGTCTCCATAGTGTCTTTTATATATGAAGGGATTTCTGTTAGAAATTCTCTTAATCGCTGGTCGATATATTTGCTTGCTTTTTCTGTCAAATTTCCATTACCAGACACTATGGGGCGACCCGGAGGATGTTTGGCATTTTTGTGTACCTTGGGGATCAAATAAAAGGTGGCTGTTTTCGGATGGTTTACAGTCAGGAATTTCTTCTCTTTTGCACTGATGATGTTATTCATTTTGGCTTGAGCAATGAGATCTTTATACTGCGTTAAAAATTGATCAGTGGGGTTGCTCCACAGTTTTTTGTAACAAGTCTCATTGGTTAATTGTGAATTGGCTTCTTTTAGATACATCTCTCTAGGCCAGAGAACGATATTACCACCTTTGTCCGCTTGGCGGACTATAATGTCATCCCACTTTTGAATTTCGGCTAGAGCACGTTTTTCACCTTTGGTTAAATTTGTTGGAGGGGATTTGACTTGTAAATTCGATATCTCTTTACAAACGATGTTGTTGAAAATTTGTACACTTGGGCTTATGGAGGATTTAGGTATATATTTGGATTTATTGATTAGGTTATTACGCCAATTTGTACTTCCCTCTGTTTCATTTTCCTTCAGTAGATCTTCTAAATCCTGTAGTACTGTTAAATCCTCTATGGTCCATTGATTCTCTATATTTGGTTCTTGTTGATTTTTTATATCTGCATATTGTTTACGTAGTAGTAGTTTTCGCAAGAATAATTGTATATCCTTGATATTGTCAAACTTATCAAGTGATGTGCTTGGGCAAAAGGATAACCCTTTGGATAGTAGAGATAGGTGGTCTTCTGACAACATTTTATTAGATAGGTTTAACACTTTCATTGTTTCAGTTTGATTTTGGAGAAAGGACTGGGGCTCCTTTTGTAAGGTTTGTTGCTGTGTCTGGTGTCTCTGACACTTCTGGTTCTTGTTGCTTTTTTGTTTGCCCCCCCTACCTCTTCTGGTGGATCTGGGTTTATGTTGATACCTTCCTCTAAAAAACCTTTCCTTTTTCTGTTTTCTGACTGAGTTGGGGCAGATTTGATAGGTCGTTCTGGGGTTGCTTCCTCTATAGGGTTATCAGATTCTTCACCCTCTGTCTCTGTGTCGCTTTGTATAATAGTTACTCTTTGGCGATTTGTAGAGATGTTAGAATTGAATTTTCTTTTCCATCTGTATACCCTGTTGTTTTGGAAGTCTTCCACATCTCTGTTTAGTTTTCCCATTTTGGTTTGTTTAATTTCTGCCTCATATCTGTCAAGTTCTTTTTGGTATTTTTTATAGGAGGTTTCAAATTCTTTAAGTGTCTCAAATTGTTTCAGTTGTTCATTTTGTATTTTTATCAACTCTTCTAATCTCTCATATTCTGCAGTATCGTGTTTGATAAGGATATTCATTAATTTATTAGAGCACTCAGACAAAGCTTCTTCCCACTCTATAGTTAGTTCTTTCTGTTTGAATTCAAAGGCAGGGAAGAGTTGTATTCTGAGGCCTCTGGGAATTAATTTTCGTTCGATGTACTTATCAAAAAAGTGATGGTTCCACCATACTTTATCTTGCTTATAGAGATTTTTATGGAGTTCACGTAATATTTGATCCAATCGGTCTGCTGTTGGCTCTGTATTAAGAGATTGTGGTTCATTGAAAACCTCTTGGAAATCTATTAATCGTTTGTTATTTCTGGTTATTCTATCTTGTTCCAATTTGTTAGTCATATTGTTAATACTGTCTGTTTAGACTAGCGTGCTCTATTAGTTGGACCTAGCGTGCTAGGTAAAGAATTCAACAAAGGAAAAAGAAGGGGGATACTAATGGCACTGCTTAAATTTACAACTTAGGGTAGCCTAGTGATTTCTGGTTCTGTTAATATGGTATAAATATCCAACCAGATTGGTAGTGTTACCTAAAAAAATTGGCTGAGGTGCTGTGTACTTGTTTTGTCAAAAGAAAATTATCAATCCTTGGATTGATGGAGTGTACACCTATATAGCACTCATTCCCTAATTGATAGTGACAAAAATTGGACAAGAACTGTGTCTCCTTGGAGGAGAGTGTGCGTGGGGATGTTTATTAAAATATAACCTTTATTGGTAATCTTTTAAAAATATACGGCAACAAACACAATTGACATACAAACTTTATTAAAAACACAGGTTTGGGTCTTAATAGATTATTATCCGTTATTCACGGAGTACATTGCGTGGTTGTGTTGTATTTCAGAAATTACTTGAGTTGGAGGTCAGGTTAATCCCAGTGATTATATAGTGATTTATTATACTTTGAGCTTATATTTGAGAAGGCTGTGGTATTGTGATATTTACTCTGTTGTTATATGAGTGATCTGTGACTCAACTTTCAAATCAAATTTTGATATTAAAGGTATTAGCGTAAATATTCCATGTTATCACCAATATTTATTATTAATGCTTGTAAAATTGCATTTCTTGTGTATCTTGGTGAGATACTGCTTAATTTCCTAGTAGTTGTCTTGTTATTTCAGTATGATATTGTGGGAAATATATGTATACTGCTGTTTTAAGTAGCCTCCTAACTATATAGATACTGAAAGTACTTGCTGTGTATAGTATGATAATTCTGGTCGGTAAGTTAATGTATTAACCCCTGTGATATCTTAGAATGTGTATTTGTCAATACTTAAGTATGCACAAGCATTGTGCTTAAATCACAAGCATTGTGCTTGATATCTTAGATCGTATATTTATCAATACTTAAGTATGCACAAACATTGTGCTTGAGTCATTACACAGAAATTATATTTTTTAAATTTCTTGGAATTTTTGAAGTTGGTAGTGTGTACTATACTTGTTATAACAGTAGCATATTTGAATAATTTAGTAGCTCTAATGGATCTTAGCGTTAGGATCTTACGATGTAAGAGTTATAATATTCTTGTGAGTATGCTTTAATATTACAAGAAAGTAGCTGTTCTGGTATGAAAATTATGCGCTTAGTATGTATCAACTATTACTAAGTGGTCTTGAATAATTAAAGCATGTTGTCCTCTTAGGCCTTAGGAGTTGTTAGCGGTATTGTGGTGTGAGTTTGCTGAATATTGGCGTTTTTTTCTGTGTATTTAAATATTCGTATTCCTAACCGCTTGCTGAATGCTTGCTTTTGATACTAGTTGTTTTTTTAAGATAATACGCTAAGTACTTGCATTATTATATCTGGGCTTAATGTTTCGCCTATATAACTGTTTGCAATATTTGCAATACTTGCGATATTGTATCTAGGTTAATGTATAACAATATTAACCGCTTGCAAATTCCAGGCTTAATGTATCACATGTGTCTAAGCTTAATGTATCACATATATAGCTACTTGCAATCCTTGTGATACCGTATCTATATCTGGTTTTTAATACTGTTAACCGCTTGCTAAATCCTAGGCTATACCTGTCAATTTGGCGTGGGGTACTTCGCCAAATATTGACAGTGTTGTATATATCTTATTAAAGCTCCTTAAATCTGGCCGTTGGCCAGTTCTAGGCTTCTAATATCAAATGCTCATGCTACTGAATAAACTCCGTTTACAAGTAAATTTACTTAATATTGTGCACAACCACAATAGTTATATATAATATAAAGACCTCTGTTCCTGCTGATTAAAAAATGCTAACTGGCATTCTACAAACAATTCCCTAACATGTTTCGCCACTAACGTGGCTTTTTCAAAGGGTACGGCGCGGCCATGCTGATGTCTATTTATTGGCTGGCACTGCTCCTCCTATTGGACGTTAAGAACCAATCAGATTGTTCCTGACGAGGAACCAATCATTGAATGTGGGACAGCCTGTGTGTGTTAAAGGCGGAATGTTATTGGGTAAGGCTGTTCCTTCATTCATTGTGTGATATAAAGATTCCGGATCTCAATGTAGTTTTGTAGTAAGAAAAATCTGCACATCTTATTCCAACGAAAGGGGGAACAAAACCCCCGGAAGAACATTGGGAAGGCAAAGATCTTCTGAAGTTTCTTAAATTATTCTTTAAATAAACGTTCTCAAAAACTGTTTTTTGTGATTGTGGTCTATGTTTTTATGATTTTGAATATGCCAATGACAGATTCTATTACTGGCAGGTTATTCATGATGAATGTTAATCTTGTAATATAAAGATGGGTACAGATAAACTGGCAAAGTAGATTTTGGATTATTCATAATATAATGGGTTGTACTGAAAACTTTTTAACTTAAAAGGAAAATGTAGATATCTGGCTGGATTAAGATGAGAAATATCTAGAAAAAACACTGACAGCAGTGTAATTGGGGAATAATACTAATAATGTGTAAAATGAGAAACAATAAATACTGATAGTAACATTATTAAAAGATTTTAAACATTTATAATAGTCTCCATTCGGCTAGTTCTTACATTTACTTTTATGTTTCCATTATTAGTGAGTTTAATGGTGAGTTTGGTCAGGAGTTGTTCTACTGCCTACTTGTAGTTTGATATGAAACGTGCTGTCAAGTGTTTCTCATATTGCACGGTGTTATGTTAATTGAGGAAAAGTACTTTGAGATGAAAGTCTTGTTATGTTGACTAAATGTGAATCCAAGAGGTGATGGTGCTAACTTAAGCTGAGATACGTCCCTACTACATAAGGGATTATGAAAATGAGAATTCTAATAGAATAACTATTTGTTTCGATAAAGTGATACAGTGCCATGTGAGGTATAAAAAAATCCTTTTTGGACTTGAGAATTTTTAAAAAAAGTAATAGCATGGTGGGGACTGATTTATACAGAAAGAAAACGGCCACCAACACTATTCTATACAATACAAGTGCACATGCACCATGCACAGTTAAATCACTCCCAACAGGAGAATTTCTACGAGTCAAAAGAAACTGTTCAGAACCAGACTTATATAAAATAAGAGCACAAGAAACATCAGATCGCCTTAGCCAGAGGGGGTACAGTAAATCTCTTATTAAAAAAGCAAAGGATAGAGCAACAAAAACAGAACGTCAGAATCTATTGAAACCTAAGATTCGCACTAGTGACAACAAAACCAGATTAGTGTTAACTTATAACACACAGAGCAAAGATATAATTCAAATAATCAATAAACACTGGCATATCTTGCAAGCAGATAATACCCTGAACCAATTCCTAGGATCCAAAGTTGATATCAGTTATCGACGCACAAAAAATCTGAAAGATTTAGTGAGCCCCAGCCATTACACTCGTAAAAAGAAAACTACTGCCAGTGGCATACAAAATGGATCATACCCATGTGGGAATTGTATCAGCTGCAAATTCCTGAAAAAAACAACATCAGTTACAGACAGATTTGATAAAAAACATCCAATCAAATCTTTCATCAATTGCAACACTACCGGCGTAATTTATGTTTTACAATGTAAGTGTCCCAAAAAGTATGTAGGGATGACGACACGTAAATTACGAACAAGATTACAAGAACATGTGCGCAATATCAGGAATGCAGCTAAAGACTTAAAGAACAAAAAGGCCATCTCATCAGTAGCACAACATTTTTACAAATTCCATCAAGGAAAGGCAGAAGGGCTCCTATGCTTTGGTATTTATAAAACCAACCTAGGAATTAGAGGTGGAGATAAAGAAACAAGTTTATTACAATGTGAAAGCAGATGGATTTATCTGCTTAACTCCATACAACCTAATGGGTTAAATGAACATAACAATTACTTTTCATACCTGTAGATATAAACAAGATGACAAATACCAGCAACCGAGAAAATCAACTTATAAATAACTTTGGAAAAAGCAAATTATATCATCATACAGACTATAAATGCATCAGTCACCCAATATGGATTATATATCCATCACTCTCCACGGACACCTAACATTCGTTATCTGCCTTTATGACCACTACCAAGCAGATATTTAATTATCTATTATTCACAATTATTTAATTTCCTTTCTTTTTTTCTTTTAGTATCAATATCACGATAGTACCAGCACTGCTTTGTGCTCACATCACACCCACTTTCACTTATACCTCACATGGCACTGTATCACTTTATCGAAACAAATAGTTATTCTATTAGAATTCTCATTTTCATAATCCCTTATGTAGTAGGGACGTATCTCAGCTTAAGTTAGCACCATCACCTCTTGGATTCACATTTAGTCAACATAACAAGACTTTCATCTCAAAGTACTTTTCCTCAATTAACATAACACCGTGCAATATGAGAAACACTTGACAGCACGTTTCATATCAAACTACAAGTAGGCAGTAGAACAACTCCTGACCAAACTCACCATTAAACTCACTAATAATGGAAACATAAAAGTAAATGTAAGAACTAGCCGAATGGAGACTATTATAAATGTTTAAAATCTTTTAATAATGTTACTATCAGTATTTATTGTTTCTCATTTTACACATTATTAGTATTATTCCCCAATTACACTGCTGTCAGTGTTTTTTCTAGATATTTCTCATCTTAATCCAGCCAGATATCTACATTTTCCTTTTAAGTTAAAAAGTTTTCAGTACAACCCATTATATTATGAATAATCCAAAATCTACTTTGCCAGTTTATCTGTACCCATCTTTATATTACAAGATTAACATTCATCATGAATAACCTGCCAGTAATAGAATCTGTCATTGGCATATTCAAAATCATAAAAACATAGACCACAATCACAAAAAACAGTTTTTGAGAACGTTTATTTAAAGAATAATTTAAGAAACTTCAGAAGATCTTTGCCTTCCCAATGTTCTTCCGGGGGTTTTGTTCCCCCTTTCGTTGGAATAAGATGTGCAGATTTTTCTTACTACAAAACTACATTGAGATCCGGAATCTTTATATCACACAATGAATGAAGGAACAGCCTTACCCAATAACATTCCGCCTTTAACACACACAGGCTGTCCCACATTCAATGATTGGTTCCTCGTCAGGAACAATCTGATTGGTTCTTAACGTCCAATAGGAGGAGCAGTGCCAGCCAATAAATAGACATCAGCATGGCCGCGCCGTACCCTTTGAAAAAGCCACGTTAGTGGCGAAACATGTTAGGGAATTGTTTGTAGAATGCCAGTTAGCATTTTTTAATCAGCAGGAACAGAGGTCTTTATATTATATATAACTATTGTGGTTGTGCACAATATTAAGTAAATTTACTTGTAAACGGAGTTTATTCAGTAGCATGAGCATTTGATATTAGAAGCCTAGAACTGGCCAACGGCCAGATTTAAGGAGCTTTAATAAGATATATACAACACTGTCAATATTTGGCGAAGTACCCCACGCCAAATTGACAGGTATAGCCTAGGATTTAGCAAGCGGTTAACAGTATTAAAAACCAGATATAGATACGGTATCACAAGGATTGCAAGTAGCTATATATGTGATACATTAAGCTTAGACACATGTGATACATTAAGCCTGGAATTTGCAAGCGGTTAATATTGTTATACATTAACCTAGATACAATATCGCAAGTATTGCAAATATTGCAAACAGTTATATAGGCGAAACATTAAGCCCAGATATAATAATGCAAGTACTTAGCGTATTATCTTAAAAAAACAACTAGTATCAAAAGCAAGCATTCAGCAAGCGGTTAGGAATACGAATATTTAAATACACAGAAAAAAACGCCAATATTCAGCAAACTCACACCACAATACCGCTAACAACTCCTAAGGCCTAAGAGGACAACATGCTTTAATTATTCAAGACCACTTAGTAATAGTTGATACATACTAAGCGCATAATTTTCATACCAGAACAGCTACTTTCTTGTAATATTAAAGCATACTCACAAGAATATTATAACTCTTACATCGTAAGATCCTAACGCTAAGATCCATTAGAGCTACTAAATTATTCAAATATGCTACTGTTATAACAAGTATAGTACACACTACCAACTTCAAAAATTCCAAGAAATTTAAAAAATATAATTTCTGTGTAATGACTCAAGCACAATGTTTGTGCATACTTAAGTATTGATAAATATACGATCTAAGATATCAAGCACAATGCTTGTGATTTAAGCACAATGCTTGTGCATACTTAAGTATTGACAAATACACATTCTAAGATATCACAGGGGTTAATACATTAACTTACCGACCAGAATTATCATACTATACACAGCAAGTACTTTCAGTATCTATATAGTTAGGAGGCTACTTAAAACAGCAGTATACATATATTTCCCACAATATCATACTGAAATAACAAGACAACTACTAGGAAATTAAGCAGTATCTCACCAAGATACACAAGAAATGCAATTTTACAAGCATTAATAATAAATATTGGTGATAACATGGAATATTTACGCTAATACCTTTAATATCAAAATTTGATTTGAAAGTTGAGTCACAGATCACTCATATAACAACAGAGTAAATATCACAATACCACAGCCTTCTCAAATATAAGCTCAAAGTATAATAAATCACTATATAATCACTGGGATTAACCTGACCTCCAACTCAAGTAATTTCTGAAATACAACACAACCACGCAATGTACTCCGTGAATAACGGATAATAATCTATTAAGACCCAAACCTGTGTTTTTAATAAAGTTTGTATGTCAATTGTGTTTGTTGCCGTATATTTTTAAAAGATTACCAATAAAGGTTATATTTTAATAAACATCCCCACGCACACTCTCCTCCAAGGAGACACAGTTCTTGTCCAATTTTTGTCACTATCAATTAGGGAATGAGTGCTATATAGGTGTACACTCCATCAATCCAAGGATTGATAATTTTCTTTTGACAAAACAAGTACACAGCACCTCAGCCAATTTTTTTAGGTAACACTACCAATCTGGTTGGATATTTATACCATATTAACAGAACCAGAAATCACTAGGCTACCCTAAGTTGTAAATTTAAGCAGTGCCATTAGTATCCCCCTTCTTTTTCCTTTGTTGAATTCTTTACCTAGCACGCTAGGTCCAACTAATAGAGCACGCTAGTCTAAACAGACAGTATTAACAATATGACTAACAAATTGGAACAAGATAGAATAACCAGAAATAACAAACGATTAATAGATTTCCAAGAGGTTTTCAATGAACCACAATCTCTTAATACAGAGCCAACAGCAGACCGATTGGATCAAATATTACGTGAACTCCATAAAAATCTCTATAAGCAAGATAAAGTATGGTGGAACCATCACTTTTTTGATAAGTACATCGAACGAAAATTAATTCCCAGAGGCCTCAGAATACAACTCTTCCCTGCCTTTGAATTCAAACAGAAAGAACTAACTATAGAGTGGGAAGAAGCTTTGTCTGAGTGCTCTAATAAATTAATGAATATCCTTATCAAACACGATACTGCAGAATATGAGAGATTAGAAGAGTTGATAAAAATACAAAATGAACAACTGAAACAATTTGAGACACTTAAAGAATTTGAAACCTCCTATAAAAAATACCAAAAAGAACTTGACAGATATGAGGCAGAAATTAAACAAACCAAAATGGGAAAACTAAACAGAGATGTGGAAGACTTCCAAAACAACAGGGTATACAGATGGAAAAGAAAATTCAATTCTAACATCTCTACAAATCGCCAAAGAGTAACTATTATACAAAGCGACACAGAGACAGAGGGTGAAGAATCTGATAACCCTATAGAGGAAGCAACCCCAGAACGACCTATCAAATCTGCCCCAACTCAGTCAGAAAACAGAAAAAGGAAAGGTTTTTTAGAGGAAGGTATCAACATAAACCCAGATCCACCAGAAGAGGTAGGGGGGGCAAACAAAAAAGCAACAAGAACCAGAAGTGTCAGAGACACCAGACACAGCAACAAACCTTACAAAAGGAGCCCCAGTCCTTTCTCCAAAATCAAACTGAAACAATGAAAGTGTTAAACCTATCTAATAAAATGTTGTCAGAAGACCACCTATCTCTACTATCCAAAGGGTTATCCTTTTGCCCAAGCACATCACTTGATAAGTTTGACAATATCAAGGATATACAATTATTCTTGCGAAAACTACTACTACGTAAACAATATGCAGATATAAAAAATCAACAAGAACCAAATATAGAGAATCAATGGACCATAGAGGATTTAACAGTACTACAGGATTTAGAAGATCTACTGAAGGAAAATGAAACAGAGGGAAGTACAAATTGGCGTAATAACCTAATCAATAAATCCAAATATATACCTAAATCCTCCATAAGCCCAAGTGTACAAATTTTCAACAACATCGTTTGTAAAGAGATATCGAATTTACAAGTCAAATCCCCTCCAACAAATTTAACCAAAGGTGAAAAACGTGCTCTAGCCGAAATTCAAAAGTGGGATGACATTATAGTCCGCCAAGCGGACAAAGGTGGTAATATCGTTCTCTGGCCTAGAGAGATGTATCTAAAAGAAGCCAATTCACAATTAACCAATGAGACTTGTTACAAAAAACTGTGGAGCAACCCCACTGATCAATTTTTAACGCAGTATAAAGATCTCATTGCTCAAGCCAAAATGAATAACATCATCAGTGCAAAAGAGAAGAAATTCCTGACTGTAAACCATCCGAAAACAGCCACCTTTTATTTGATCCCCAAGGTACACAAAAATGCCAAACATCCTCCGGGTCGCCCCATAGTGTCTGGTAATGGAAATTTGACAGAAAAAGCAAGCAAATATATCGACCAGCGATTAAGAGAATTTCTAACAGAAATCCCTTCATATATAAAAGACACTATGGAGACACTTCAGCATTTACAAGGTATCCAATTAGGACCCACATCTTGGCTTGTCACTGCAGATGTAGAGGCTCTCTACACCAGTATCCAACATGAATTAGGGCTGGAAGCAGTTCGATACTACCTTAATTTACAAACAGAAGAAGATGACAATCACAATAAATTTGTGTTAAAATTACTTGAATTTGTACTCAAAAAGAATTACTTCGTTTTTAACGACCAATTCTATCTGCAAACAAGGGGGACAGCCATGGGGACAGCGTGTGCACCCACATACGCCAACCTATTTTTAGGTTGGTGGGAGCACAACACTGTCTTCATTGACGACAATGATGAATTTACTAAACATATCCCCCTCTGGCTAAGGTACATAGATGACATTCTTTTTATCTGGGAAGGACCTAAGGATAAGTTGAACATGTTTCTAAAGACCCTAAATGTAAACAGGTTAAATATTAAACTAACCTATGAATATAGCCAGACAGAGATATCCTTTTTGGACTTGAGAATTTTTAAAAAAAGTAATAGCATGGTGGGGACTGATTTATACAGAAAGAAAACGGCCACCAACACTATTCTATACAATACAAGTGCACATGCACCATGCACAGTTAAATCACTCCCAACAGGAGAATTTCTACGAGTCAAAAGAAACTGTTCAGAACCAGACTTATATAAAATAAGAGCACAAGAAACATCAGATCGCCTTAGCCAGAGGGGGTACAGTAAATCTCTTATTAAAAAAGCAAAGGATAGAGCAACAAAAACAGAACGTCAGAATCTATTGAAACCTAAGATTCGCACTAGTGACAACAAAACCAGATTAGTGTTAACTTATAACACACAGAGCAAAGATATAATTCAAATAATCAATAAACACTGGCATATCTTGCAAGCAGATAATACCCTGAACCAATTCCTAGGATCCAAAGTTGATATCAGTTATCGACGCACAAAAAATCTGAAAGATTTAGTGAGCCCCAGCCATTACACTCGTAAAAAGAAAACTACTGCCAGTGGCATACAAAATGGATCATACCCATGTGGGAATTGTATCAGCTGCAAATTCCTGAAAAAAACAACATCAGTTACAGACAGATTTGATAAAAAACATCCAATCAAATCTTTCATCAATTGCAACACTACCGGCGTAATTTATGTTTTACAATGTAAGTGTCCCAAAAAGTATGTAGGGATGACGACACGTAAATTACGAACAAGATTACAAGAACATGTGCGCAATATCAGGAATGCAGCTAAAGACTTAAAGAACAAAAAGGCCATCTCATCAGTAGCACAACATTTTTACAAATTCCATCAAGGAAAGGCAGAAGGGCTCCTATGCTTTGGTATTTATAAAACCAACCTAGGAATTAGAGGTGGAGATAAAGAAACAAGTTTATTACAATGTGAAAGCAGATGGATTTATCTGCTTAACTCCATACAACCTAATGGGTTAAATGAACATAACAATTACTTTTCATACCTGTAGATATAAACAAGATGACAAATACCAGCAACCGAGAAAATCAACTTATAAATAACTTTGGAAAAAGCAAATTATATCATCATACAGACTATAAATGCATCAGTCACCCAATATGGATTATATATCCATCACTCTCCACGGACACCTAACATTCGTTATCTGCCTTTATGACCACTACCAAGCAGATATTTAATTATCTATTATTCACAATTATTTAATTTCCTTTCTTTTTTTCTTTTAGTATCAATATCACGATAGTACCAGCACTGCTTTGTGCTCACATCACACCCACTTTCACTTATACCTCACATGGCACTGTATCACTTTATCGAAACAAATAGTTATTCTATTAGAATTCTCATTTTCATAATCCCTTATGTAGTAGGGACGTATCTCAGCTTAAGTTAGCACCATCACCTCTTGGATTCACATTTAGTCAACATAACAAGACTTTCATCTCAAAGTACTTTTCCTCAATTAACATAACACCGTGCAATATGAGAAACACTTGACAGCACGTTTCATATCAAACTACAAGTAGGCAGTAGAACAACTCCTGACCAAACTCACCATTAAACTCACTAATAATGGAAACATAAAAGTAAATGTAAGAACTAGCCGAATGGAGACTATTATAAATGTTTAAAATCTTTTAATAATGTTACTATCAGTATTTATTGTTTCTCATTTTACACATTATTAGTATTATTCCCCAATTACACTGCTGTCAGTGTTTTTTCTAGATATTTCTCATCTTAATCCAGCCAGATATCTACATTTTCCTTTTAAGTTAAAAAGTTTTCAGTACAACCCATTATATTATGAATAATCCAAAATCTACTTTGCCAGTTTATCTGTACCCATCTTTATATTACAAGATTAACATTCATCATGAATAACCTGCCAGTAATAGAATCTGTCATTGGCATATTCAAAATCATAAAAACATAGACCACAATCACAAAAAACAGTTTTTGAGAACGTTTATTTAAAGAATAATTTAAGAAACTTCAGAAGATCTTTGCCTTCCCAATGTTCTTCCGGGGGTTTTGTTCCCCCTTTCGTTGGAATAAGATGTGCAGATTTTTCTTACTACAAAACTACATTGAGATCCGGAATCTTTATATCACACAATGAATGAAGGAACAGCCTTACCCAATAACATTCCGCCTTTAACACACACAGGCTGTCCCACATTCAATGATTGGTTCCTCGTCAGGAACAATCTGATTGGTTCTTAACGTCCAATAGGAGGAGCAGTGCCAGCCAATAAATAGACATCAGCATGGCCGCGCCGTACCCTTTGAAAAAGCCACGTTAGTGGCGAAACATGTTAGGGAATTGTTTGTAGAATGCCAGTTAGCATTTTTTAATCAGCAGGAACAGAGGTCTTTATATTATATATAACTATTGTGGTTGTGCACAATATTAAGTAAATTTACTTGTAAACAGAGTTTATTCAGTAGCATGAGCATTTGATATTAGAAGCCTAGAACTGGCCAACGGCCAGATTTAAGGAGCTTTAATAAGATATATACAACACTGTCAATATTTGGCGAAGTACCCCACGCCAAATTGACAGGTATAGCCTAGGATTTAGCAAGCGGTTAACAGTATTAAAAACCAGATATAGATACGGTATCACAAGGATTGCAAGTAGCTATATATGTGATACATTAAGCTTAGACACATGTGATACATTAAGCCTGGAATTTGCAAGCGGTTAATATTGTTATACATTAACCTAGATACAATATCGCAAGTATTGCAAATATTGCAAACAGTTATATAGGCGAAACATTAAGCCCAGATATAATAATGCAAGTACTTAGCGTATTATCTTAAAAAAACAACTAGTATCAAAAGCAAGCATTCAGCAAGCGGTTAGGAATACGAATATTTAAATACACAGAAAAAAACGCCAATATTCAGCAAACTCACACCACAATACCGCTAACAACTCCTAAGGCCTAAGAGGACAACATGCTTTAATTATTCAAGACCACTTAGTAATAGTTGATACATACTAAGCGCATAATTTTCATACCAGAACAGCTACTTTCTTGTAATATTAAAGCATACTCACAAGAATATTATAACTCTTACATCGTAAGATCCTAACGCTAAGATCCATTAGAGCTACTAAATTATTCAAATATGCTACTGTTATAACAAGTATAGTACACACTACCAACTTCAAAAATTCCAAGAAATTTAAAAAATATAATTTCTGTGTAATGACTCAAGCACAATGTTTGTGCATACTTAAGTATTGATAAATATACGATCTAAGATATCAAGCACAATGCTTGTGATTTAAGCACAATGCTTGTGCATACTTAAGTATTGACAAATACACATTCTAAGATATCACAGGGGTTAATACATTAACTTACCGACCAGAATTATCATACTATACACAGCAAGTACTTTCAGTATCTATATAGTTAGGAGGCTACTTAAAACAGCAGTATACATATATTTCCCACAATATCATACTGAAATAACAAGACAACTACTAGGAAATTAAGCAGTATCTCACCAAGATACACAAGAAATGCAATTTTACAAGCATTAATAATAAATATTGGTGATAACATGGAATATTTACGCTAATACCTTTAATATCAAAATTTGATTTGAAAGTTGAGTCACAGATCACTCATATAACAACAGAGTAAATATCACAATACCACAGCCTTCTCAAATATAAGCTCAAAGTATAATAAATCACTATATAATCACTGGGATTAACCTGACCTCCAACTCAAGTAATTTCTGAAATACAACACAACCACGCAATGTACTCCGTGAATAACGGATAATAATCTATTAAGACCCAAACCTGTGTTTTTAATAAAGTTTGTATGTCAATTGTGTTTGTTGCCGTATATTTTTAAAAGATTACCAATAAAGGTTATATTTTAATAAACATCCCCACGCACACTCTCCTCCAAGGAGACACAGTTCTTGTCCAATTTTTGTCACTATCAATTAGGGAATGAGTGCTATATAGGTGTACACTCCATCAATCCAAGGATTGATAATTTTCTTTTGACAAAACAAGTACACAGCACCTCAGCCAATTTTTTTAGGTAACACTACCAATCTGGTTGGATATTTATACCATATTAACAGAACCAGAAATCACTAGGCTACCCTAAGTTGTAAATTTAAGCAGTGCCATTAGTATCCCCCTTCTTTTTAATTAGCCTAGGATGCAGCTGAGAGCACAGATGGTCAACAAAAATGTCCAAAATAGGAAAACAGGAGATTCAAACTGCAACTGGATGCTTGCAAAAGAGAATAAACATAAATCCAAAAACACTATTGAAACTAGGTCGACATGATAAGTAAAAGAAAGTCCCATATTATTCCTGTTAAGAGTTGATACAAAGGAAGATGCAGTAATACTGTGACCTTAAAAAAAAAAAAGATCATCAATGTAATAGCCATAGAAAACCAGAAATCTTTTCTTTCTTTTACTTATCATGTCGACCCAGTTTCAATAGTGTTTTTGGATTTATGTTTATTCTCCACCAGTGAAGGAATTAATGGTTCTAAAACTCATTTTAAACCAGTAGATAGTAACAGCTATTTACATTTCAGTAGCAACCACTATCAACCATGGAAAACTAATGTGCCTTATGGGCAATACCGGAGATTACGTAGGAACTGCAGCTCTCTTGCTGACTATGATTCACAAAGTGAAATTATCACCAAAAGATTCCTTGACAAAGGTTATCCTACCGATATTGTCCATAATGGCTATTTGAGAGCTAGATCATTGGATAGGAATAAAATTATAAAATATAAACACAACAATAATAAAAACAGCAAACAGGGCATACCTTCTTCTATGTTCATCACAAGGTACACATCCAATCACAAAAAAATACAAAACATTCTACAAAAAATTGTCATTTGCTTTTAAAAGATCCTATTTTAAAGGGTATAATAGGAAAAAGACCAAAATGTGTTTTTAAAAGGGCTCAGACCCTGAAAAACAAGCTAGCACCAAGTAGAATTGTAGTTAGTAAAAACAACAGAAAAAGCAGTAAGAACGTACAAACATAGGCCTAGATTTGGAGTTTGGCGGTAGCCGTGAAAACCAGCGTTAGAGGCTCCTAACGCTGGTTTTAGGCTACCTCCGGTATTTGGAGTCACTCAAAAAAGGGTCTAACGCTCACTTTTCAGCCGCGACTTTTCCATACCGCAGATCCCCTTACGTCAATTGCGTATCCTATCTTTTCAATGGGATTTTTCTAACTCCGGTATTTAGAGTCGTGTCTGAAGTGAGCGTTAGAATTCTAACGACAAAACTCCAGCCGCAGAAAAAAGTCAGTAGTTAAGAGCTATCTGGGCTAACGCCAGTTCATAAAGCTCTTAACTACTGTACTCTAAAGTACACTAACACCCAGAAACTACCTATGTACCCCTAAACAGAGGTCCCCCTACATCGCCGCCACTCGTTTAAATTATTTTAACCCCTAATCTGCCGACCGCCACCTACGTTATCCTTATGTACCCCTAATCTGCTGCCCCTAACACCGCCGACCCCTATATTATATTTATTAACCCCTAACCTGCCCCCCACAACGTCGCAGCCAGCTACCTACAATAATTAACACCTAATCTGCCGACCGCAAAGAGCCGCCACCTACATTATAGCTATGTACCCCTAATCTGCTGCCCCTAACACCGCCGACCCCTATATTATATTTATTAACCCCTAATCTGCCCCCCACAATGTCGCCTCCACCTGCCTACACTTATTAACCCCTAATCTGCCGAGCGGACCGCACCGCTATCATAATAAAGTTATTAACCCCTAATCCGCCTCACTAACCCTATAATAAATAGTATTAACCCCTAATCTGCCCTCCCTAACATCGCCAACACCTAACTTCAAACATTAACCCCTAATCTGCCGACTGGAGCTCACTGCTATTCTAATAAATGTATTAACCCCTAAAGCTAAGTCTAACCCTAACACTAACACCCCCCTAACTTAAATATAATTTAAATCTAACAAAATAAATTAACTCTCATTAAATAAATTATTCCTATTTAAAGCTAAATACTTACCTGTAAATTAAATCCTAATATAGCTACAATATAAATTATAATTATATTATAGCTATTTTAGGATTAATATTTATTCTACAGGTAACTTAGTATTTATTTTAACCAGGTACAATAGCTATTAAATAGTTAAGAACTATTTAATAGCTAAAATAGTTAAAATAATAACAAAATTACCTGTAAAATAAATCCTAACCTAAGTTACAATTAAACCTAACACTATACTATCATTAAATTAATTAAATAAAATATCTACAATTACCTACAATTAAACCTAACACTACACTATCAATATATTAATTAAATACAATATCTACAAATAACTACAATGAAATAAACTAACTAAAGTACAAAAAATAAAAAAGAACTAAGTTACAAAAAATAAAAAAATATTTACAAACATAAGGAAAATCGTACAACAATTTTAAACTAATTACACCTACTCTAAGCCCCCTAATAAAATAACAAAGCCCCCCAAAATAAAAAATGCCCTACCCTATTCTAAATTACTAAAGTTCAAAGCTCTTTTACCTTACCAGCCCTGAACAGGGCCCTTTGCGGGGCATGCCCCAAAGAATTCAGCTCTTTTGCCTGTAAAAAAAAACATACAATACCCCCCCCAACATTGCAACCCACCACCCACATACCCCTAATCTAACCCAAACCCCCCTTAAATAAACCTAACACTAAGCCCCACCTATCGGTCCTGGCTCCAAAATCTTCATCCAACCCAAGCGGGGGCTGGCGATCCATCATCCGGCGACTGAAGAAGTCCAGAAGAGGCTCCAAAGTCTTCATCCTATCCGGGAAGAAGAGTAGATCCGATCAGCCAATAGAATGCGAGCTCAATCTGATTGGCTGATTGGATCAGCCAATCGGATTGAACTTGATTCTGATT
This sequence comes from Bombina bombina, assembly GCF_027579735.1. NCBI lineage: Eukaryota > Metazoa > Chordata > Amphibia > Anura > Bombinatoridae > Bombina > Bombina bombina. The sequence continues at coordinate 981,430,879 of NC_069500.1, read as the reverse complement.
GGCTGATTCCATCAGCCAATCAGAATATTCCTACCTTAATTCCGATTGGCTGATAGAATCCTATCAGCCAATCGGAATTCGAGGGACGCCATCTTGGATGACGTCCCTTAAAGGAACCATCATTCTTCAGTTGGACGTCGCCGGATGAAGATGGGTCCGCGGTGGAGGTCTTCAGGATGGAGCCGGTCCTCATCGGATGACGATAGAAGATGCCGCTTGGAAGATGATGGTTGCCGGTCCGGATCTACTCTTCTTCCCGGATAGGATGAAGACTTTGGAGCCTCTTCTGGACCTCTTCAGCCGCCGGATGATGGATCACCAGCCCCCGCTTGGGTTGGATGAAGATTTTGGAGCCAGGACCGATTGGTGAACCTGGTATGGTGAAGACAAGGTAGGATGATCTTCAGGGGCTTAGTGTTAGGTTTATTTAAGGGGGGTTTGGGTTAGATTAGGGGTATGTGGGTGGTGGGTTGTAATGTTGGGGGGGGTATTGTATGTTTTTTTTTACAGGCAAAAGAGCTGAATTCTTTGGGGCATGCCCCGCAAAGGGCCCTGTTCAGGGCTGGTAAGGTAAAAGAGCTTTGAACTTTAGTAATTTAGAATAGGGTAGGGCATTTTTTATTTTGGGGGGCTTTGTTATTTTATTAGGGGGCTTAGAGTAGGTGTAATTAGTTTAAAATTGTTGTAAGATTTTCCTTATGTTTGTAAATATTTTTTTATTTTTTGTAACTTAGGTCTTTTTTATTTTTTGTACTTTAGTTAGTTTATTTCATTGTAGTTATTTGTAGATATTGTATTTAATTAATGTATTGATAGTGTAGTGTTAGGTTTAATTGTAGGTAATTGTAGATATTTTATTTAATTAATTTAATGATAGTGTAGGGTTAGGTTTAATTGTAACTTAGGTTAGGATTTATTTTACAGGTAATTTTGTTATTATTTTAACTAGGTTACTATTAAATAGTTATTAACTATTTAATAGCTATTGTACCTGTAAAATAAATATTAATCCTAAAATAGCTATAATATAATTATACTTTACAGTGTAGCTATATTAGGATTTATTTTACAGGTAAGTATTTAGCTTTAAATAGGAATAATTTATTTAATAAGAGATAATTAATTTCGTTAGATTAAAATTATATTTAATTTAGGGGGGTGTTAGTGTTAGGGTTAGATTTAGCTTTAGGGGTTAATACATTTATTAGAATAGCGGTGAGCTCCAGTCGGCAGATTAGGGGTTAATAATTGAAGTTAGGTGTCGGCGATGTTAGGGAGGGCAGATTAGGGGTTAATACTATTTATTATAGGGTTAGTGAGGCGGATTAGGGGTTAATAACTTTATTATAGTAGCGCCCAGGTCCGGTCGGCAGATTAGGGGTTAATAAGTGTAGGCAGGTGGAGGCGACGTTGTGGGGGGCAGATTAGGGGTTAATAAATATAATATAGGGGTCGGCGGTGTTAGGGGCAGCAGATTAGGGGTACATAGGGATAAGTAGCGGCGGTTTACGGAGCGGCAGATTAGGGGTTAAAAATAATATACAGGGGTCAGCGATAGCGGGGGCGGCAGAATAGGGGTTAATAAGTGTAAGGTTAGGGGTGTTTAGACTCGGGGTACATGTTAGAGTGTTAGGTGCAGACGTAGGAAGTGTTTCCCCATAGCAAACAATGGGGCTGCGTTAGGAGCTGAACGCGGCTTTTTTGCAGGTGTTTTTTTTTCAGCTCAAACAGCCACATTGTTTCCTATGGGGGAATCGTGCACAAGCACGTTTTTGAGGCTGGCCGCGTCCGTAAGCAACTCTGGTATCGAGAGTTGAAGCTGCGTTAAATATGCTCTACGCTCCTTTTTTGGAACCTAACGCTGATATTATATGGACTCTCAATACCAGAGTTATTTAAAGGAGCGGCCAGAAAAAAGCCAGCGTTAGCTACGCGGGTCATTACCGACAAAACTCTAAATCTAGCCGATAGGATCTAAGGAAAACTACAATGTTAATGTTTCTACCATTTTATTTGCTAAGGGCAGCTTTAAATGCAAGAAAAAGAAGTGCAATATGTGCACATATGTTACCCACAGGCAAGCCGAGTTTCTATCTAACCAAACAAAAACAATTTTTTCTATTAAGACACGCATGGAAAGTTCTTCGACCTATGTAGTTTATTTATTAACGTGTATTTGTGGGGCTCAATATGTAGGACAGACCTGCCGTACCATCAGAACAAGATGGAATGAACATCTTTACAATATGAATAAACAACTTTAACCCCATATTGTGGCTGACCATTGTCATGGACACCATAAGGGGAATACCAATATTTTCTCTATAACCATCATAGAACAAATTTTGTCCTCCCCCTGTTTCAATCGTTACAATAGATTGAGACAAAGAGAAACTTTCTGGATTTATAAGCTACAAACTTTGAGTCCAGTAGGTCTCAATTTAAACATGAATCTTGCTGCTTTTGACTAACATCTTATGTTTTACATTTGAGGTTACATTTTTTGTTTGATATGAGCTCACAGTTTCAAATTTTATTGATATTATATTTATATTCATTTCCATTTTTTCCTCTCTTAACACTCTTTCATCAATACACAGTATTATCTTGTTTTGTTAACATCCACATATTTACCCACTAATTATTTAATCTGATATTTTTTACATACTCTTTTAGAAGCACTAGGATATTAGATCCCTCTTTTCCATTTCACTTCTCAATACACATAATAGTTTGATTCTCCCTTCGCCCCCTCCCTCTTCCATACATACAGTATCTTTCATTTTTCCTTACATACACATATTTATTCACTCTTGTCACACATAATATATATCCCCCACATAGTATTTCCTATCTTCTGAGGTTCACACCTTAGTAATAGCAAGTACTCGAGTAATCTCTCAAACACAATGACAAGCAATAACATATTCACAATATTTACTCAATATTTTCGTATTACATATACTCATATCACTTTATGTTAGGTCACAACAATTACACTCCCCTTATCTGCTATCACTACTTGAGGATATTTTACACTCCCAACTCCACCATTCACATTCTTTTTAAGAATTAGCGATTCACTTAGGATATATATATATATATATATATATATATATATATATATATATATATATATAAATCCAATGGTACCAGCACTCGCTATTAAATTGCAGCGTCGGGGTGCTCCCAAGTATAAGGTATGCATAAGGGGTTCCAGTGAACAGAGGCACTCGCCGTTATAGTGAACAAAGTGTTTTTATTCTTTCACATCAGAATAAACGTTTTCGGGTGATAATGCCCGTCATCAGACTCCTGTGAATACAAACAGTTTGTATTCACAGGAGTCTGATGACGGGCATTATCGCCCGAAAACGTTTATTCTGATGTGAAAGAATAAAAACACTTTGTTCACTATAACGGCGAGTGCCTCTGTTCACTGGAACCCCTTATGCATATATATATATATATATATATATATATATATATATATATATATATATATATTCAGTTCTTACTCCCTTCTTTAGTTTTGTTTATACCATTTCTGACCTTTCACACAATTAATACCAGATTTTTCTTCCTACCCTTGAGTTCAGTTTATTCTTCATGGCTGTGATATCATATCAAACTCTAAAATGTTTATCATTGTATCTTTTTTATTTATATACTTTTTTATGCACCGATCACTTTCACTGGTTATTATCATTCACTTGTACCTATACATCTGTTATTTTTTACATTATGTTTTTACTAATCGATAAGCCTGCCCAAGGGGCAGTCTAATTTTTGTTTAAACTACAGATGTAGAAACAACATATTTTGTAACTCTTCTTTTATATAAATAAGTGGGAAAGTCTGCCAGAGGGCAGTCTTTTGTGGTGACGGAACCGCCCTGCCATTTTCGGAAGGGCGGTCTATTGTGGTAATGGAACCACCCTGCCATTTTCGGAATCCACCAGGTTGCAGCTTACGCTGCATTCAGGTGGATTCCAAAAATGGCAGGGTGGTGAAAGAATCCACCTGGAAACAGCTTACGCTGCATCCAGGTGGATTCTTTCAACACCCTGCCATTTTCGGAATCCACCTGGATGCAGCTTACGCTGCATCCAGGTGGATTCTTTCACCACCCTGCCATCCAGGTGGATTCCCAAAATGGCAGGGTGGTGAAAGAATCCAGCTGGATATAGCTTACGCTGCATCCAGGTGGATTCTTTCACCACCCTGCCATTATTAGAATCCACCTGGATTCAGCTTACGCTGCATCCAGGTGTATTCTTTCACCACCCTGCCATCCAGGTGGATTCTGAAAATGGCAGGGTGGTGAAATGAGCTGCATCCAGGTGGATTCTTTCACCACCCTGCCATTTAGATTGATTCTTTCACCACCCCTTTTGCTCTCTCTCCCCCTTTCTTTTGCTCTCTCTCCCTCCTCTATTTTGCTCTCTCCCCCTCTCTTTTGCTACCTCTCCCCTCTCTTTTGCTCTCTCTATCTCCCCCTCTCTTTTGCTCTCTCTCTCCCCCTCTCTTTTGCTCTCCCTCTCCATCCTCTCTTTTGCTCTCTCTCTCCCCTCTCTTTTGCTCTCTCTCTCCCCCTCTCATTTGCTCTCTCTCTCCCCCTCTCTTTTGCTCTCCCTATCCTCCTCTCTTTTGCTCTATCTCTCCCCTCTCTTTTGCTATCTCTCCCCTTTCTTTTGCTCTCTCCCCCCTCCATTTGCTCTCTCTCCTCCCTCCATTTGCTCTCTCCCCCCCTCTCTTTTGCTCTCTTCCCCCTATCTTTTGCTCTCTTTCTCCCCTCTCTTTTGCTCTGTCTCTCTCCCCCTCTCTTTAGTGCGCTCTCTCCCCTTCTCTTTTGCTGTCTCTCTTTTGCACTCTCTCCCCCTCTCTTTTGTGCTCTCTCTCCCCCTCTTTTTTGTTCTCTCTCCCCTCTCTTTTGCTCTTCCTCCCCCTCTCATTGCTCTCTCTCTTCCCTCTCATTTGCTCTCCCTCCCCTCTCATTTGCTCTCTCTCTACCCTCTCATTTGCTCTCTCCCCTCTAATTTGCTCTCTCTCCCTCCTCTCTTTTGCTATCTCTCCCCTCTCATTTGCTCTCTCTCCCCCTCTTTTGCTCTCTCTCCCCTCTCTTTTGCTCTATCTCCCTCTCTCTTTTGCTCTCTCTCTCCCTCTCTCTTTTGCTCTCTCCCCTCTTTTGCTCTTTCTCCCCCCTCTATTTTGCGCTCTCTCCCCTCTCTTTTGCTTTCTCTCCCTTCTCTCTTATGCTCTCTCTCTCCCCCCTCTCTTTTGTTCTCCCTCCTCTATTTCGCTATCCCTTTCCCCCTCTCTTTTGCTCTCTCTCCCCTCTCTTTTGCTTTCTCTCCCACCTCTCTTTTGCTCTCTCTCTCCCCTATCATTTGCTCTCTCTCCCCCTCTTTTTTGCTCTCTCTCCCCCCTCTCATTTTCTCTCTCTCCCCTCTTTTTTGGTCTCTCTCTCCAGTTCTCATTTGCTCTCTCTCCACTCTATTTTTCTTTTGCTCTCCCTCTCTTTTGCTCTCTCTCCCCTCTTGCTCCCCCCTCTCTTTTGCTCTCCCCCTCTCTTTTCCTTTCTCTCCCTCTCTTTTCTTTTCTCCCCCTTCTCTTTTGCTCTCTCTCATCCTTCTCTATCCCCCCTCTTGCTCTCTGTCACGCCTCTTGTGCGCTCTCACGCAAACAGCCATGGCCGCTCCAACATGGCCCCGCCCCTGTCATGCCTGGCTCCACCCTGACACACCCCGGCTCCGCCCCATTCAATGTATATGAATATACATTTGTATAACTTGCTCCATTGAAGTCTATGGGGCAACATCAGATTTTTCACACAAACACACAGTTTGTCCATTTAAGACTATCTTGTACATATGCAAAATAATAAAATTATTCAAGATTGTCTTGGAATACTTACAAATATGTCAAATAGACCAGTTTTGGAGTTTATCAAGTGCCATTTGTGGTAAAATTTGCTAAGCGTAAAATTGTCTTGAAAACCTGTTAAAATGTCCTGCCCTTTTCCACCCAAAAAACTAATTAGCCAATAGATTTGAATCAACCCCTGAATTCTATCATTATAAGGATATAACCTGGAGGTGTCAGAGAGATGAGAGGTGCCTCCTTTAGAAAGTAAAGTTTTTTCAATACAAAGGCCCCAAGCTATCAAAGTCTGGCGGACCTGAGCAATACGCTTGCCGTATTCAGCATTGCACACAAGAGCTGCTGGTGCAATGCCACCCCTTGCAGACTCAGGAGGGTGTCAATCAACCTGATCGGGTTGATTTCCAGCGATGTCTGTCTGCCTGCTCAGAGCAGGCAGACAGGGTTATGGAGCAGCAGTCTTTGTGACCGCTGCTTCATAACTGCTGTTTCTGGCAAGTCTTCAGACTCGCCAGAAACAGGGGCCATCCATACGGAGCTTGATAAATAGAGCCCAAAATCTCATGGGGAGAGTAAGGTTGACAAGGAAAAACCTGACACTGATATAAATGTTCATTTTGCAGCAAATACATATTAAACTGAAAAGTTTTCTTACAGATGAACTTGTATTTGTCTCTAGTTTACTAACATTAGTTATCGATCAATTAATTATGTGTATTGTAAATGTTGAGTAAACTTCACCTGAATACAATTGGTAAAATAAATCAGAATTGCGAGAAATGCAAGTCTAAAATGTATAATATGATGAGAGTTTTGAGAGAATTTCAGACACACCTAGGGAACTCCCCTGACCACTGTCTTGAACAATGCAAAATCATCAGATTGCAGGTAAAGTGTTTTCTAGCTTTTTTTCCCCTTAAATCCATCTCAGAATTTCTCGGTGAAGTCACTTTGTTCACATTGACTATCATTGTGATGGTCTTCATCCCTGAGGAAATGCTTTCCGCATGAAACACGTGTTATTATCTTTTATGTTGTATGCAACTACATGGGTATTGCCTAAATTGCTCAATTAAATACACTGATGCCTTGATAAAGTATGTTTAAGCTTTATTGGAAAACAACATGAAGAAATGTATTCACTGCATGTGAATGACATTGTAAATACAATGGTTTATTGTGAGAGTTTTATGTGTCTTAGGGAGTAAGTGAGACAGATGTTAGTTGATAAGATTTTTTAAATTAACAAATTTGTTAGAGTTAGTTGATTCTTTTATTATTTTTCAATGTATCAGTTTGTTATTTTTTGTATGAATGCAACGAATAAGGACATTTTTTGGGGGGGGGTCTTGTATTTATATATAGATAAGTTTATCTCTAATATTTCTTTATATATGCTTTATAAACAAGAATGTAAGAATTATGTTGCAATGTAACTTTTAATGTTTTCATCTGCATCTCTAAGTTTAACAATTATTTATAAAGCTAAATCTTAAGGCATACATACAATTAACATGGCTATGATATTATATTGGTCTGCATTTCTTATCTATTATATTTAGTGTATATGTGATGTTTGTGAGAGTTTTTAGTTTTCTCTGTGCCTATTATTTCAAATTAGACATTGCCCTCATCTTCATTATATAAAGATTCATACAATAATTTATCATTATTATTATTTTTTGCCATTCACAAGGGTTTTGTATTTTTTCACAGTGTCGTGAAGTTGATATATATATATACATATTTTATATTAACCTTTTACCTTTTTAAAATGTATTTGTACTAATATTGCCACAAAAACACTAATCTTGTCCAGGATTGACAAGAAGGTCTCCGGTAGGTTTAAAAGATACATCCTTTATTCACTTCAATGATTAAAAATCTTGCCCATGAATCATCATTAAAGGGACATGAAACCCAAAATGTTTCTTTTATGATTCACATAGGGAATACAATTGTAAAAAAGTTTCCAATTTGCTTCTATTTGCAAATGTGCTTTGTTCTCTTGTTATTCTTTGTTTAAGAGATATCTAGATAGTTAGCATGGACATGTCTGAAGCACTACATAACAGGAAAAAGTGCTGCCATCTAGTGCTCTTTGTAATTTATAACATTGCTGCAACACTGCTCCCATATAGTGCTTCAGGCACATGCGCTTTCCTGAACTTACCTTTCTGCTTTTCAACAAAGGATAACAAGAAAACAATGAACATTTGATAATAGAAGTAAATTGGAAAGTTTTTTTACAATTGTATGCTTTATCTGAATCATGAAAGAAAATGTTTTATGCCCCTTTAAGTAATTAACCCCATTGCAGAAACACAAAATTTATGCATACCTGATAGATTTATTTATTCCAGATATGGTGAATCCACAGGTTCATCTAATTACTGTTGGGAATATCACTCCTGGCCAGCAGGAGGAGGCAAAGAGCACCACAGTTAAACTGTTAAAGGGCCATAATACCCAAATGTTTAAACACTTGAAAGTGATGCAGCATAGCTGTAAAAAGCTGATTAGAAAATATCACCTGAACATCTCTATGTAAAAAAGAAAGATATTTTACCTCAAAAGTTCCTCAGTAGCCACATCCCATTGTAAAGGATTTCTAAGCAGCATTTTAGTGTGTTTGTCCTGGGACATCTGAAGGGACTAGCATTGTGCACTCTCATATTATTTCACCAATCAGGTAAAGGAAGCTTACTATGAAATCTCATGAGAGTTAAGTGAAATCTCATGAGATCACAGTAAGAGTTCATGACCTCAGCACTGCTGATGCTGATTGGCTGCTGTTCATTTCTTCATTTTTTTAAGTTTGTTTACCTGCAGCTGGGAGCAGCTGAGTATAACTTTTTACACAGCACTTACTCTGCTGAGCTGAGGAGATTGTGAGGTAAAATATCTTCCTTTTTTACATAGAGATGCTCAGGTGATATTTTCCTGTCAGCTTTTTACAGTTATACTGCATCAGTTTCAAGTGTTTTAGCATATGAGTATTATGTCCCTTTAAGTATCACTCCCTTACCCACAACCCCCAGTCATTCCGAAAGGAAATGGAGAAAAAAGGAGAAACACAAGGTGCTTTAACACAATGGTCATATTCATGGTCATATTCAAAACATAGATTATTATTATCATATTCTTACAACAACCCTTAAGTTTCAGTAAATTACATATAATTATTAGGGGGGAAAAGAGCCCTATAGGGAAAATAAATTATTCTGAAGAAGAAAAAAATATATATATTTATTTGCAAAAAAACAGACATAAAAAACACACCCACAAATAAAATAATGTTCACTAATAATTACAGTTAATCTATTTTACTGAACTGTGATAAGAAACCTCTGATGCAATACAAAGAGCTTTACACAAAAGTAATTTTAAAAACAGATAAGTATGATTAAATTAGATTAAAAGCTAAAAATAACTAAATATATTCATTGATAAATAATGTAAAAGCTATTTACTTCTAAAAAGTGTGTGCAGTAAATCAGTTAACTTCAGAGATAGTCCCAAAGCAGGTGTTTTTTTTTCAGATGGCGGCCATAGAGAGGCAAATCAAGTGGCTAATGCTGGGAATTTAATTCTGCAAAAGCAGAAGTCTAGCACTGAGTGAATCTAGGCAGCAGACTATAAAATAGAAATGTAATGCAAACCTTCAGTGATACTGAGGTGCATAAGTGGGGGTTCATCAAAACAGGTGAGCGAGAAACATAGCACTCAATATCAATAGGTGGTACCAGGCTGGATCAGATTATGTAGTAACAAAAATATATACAAAATTATAATCTAAATCACCATAAGAACAACAGAGCATAAAACAAGTCAAATTATCCCAGGCATGATTTTAGCTTTTGGTTTTGCCTCCTGTTCACTGAGACCTGCTAACTTTGCACATAGTAATTAAAGTATCAATATGCACCTGTTCACATAAATGAACCCCTTCATGCCCAATAATATGTGCACATGCAGGAATGCTGTATTAGCATTGTCATATTTTATACTCACTATACCAAAACAAATATGAATATAAAATCTAAAACAACTTATTTATTTTGCAGATTAGATTTCTACCTCCAATTTATGTTATGAATTCTGCAATCTGGATTTTATTGCATCTGGATTTTATTGCATCTAGGTCAATAAAGAGAGATTCAAAAATATATATAAACTCTGGGATATCATACTATCTTATAGGGCTATTTACCTCAGTAAATGTGTATAATAATGTAGAAGCGTATGCGAAAGCAAATTAAATGGACATGAAATCCTAACAGCTAGATTTAGAGTTCTGCGTTAGCCATCTAAGCAGCGTTAAGGGGTCCTAACGCTGCTTTTGGCCGCCCGCTGGTATTTAGAGTCAGCCAGGAAAGGGTCTAACGCTCACTTCCTCACCGCGACTCCAGGCTACCGCAGATCCCCTTACGCCAATTGCGTATCCTATCTTTTCAATGGGATCTGCCAAACGCCGGTATTTGGAGTCTTGGAAGAAGTGAGCGGTAGATCCTCTACCGACAAGACTCCTACCGCCAAAAAAAGTCAGTAGGTAAGAGCTTTTTGGGCTAACGCCGGAATATAAAGCTCTTAACTAATGTGCTTCAAAGTACACTAACACCCATAAACTACCTATGTACCCCTAAACTGAGGCCCCCCACATCGCCAATCTAATAAAATTTTTTAACCCTTAATCTGCCGACCCGCCACCGCCGCCACCTACATTATAGCTATGAACCCCTAATCTGCTGCCCCTAACACCGCCGACCCCTAAATTATATTTATTAACCCCTAATCTACCCCCCCAACGTCGCTGCTACCTAACTACAATTATTAACCCCTAATCTGCCGACCGGACCTCTCCACCACTATAATAAATGTATTAACTCCTAAACCGCCGCACTCCCGCCTCGCAAACACTATAATAAATTTTATTAACCCCTAATCTGCCCTCCCTAATATCGCCGCCACCTAACTACAATTATTAACCTCTAATCTCCCGCCTGCACCGTTGCCGCTACTATAATAAAATTATTAACCCCTAAACCCAACTCTTACCCTAACACCCCCCTAACATAAATATAATTTAAATTAAACAAAATAATATTCCTAAAATTAAATAAAATAATCCTATTTAAAACTAAATACTTACCTAGAAAATAAACCCTAATATAGCTACAATATAATTAATATATTCTATATCGTATTCTATAATACAAAAAACAAACAAACACTAAATTACAAAAAATAAAAAAGAATTACAAGATGTTTAAACTAATTACACCTAATCTAAGCCCCCTAATAAAATAAAAAATCCCCCCAAAATAAAAAAATGCCCTACCCTATTCTAAACTACCAAAGTAATCAGCTCTTTTACCAGGCCTTAAAGGGCTTTTTCGGGGCATTGCCCCAAAGTAATCAGCTCTTTTACCTGAAAATAAAAATCCAATACCCCCCCCAACATTACAACCCACCACCCACATACCCCTACTCTAACCCACCCAAACCCCCCTTAAAAAACCTATCGCTAACCCCCTGAAGATCATCCTACCTTGAGTCCTCTTCACCCAGCCGAGCCGAATTCTTCATCCAAGGTGCGCAGAGGAGGTCCTTCATCCGGTAGAAGTCTTCATCCAAGCGGGGCAAGAAGAGGTCCTCCATCCAGTAGAAGTGTTCATCCAGGCGGCGTCTTCAATCTTCATCCATCCGGAGCGGAGTGGAGCCAACTTCAAAGGAGCCGACGCGGAGCCATCCTCTTCAACCGACGACTTCCCAACGAATGAAGGTTCCTTTAAGGGACGTCATCCAAGATGGTGTCCCTTCAATTCCGATTGGCTGATAGGATTCTATCAGCCAATCGGAATTAAGGTAGGAAAAATCTGATTGGCTGATTGAATCAGACAATCAGATTGAAGTTCAATCCGATTGGCTGATATAATCAGCCAATTGTATTGAGCTTGCATTCTATTGGCTGTTCTGATCGGCCAATAGAATGCAAGCTCAATACGATTGGCTGATTGGATCAGCCAATCGGATTGAACTTCAACCTGATTGGCTGATTGCATCAGCCAATCAGATTTTTTCTACCTTAATTCCGATTGGCTGATAGAATCAGCCAATCGGAATTGAAGGGACGCCAATTTGGATGACATCCCTTAAAGGAACCTTCATTCGTCGGGAAGTCATCGGTTGAAGAGGATGGCTCCGCGCCGGCTCCTTTGAAGATGGCTCCGCTCCGGATGGATGAAGATTGAAGACGCCGCCTGGATGAACACTTCTACCGGATGGAGGACCTCTTCTTGCCCCGCTTGAATGAAGACTTCTACCGGATGAAGGACCTCCTCTGCGCACCTTGGATGAAGAATTCGGCTCGGCTGGGTGAAGACGACTCAAGGTAGGATGATCTTCAGGGGGTTAGCGATAGGTTTTTTAAGGGGAGTTTGGGTGGGTTAGAGTAGGGGTATGTGGGTGGTGGGTTGTAATGTTGGGGGGGTATTGTATTTTTATTTTCAGGTAAAAGAGCTGATTACTTTGGGGCAATGCCCCGCAAAAAGCCCTTTTAAGGGCCGGTAAACGAGCTGATTACTTTGGTAGTTTAGAATAGGGTAGGGTATTTTTTTATTTTGGGGGGATTTTTTATTTTATTAGGGGGCTTAGATTAGGTGTAATTAGTTTAAACATCTTGTAATTCTTTTTTATTTTTTGTAATTTAGTGTTTGTTTTTTGTATTTTAAGTTAGCTAATTGTAGGTAATTTATTTAATTGGTTTAATGATAGTGTAGTGTTAGGTGTATTTGTAACTTAGGTTAGGATTTATTTTACAGGTAATTTTGTACTTATTTAACTAGGTAGCTATTTAATAGTTATTAACTATTTAATAGCTATTGTACCTAGTTAAAATAAATACAAAGTTGCCTGTAAAATAAATATAAATCCTAAAATAGCTACAATGTAATTATTAATTATATTGTAGCTATATTAGGGTTTATTTTCTAGGTAAGTATTTAGTTTTAAAAAGGATTATTTTAGCTAATTTTAGAAATATTATTTTGTTTAATTTAAATTATATTTATGTTAGGGGGTGTTATGGTTAGAGTTACGTTTAGGGGTTAATACATTTATTATAGTAGCGGCGACGGTGCGGGCGGGAGATTAGGGGTTAATAATTGTAGGTAGGTGGCGGCGATGTTAGGGAGGGCAGATTAGGGGTTAATACTATTTATTCTAGTGTTTGCGAGGCAGAAGTGCGGCGGTTTAGGGGTTAATACATTTATTATAGTGGCGGCGAGGTCTGGTCGGCAGATTAGGGGTTAATAATATACAGCAGGTGTCAGCGATAGCGGGGGCAGCAGATTAGGGGTTAATAATTGTAAGGTTAGGGGTGTTTAGACTCAGGGTTCATGTTAGGGTGTTAGGTGCAGACTTAGAGAGTGTTTCCCAATAGGAAACAATGGGGCTGCGTTAGGAGCTGAATGCTGCTTTTTTTGCAGGGTTTTTTTCAGCCCAAACTGCCCCATTGTTTCCTATGGGGATATCGTGCACGAGCACATTTTTCCAGCTTACCGCTACCGTAAGCAACACTGGTATTGAGGGTTGAAGTGGAGCTAAATTAGGCTCAACACACCCTTTTCTGAGCCTAACGCAGCCCCTCAGACTCTCAATACCATTCCAAAAAACTGAGAAGACTCACACAAAGATGTGGATATCTCCTGTAAGTATGCACGTGTAAGCACTCTTAGCCTAGACTGTGAGGCAGTTATTCCAAACCGGGTTGAAATAAAATATAACTTTTATTATAAATTGCTCTTAAAATAAGGGTAACACACAAATTAAAATCGACACTAGCACTATCATGTAATCTGACAATATATATTCACTTGGTGGAGGACTGTAGTATCAGTGGCCTATAGTGAATGAATATGTGCCCCCTGAGTAGTGCTATAATTACTTAGCTATACTTAGAATAGTGGGTCCCAAATGCTGTGTATGTATAATCAGTCTATGTCATACACCCTCTATAAGGATATTTGGATACCCTGATGGTCCTAGTATATGTAATGTAAGCCAGGAATTTTTCCACTCTATCCCTACATACTCTTAGCAAATAGTGGCTGCTATTCAGTCTTGTTTGGACAACCTGTCCTCTCTTGTTATGTAATATGTATGTATTTGTTAGAGAGCAATATTTATATGGTATTCTAGAGTTGCCTCTGTTTGACTGTTTAGTGTCACGATCAATTGTGTGATTGAACGTTATAATTAAAGAAGATTTGGTTCATACGCAACTCTGGTATTATGTATCGTCTTTGACGGCTGTCAGTGTGAAAAAGGACTACTCGCCACAATTGTTTAGTACATTTCAAAACCGGGTAAACGGTACAATTCAGTATTATTCTGTTTGTACAGTATATTCTCTGTGTCCCTCCACTTCATATATACATGAGGGCTGCCAAAGGACTTGCGTACGCTACAAATAATAATCTGTTAATGATACATGTAACTCAAAATTACAATGTTTTTATTAGGAGACAACACTTTCTCTGTGTTTCCAAAAAAAAAAAAAAAATTTGAGCTAAATCCTGAGTTTAATCAACTGTATAAAACGTACCAACAAGAATTAGATAAGTATGAGCAAGAACTCAAAAACATCAAATCTGGTAAATTGAACATAGACATTAGCGATTTCACCAATAATAAAGTATACAAATGGCGAAGACAAGGGTTCTATAGAAATACTAATAAAAACCCCAAAGTGAATATCATAGAAAGTGATATCTCTGATACAGATGGAGAAGAAGGAAGTTCTAGCAGTAATCCCCCCCACCAGACAACTATATCCCCTTCCAACCCGATCATACCTAGATCATCTAGCAGAAACAAGAGGAAAGATTTTTTTAGATTCAGGAGAATCAGGAGGAGAATACGCAGAGGGGGAGGCATAAACAAAAAAACAACCAGAGGCAGAACCAGATATCAGAGAGGGCAACAAGGCCACTGGAGACCACCCAGGAGGGAACAGAGCCCCTTCTCACAGATCAGAATGAATCATTGAGAGTCATAAACTTATCTACATTGAAACTCACATCCAATCACATTTCAGTATTATCCAAAGGTTTATCCTTTTGTCCAACTAACAATGTGGACAAATTTGAGTTTGTAAAAGATGTGCAATTGTTTACTAGGAAATTGTTTCTGAAAAAATTCTTCTCATCAGAAGAAAATATGTCAGGATGGACAGAAGAAGAAAGACTTACTCTGAATGATTTGGAGGATTTATTAGGGGAATCAGAACCAAAGACCCCAGATAGATGGAGAGATAATATAAGAAACAAATCCACATTTGTACCAAAAAACTACAATAACCCTCAAATAGAGATGTTCAGAGACTGTGTATGTCGTGATATTACATCACTCAAATTAGCCCCCAAAAAATACAACTTGACATTTGAAGAACAACAGGCAATACACGAGATGACACAATGGGATGAAGTAGTCATTCGTGGATCTGACAAAGGTGGCAATATAGTCATCTGGCCTTTAGACCTTTACCTAAAAGAAGCCAATAAACAACTAAAGGATAAGTCCTGTTATACAAGATTGCTACATAATCCCATGGAAGGTTATTCAAAAATCTACTCTAACATGGTAAACAAGGCCTTTAAAGAAGGAGTCATCACAACCAAGGAACATAAATATCTAAAAGTGGATAAACCTAAGATTGCCACTTTTTACATGATACCGAAGATACATAAAAATGCAAAAAATCTACCTGGTAGGCCCATAGTGTCAGGCATTGAGAGCTTAACAGAGAAAGCCAGCACATACATTTATTTAAGACTACGGCAGTATGTAGAACAACTGCCATCATATGTGCAAGACACAATGCAGGTTCTGCAAAGACTAGAAAATCTAACTTTAAATGACTCCACTTGGCTAGTCACTACTGATGTAGAATCCCTTTATACTTCGATTAACCATCAACAAGGTATACAAGCCACAAGATACTTTTTAGAAAGGTATTCAGAAGAAAATAGGGAACATGACAACTTCATTTTAAAATTGTTAGATTTTGTACTGACCTACAATTTCTTTACATTTGATGGTCAATTCTATCTGCAGACCAGAGGCACAGCCATGGGCACCACCTGTGCCCCCACCTATTCCAATCTGTTTTTAGGCTGGTGGGAGAAAGAATTTGTATTCACAGAAAGCAACCAAAGGTATACTGATTGTATCCCCTTGTGGATACGTTTCATAGATGACATCCTTTTTATCTGGGAAGGCACACACAGTGATTTATTAAATTTCCTAAAACATCTAAATCAAAATGATCTGAACATCAAATTAACACATGAAGAAAGTCTGACCAAAATAAACTTTTTGGATATAACAATTAACAAGAAGAGTGATGGTAATGTGACCACCGACCTGTACAGGAAAACTACAGCTGCAAACAGTTTGCTACATAGCACAAGTGCACATGCTCCAAGCACAATGAAAAGTCTACCTACAGGAGAGTTTTTAAGGCTACGCAGAAATTGCTCAGATGAGCAGGTATTCAAAAACAGGGCAAAAGAATTGGAGGAGAGACTATGGAGAAGAGGGTACAGCAAAAGAAGTACCAAAAAAGCCAAATATAGAGCTTTACATACTCCAAGACATGACCTCCTTTTAAAAAAAAAAAAAAATAGCTCGAATATACCTAGGCTGATTATGACATACAACAGCCAAACACCACAAATTCTGAACATCATACAGAAACACTGGAATATCTTAATGATGGATCCGACATTAAAGACCATCTTAGGAGATAGGCCCTCAGTTGGATACAGAAGGACAAAAAACGTAAAAGACCTTGTAACTAGTAGTCATTTTCAAAAGAAGAAAACCATAACAGCATTCAAACCAGGAGCACACAAATGTGGCAACTGCAGCACATGCAAATACATGCGCAGCACTGATACTATCACAGATAGGTTCGGCAAGAAACACAACATCAAAAGATACATAAGTTGTAATACAGAGAGTGTAATTTATGTATTATACTGTACATGCAATTTGTACTATGTAGGAATGACCTCGAGGAAACTGCATCTGAGATTAATGGAACATTTAAGAAATATTAAAAACGCAGCGAAAGATAAGGAAGAAATGAAATCTATAACTAGTGTAGCTGCACATTTCTTAAAATTCCATAATTCGAATCAAAATGATCTACAATGCTGGGGTATAGAAAAAGTGAGTTTAGGAATGAGAGGAGGAAACTTGGAAACAGCTTTACTGAAAGCTGAAAGCCGGTGGATTTATCTATTGAACACAGTTCAACCACACGGGCTAAATGAACAGAATAACTATTATATTTTTTTGTAAACAGTATAGGTATAACAACATAGAGTGATATAGAAACTCTGTATAACAAGTAGGGGTACAATCCACATGACTGAAGAACTATTATAAACATATCATAACTTGAAAGCCTGACACATAACATAATAAATAAAAAATAAAAAATAATGAACGACAGTATCAAGAAGACACTAAACTAGTCATTTTATTTAACAAGTAACTTTCACCCTTTCCCACAAAATTTTTTTTCACATAGATTCTAGAGGCACTAAATTCATTCAAAGTCACATGGTCACCAAATAGTTTTAGGATTTTTTAAAACACCCCATACATTTTAAAAAATAACTTTAAATACACGTCTAAATAGCACTGACAGAATGTTAGCTAAAACAAAAACCTGCTACATTTGTAATAGCAAGAATTTTTAGATTATAGTAAGAATACAATCATCACTAATAAATTAATTCACACTTAACACAATGGTTCTGTTTAATAAATAATGAAAGTCACACACAGGAGTAATTGGGATTTTTTATGTGTCACTAATACACTCACAGTGATCCAAGATCATTCACATTTAGATTAAAATACCACGTTTATATATAAAAAAAAATCTTTGAGTACCCACCAAATACATCATAACAGTGTACCTAGATGTCTTATTATTTACTATCTAATACAACAAAATAAAGGTAGTCAAGCAAGTTAAGAACATAGTCAGATTCACAATTGATAGAATTTTGAGTCATAAGAAGAAATACCCCTTGAAACAACTTGACCAGTATTAATACGTAAAGCACTATGAAATATGAACTCAGATAATCAGTCTAAGAAACTCTAGAGAGCCTTGTGAGAATCTGACATTCAATGTTGTGACAGCTCACGAAACCCCAGCATTAGATAGGTACTAACAATAGTATCAACTGATTGGAACCCGAAGCTGTCAATCTACTGATTTTGTCTAATCGTTAAACAATTACAAACGGAGTAAGGCGGGACTTCCGGTTTAACCGGTATATACCCCCAAACAATCGGCGGCTCGCCGCCTTTGACAAAGCCCGGAGGGGCGAAACTAGTCAGGAGTCATCGTGAGCGGTTAGGCGCTCAGTTTTTAACAGCCTAGCACTATATGCTAATCTAGACATAAAGACAATAATAGCTATACTCAGTTAATTTGTTGAATAGTCTGGGTTGTGCCAGACGTAGCCAGAGTTAATGTTATAATAACAAAGGTATTTACAAATGTATCCACTCTTTGACCGTGCCAGATATAAGAGAATATTCGCTGCACTAAGCTCTTATAAAGCGCAATTATAAATATAAACAGTGGTACCAGTAACCTAAATTCACATAACTATAGGCTTTGTTTGTAGCGTAAACGGAGCCAAACATAACTGTGATATATAGTGGCAACACAGAGATTATGTTTTCTTCCAATTAAGACACTGCCTAATAGGGGGTTATATGTCTGTAGCGCATACATAGCCAAATATAATTTATATAGATACTGGCAACACAGAGATAATGTTGTCTTTAAACAAAGATACTGGCATTAAGGTTGTATGTTTGTAGCGCACACAAAGCAAAACTGAAATTGTGACTTATATTGGAAACACAGAGAAAGTGTTGTCTCCTAATAAAAACATTGTAATTTTGAGTTACATGTATCATTAACAGATTATTATTTGTAGCGTACGCAAGTCCTTTGGCAGCCCTCATGTATATATGAAGTGGAGGGACACAGAGAATATACTGTACAAACAGAATAATACTGAATTGTACCGTTTACCCGGTTTTGAAATGTACTAAACAATTGTGGCGAGTAGTCCTTTTTCACACTGACAGCCGTCAAAGACGATACATAATACCAGAGTTGCGTATGAACCAAATCTTCTTTAATTATAACGTTCAATCACACAATTGATCGTGACACTAAACAGTCACACAGAGGCAACTCTAGAATACCATATAAATATTGCTCTCTAACAAATACATACATATTACATAACAAGAGAGGACAGGTTGTCCAAACAAGACTGAATAGCAGCCACTATTTGTTAAGAGTATGCAGGGATAGAGTGGAAAAATTCCTGGCTTACATTACATATACTAGGACCATCAGGGTATCCAAATATCCTTATAGAGGGTGTATGACATAGACTGAGTATACATACACAGCATTTGGGACCCACTATTCTAATTATAGCACTACTCAGGGGGCACATATTCATTCACTATAGGCCACTGATACTACAGTCCTCCACCAAGTGAATATATATTGTCAGATTACATGATAGTGCTAGTGTTGATTTTAATTTGTGTGTTACCCTTATTTTAAGAGCAATTTATAATAAAAGTTATATTTTATTTCAACCCGGTTTGGAATAACTGCCTCACAGTCTAGACTAAGAGTGCTTACACGTGCATACTTACAGGAGATATCAACATCTTTGTGTGAGTCTTCTCAGTTTTTTGGAATATTATTGTTTATGCATTTAGCACCATTCGATATATAATATAAGCTTTATTGACCAATAAACATTAAGTTTAGAATTATATAATAACAGGGAAATAGTCCTTGTGGTGCCTTTGTTCGTGTGTAGTAACATAACTCTCAATACCAGCGTTGTCTTAAGGGTACGCTGGGAAAAAAAGCAGCGTTAGCTACGCTGGTCTTTACCAACAAAACTTTAAATCTAGCCGAAAGTGTTTCTTTCATAGAAACATAACATAGAAACATACATAGGAACATAGAATTCGATGGTAGATAACAACCAAAAGGCCGATCAAGTCTACACATATTACATGTTACTGTTTTCTTAGGATAGCCTTATGCATGTCCAAGGCATTTTTTTACAGTCTTTGTGTTTGCCACCTCTTTTGGATGTTTATTCAATGGGGGCTATTTATGAAGCAGTGGATGCTGCTTCCGACCCTCTCCACTTCAGTTCCGACTGAAACGGAAGTTAAGAAGCAGCGGTCCTAAGACCGCTGCTACTTAACTCGTCCGCCACCTCTGAGGTGGCGTACAGCAATGAACCCGATCGAATACGATCGGGTTGATTGACACCCCCTGATAGCGGCCGCAAATCTGCAGGGGGCAGCATTGCACCAGCAGTTCACAAGTACTGCTGGTGCAATGATAAATACCGACAGCGTATGCTGTCGGCATTTATCGATGTGCGGCGGACATGATTCGCTACATAAATAGACCCCAATGAATCCACCAATCTTTCTCTTTTCTCAAAATTTTCATGAATCTGCTACCCGCAGACTTAAGATTGTGACTCCTTGTTTTAGTATTTCTTTTTTTGTGGAAAATGCTTTCAGCTTTAACTTTATTAAGTTCCTTCATATATTTTAAGGTTTCTATCATGTCACCTCTTTTCAGGGCCGGGCTAGGACCAAAAAAAGGCCCGGGTATTTTAGGGCAAAAAGGCCCACTCCCCCCCCCCCCTCCGCTCACAATTTCTTATTTACATACATGCAGTCACACAACATACACAGCACACATACACTACACAGCATTTACATACATGAAGATACACAACATACACACACTACACAGCATTTACTTACACGCAGATACAAAACATACACACACAATACAGCATTCACATACATGCAGACACACAACACACACACACACACTACACAACATTCACATGCATGCAGATACACAACATACACACACTACACAGCATTCACATACATGCAGGCACACAACACACACACATTACACAGCATTCACATACATGCAGTCACACAACATACACAGCACACACACACACACTACACAGCATTCACATACATGAAGATACACAACATACACAACACACACACACACTACACAGCATTCACATACATGCAGTCACACAACATACACAGCACACACACACACACTACACAGCATTCACATACATGCAGTCACACAACATACACAACACACACACACACTACACAGCATTCACATACATGCAGTCACACAACATACACAGCACACACACACACACACTACACAGCATTCACATACATGCAGATACACACCATAGATTAATTAACGCTAATTAAGTATTTGACGTCTTAAGAACATAGCTATTTAACTTCTCCGCCACCTAAGTTGTCGCACATTTCAATCATCAAAATCCGATGCAATCCAATCGGGAGGATTTATGGCTATGCGCTAGCAGTGGGTGACAATGCACAAGCAGTGGTTTGTGCTGCAAAATCGAGGCAGACTTGGTTCCTAATGGTAAACTTTGTCCACCTGGGAAATGATAAACAGGGGCCTTCAAATTATCACAGACAGTGTAACTTAATGCTGCTGATCATATAACTGGAGAGCTTAAAAGTCCATGGGTCGATTTATTAAGCAGCGGATGCTGCATTGATGCCTCATCGTTTCTGGTCTGGTCATAAGACCACTGCTCCTTAACTTCTCTGCCACCTTTCAGGTGGTGGACTGAAATCATCCCAATCCGGATGATTGATGGCCCCTTCTAGCGAATAATTGTCTGCAAGTGAGCAGGGGGCGGCATTGCACAAGCATTTCACTAGGAATGCTTGTGCAATGTTAAATGCAAGCAGAGTATGTTGTCTGCATTTAGCGAGGAATAATGTCCGCTCGCCTCTTGTTAAATGTACCCCCATGACTGGATTTTACATTATCACATGATCCAGGAATGGAGATTGTCTGAAGACAGTGGGCTAAGTCTAGCTATGGAGGAGAAAGTTTCAGTATTTGTGGTAGCTCAACAAAGGTGTGTTTGTTCAGAATATGTGAGTTATTGCTCTCAATATTCATGCATTGTTGTTGTTTACCTTATGAAGCTCCCTCTTTATAATGTAAACTGATAATTACCTTGTTTGCTTACCAACTTTAAAAGAGATGCATTGCCGGCCCAAAACTGGACCAGGGACCAGATTTTAATCAGCTCATAGAAGATAGCAGCTAACACTAGGGGGCCTATCTATCAAGCTCCGAAAGGAGCTTGACGGCCCATGTTTCTGGCGAGTCTTCAGACTCACCAGAAACAGCAGTTATGAAGCAGCGGTCACAAAGACCGCTGCTCCATAACCTGTCCGCCTGCTCTGAGCAAGTGGACAGACATTGCCGGAAATCAGATTGATTGACACCCCCCTGCTGGTGGCTGATTGACCGCGAGTCTGCAGGGGGGGGGGCGTTGCACCAGCAGCTCTTGATCAGGTCCGCCAGACTTTGATAAATAGGGGCCTAGGGGTTAGGTGGTCATCAGATGAGTAGTCAGGCCATGGTACAGAAACAGATAAGCAAGGAGAAAACGACCATCACACCAAAAGGTGTTAATAAGAGTAATGCAAAGTACAGGTCCTTAGGTCAGCATCAAAGTAATCAGTCCACGATTCAAGGTAAAGGGTGAGGCAAAAAGAATAAACCAGGAAACATTTGTGGTTCTCTTTAGGATTACTAAGCCTGTGGGTCCTGCCACTGTATGACTGGATCCTCATTCTACTTATCTGGCACATCAATATATTTATTTTTGTACAGTGAACTCATTTTCTCAACAATATCCTCATCCTCCTGATGATGAGTTTGAGGTTGAGAAAATTTGGACTCTTGTATCCACAGGGGTCACTTACATTTTTTTATTTAATGGCAGAGCAATGGGCATGAAGAATGTTTTTGGGAACATGTCTCTCATTTGCATGCTCCAAGACTGCTGTGCTTGTTTTACTGTACCAATCCTTCCCATGCTGATTCTTCTTGCGCCCTACGGTCATTTTTAAAGGGACATTGAACACTAAATAAATCATTGCTTGAATGTTGTATTCAATGCAAAGGTTTGCCTAAGAATATTTTTTTACATGTATTTTTTAAAATTATATTAGTTGTTTAAATATTGAACAAATAATGGTAATTTGGCAATGTCCATAAAGCAGTGGGTACCGCCATATTGTAACTTAGGTAACCTTTTCTGCAAAGGCCTATTAGGTATGTTTATAAATGGCTTACTTGAGTGTGCAACCAAGGACTGTATAGAATATAGCTGTGTCTATATTTGATATCAAATATAGTATGATGTTACTAAGTAGTACTTGGCCAAAAGTTGTCAATTTTCCCTTCCAGGTGTTTCTGTAGAGGATAAATGATTGTCTTTGATCCCTACTACTAAGTTTACTATAATAATCAAATCTACCAATCTATCACAATGTCTCCTTTCTTTGCTACTTAAAGGGACAGTAAAGTCAAAAATAAACTTTCATGATTCAGATAGACCATGTGATTTTAAACAAATTTCCAATTTTCTTCTATTTTCAAATTTGATTTTTGTTCTCTTGATAACCGTTTGTTATTAATAGAGCTAGGTAGACTGATAGAAGCTCAGGAGGGTGTACGTGTCTTTAGCAGTCTATAGCAGCAGTGTTTGTTTCTATGTATACCATTGCTGTAAACAATGCTTTGGGAGTTTTGAGAGGGTTCACATAACGTGTAAGTATTGTGTAAGCATCTGCTTTCTTGTTGTTTCCCATTGATAGCCACTCAGTATTCTGAATCCTAAACATAATCCTGTTATTAGTGAAAAAACATAATCATGATTTTTGTTTTTTGAAGAACATATTAAGAAACATCGAGCTGGTCTCCACATGTTTGTGTTAGTTTCAATAAAAAAGTATGCCAGTCTTTTCAGGGAAAAGGATGTTCTTGAATAAGCCATTTTAGGCCAGATTACAAGTGGAGCGGTATTTAACGCTCTCGCTTGTGCACTAACTCCGCTAGAAGTAAGCTTTTTGCGCGTCGGGTAGTGCTCGAATTACAAGTTCAAAGAAAACTGTTTTCTCAAGAGTGATAACCTGATGTGCGCAGAAAAAACGAACTTCTAATATCACAATCTCACTAACATATTTTAGTCAATTAGTGCTGGCTCATAGGAACTCCACGTGTGTGAGCACAGTGTTATCTATATGACACACATGAACTAACACCCTTTTGTGGTCAAAGTGCCCTGAGAGAAGAGGCAGCCTTCAAGGGATTAGAAATTAGCATAGGAACCTCCTAGGTTTAGCTTTCAACTAAGAATACCAAGAGAACAAAGCAAAATTGGTGATAAAAGTAAATTGGAAAATTATTTAAAATTACATGCCCTATCTGAATCATGAAAGTTTATTTTGGACTAGACTGTCCCTTTAAATGCAATGGGCTCCAATGCACTTATATATGTTTTTATGTATATACATAGGTATTTATGTGTTTATATGTGTATATCTATACTATAATCGTGTTTGTAACGCGTCCGTTGGTGTCGCCAGTTGTGCACGCATCCTCAAAGGAATGTTGGCTGCGCGAGGCAGCCAAAAAAATGTTGCACACGCAGTCAAAAGAATCAACCTGGATTCCGAAAATGGCAGGGTGGATTCTTTCACCTCCCTGCCATTTTCGGAATCCACTTGGAGGCAGCGTAGGCAAACGAAACCTTAAAAAAAAGAAACACGCAACCAGCCACACAAAACAATGAAAAAACACGTAACCCGCCCCCAAGAAATAAAAAAAACTAGCCGCCCGCAGTGAAGTATAACAAAAAAACGAACCTAACGCGCAAAGTATCAACAAACACCAAAACCGCCAACCCCCCACATCACAAAATCTGATGGTATTTTGATACAATATATATCTATACCTATATATATGCATTGGCATATGAAATATACTTTATTAAATATCAATATGGTATAAATATGTTTTCACATGTTTTCAGCTACTTAAAGGGACAGTCTACACCAGAATTGTTATTGTTTTAAAAGATAGATAATCCCTTTATTACCCATTCCCTAGTTTTCCATAACCAACACAGTTATATAAATATACGTTTTACCTCTGTGATTATCTTGTATTTAAGCATCTGCAAGCTGCCCCCTTATTTCAGTTCTTTTGACAGTCATGCATTTTAGCCAATTAGTGCTGGCTTATAGGAACTCCACGTGCGTGAGCACAGTGTTATCTATATGACACACATGAACTAACACCCTTTTGTGGTAAAAAAAAATCAAAAAATGCCCTGAGAGAAGAGGCGGCCTTCAAGGGATTTGAAATTAGCATATGAACCTCCTAGGTTTAGCTTTCAACTAAGAATACCAAGAGAACAAAGCAAAATTGGTGATAAAAGTAAATTGGAAAATTGTTTAAAATTACATTCCCTATCTGAATCATGAAAGTTTGTTTTGGACTAGACTGTCCCTTTAAATGCAATGGACTCCAATGCACTTATATATGTTTTTATGTATATACATAAGTATTTATGTGTTTATATGTGTATATCTATACTATAATCGTGTTTGTAACGCATCCGTTGGTGTCGCCAGTTGCGCACGCATCCTCAAAGGAATGTTGGCTGCGCGAGGCAGACAAAAAATTTTTTGCGAGCGCAGCCAAAAGAATCCACTTGGATTCCGAAAATGGCAGGGTGGATTCTTTCACCACCCTGCCATTTTCGGAATCCACCTGGAGGCAGCGTAGGTAAACGAAGCCTTAAAAAAAAACCACTCAACCACCGGCACGAAGCAATGAAAAAACACGTAACCCGCCCCCAAGAAATTAAAAAACCTAACCACCCGCATGAAGTATAAAAAAAAAACGAACCTACCGCACAAAGTATTAACACCAAAACCGCCAATCCCCACATCGCAAAATAATAAAGTAATTAACCCCTAATATAGCAAATAGCATAATTAAAATATTAACTCTAAACTACCAACCCCCCATATCGCAATAAACCTAAATAACATATTAACCCCTAAACGGCCAAGTCCCCACATCAAACTGCCAACCCCCCACATCACAATAAACCTAATTAACCTATTAACCCCTAAACCGCCAAACCCCCACATTGCAATAAACCTAATTAACCTATTAACTCCTAAACTGACAACCCCCCACAATGCAAATAACTAATTTAATTACTAAGCCCCCTAACCTAACACCCTCTAAATTAACCCCAATACTAAATTACACTTAAAATAATAAAACCTAACATTAAATTACAAAAAAATAATCTAAGATTACAAAAAATAAAAAACTCTAAAATTACAGAAAAAAAAATAAACAAAATTATCAAAAATAAAAAAATGTAACCTAATCCCTATGAAAATGAAAAAGCCCCCCAAAATAAAAACACCCCCTAATCTAAACTAAACTACCAATAGCCCTTAAAAGGACCTTTTGTAGGGCATTGCCCTAAGTTAAACAGCTTTTTTACATTTAAAAAATACTAACTCCCCCCTGACAGTAAAAAAGCCCCACCCACCAAACCCCCAAAATAAAAAAACCTAACACTAAAAAAAACTAAACTACCCATTGCCCCTAAAGGGGCATTTGTATGGGCATTGCCCTTAAAAGGGCTTTCAGCTCTTTTAATGCCCTTAAAAGAGCAATCAGCTCTTTTACAGCCCATTAAATCCCTAATCTTAAAAATAAAAAAATAAAAAAATAAAAATCCTAAAACTAAGCCCCAAATAGGTACTCAAGGTTCCTGAAGTCCGGCAAAGAAGGTCTTCTTCCAGGCGGATCCATCATCTTCTATCTTCATCCGGAGCAAAGGCAGCACAGAGCAGAGGTGCGGAGCTGGCTTCCCTGATGCACGGATCCTCAGCGGCGGTTATTAGCGGTGTGGAGGCTCCTCTTCTTGCGATCGTCCGTCGCACACTGAAGATTGAATGCAAGGTACCCCATATTTATTGGGGTACCTTGCATTCCCATTGACTGAAATTTTGAAATCAGCCAATAGGATGAGAGCTACTGAAATCTTATTGGCTGATTTGAACAGCCAATATGATTTCAGTAGCTCTAATCCTATTGGCTGATTTCAAATGTCAGCCAATAGGAATGCAAAGTACCCCAAATTGATTGCGGTACCTTACATTCAATTTTTAGTGTACGCCAGAGATCAGATGAAGAGGAGTCTCCATGCCGCTGAGGATCACCGCTTGTGAAGACCGCCGCTGAGGACCGCCACTGAGAACCATCGCTGAGGACCACCGCTCCGGATCAGCGCATCGGGGAAGACCGCTCCACACCTCTGCTCCGTGCCGCCTTCGCACAGGATGAAGATAGAAGATGATGGAGCCGCCTGTAAAAAGACCTTCTCCGCCGGACTTCAGGAAAGGTGAGTACCTATTTGCCCTTTTAAGGGCAGTACAAGAGCTAAATGCCCTTTTAAGGGAAATGCCCATACAAATGCCCCTTTAAGGGCAATGGGTAGTTTAGGTTTTGTTAGTGTTAGTTTTTTTATTTTGGAGGGTTTGGTTGGGTGGGGGGATTTATTGTTAGGGGTTAATTGGTAGTTTTTTTTAAGTAAAAGAGCTGTTTAACTTTGGGCAATGCCCTACAAAAGGCCCTTTTAAGGGCTATTGGTATTTTAGTATTAGATTAGGGGGTGTTTTTATTTTGGGGGGATTTTTTATTTTTATAGGGGTATTAGTTTAGGTTTAAGTTTTTTATTTTGGATAGCTGTTTATTTTTTTCTGTAATTTTACATTTTTTATATTTAGTAAAATTAGCTTTGGGTTTGTATTTTTTAAACATAGACTGCCCTCTGGCCGGCTTATTGCCTAGTATGTCTATAAATACATATATACACATATAAAATCATAAATACAAATGTACACACATATAAACATATAAAAAAATAAATATAAATATATACACACACATATTTAGACATTTATATGCATGTGTTTCTTTGTTAAAGCCCTTTGACTGTCTTTTTTTTTCTAACACCAGAGACCTCATATCTTTGAGCCCTTTTTTGTGCAATTTTTTTTTTTATTATTATTATTAATTAGATAGTGTTTTTATAAGTGTAACTTTACTTTTTAATGTTTTTTTGCGAGAGGGTAAACCAGAGCTTTAAGGATGCGGTAATCATTTTAGCGTAAATCACGATTGCGCTCAGGCATTCACATTTATTTTCAACTTGTAATATGAGCATTACATCAGGCATGCGCAAACTGCCCCAATAAACCTGATATCGCTTACGCGTAATCGTTAGCTCGCTACTCGTAATCTGGCCCTTTATGTTTGCTTTATATGTTTTATCAAGAATGTTCTTGCATAACCCATTTTATATTTGCTTTATATGTATAATCATCAATAAAAGTCAATAAAATCATTTTCATGGTCTATAAAATTATCAATAATCAATTGTACTTGGAAAGGAAATACAGGTGGCCCTCGATTTACAACGGTTCAATTTGCACCGTTTCAGAATAACAACCTTTTTTCAGTCATGTGACTGCTATTGAAAAGCACTGAGAAGCAGTGCATTGATTAAAATAGCTAGTAGGTGGAGCTGTCCGCTTGTGTTGCAGCAAAGATATGAAAGCCAAGCAAGCTAAAATGAATCAGTATAACTAGACCTGAGCTATGAAGCAGCTTTCATAGGAACAAGATCTTCCGGTCTATAAATCAGTCCAGATTGGAATGCATAGAAAGAATTGTTTGCAGAAACATGCAAGTAAAGTGTATGTTGTGTGATTATTTTATTAGGTTTATAATGCTGTTTAGCATTTAAAGTCTTTATTTCAAAGCTTTAAAAATAATGTATTAGGTGTTACTGATGACAATTTTGAGAGGGGCCTGGAACCTAACTCCCTCACTTCCCATTGACTTACATTATAAACTGGGTTTCAATTTACAACCATTGCTTCTGGAACCTAACCCCGGCGTAAACTGAGGGCTACCTGTACATTTTTTTTTTTTTTACTTTTTTTGTCCTTTTTCTTACTGTATTCTGAATATTCCAACAAATATGCTATTAGACTTTTAAAGAAATAACATAAAATATCTTTGAGCCACATTAGGAAACATTTGAAATTCCAATCTTCAAATTCCTGTCCATATGTTCAGGCACCAATGTGTTGTCTTCCAATGAACGTTTGAATAATTTTGAGCTTATGTTTAAATATTACCTAACATGTAAACCTTTTTACTTATACCTGAAGGGGAATATACTTTTCACATAAGCTTTATAATGTCCACTGGGTTATTTGAGTGGTTCAATTATTCTGCTGCGAATGGGGATCCAGTGAAGGCTGCACCTCTCTGCAAGTTCCTTCACAGCACAATTAAATTAAAAATTCTCACTCTAACCTACAAAGCCCTCAGCAATGCTGCCCCACCTTACCTGTCCTCACTCATCAACAAATATACTCCAGCCCGCCCCCTAAGATCCAACAATGACCTGCTCCTTGCATCTTCTACCATCACCTCCTCCCATGCTAGATTGCAGGACTTCTCTCGTGCAGCACTAACCCTCTGGAATGCATTTTCTCAAGCTGTCAGACTTTCCCTTAACCTGTCTTCCTTTAAACGCTCCCTAAAGACCTTTTTGTTCAGGGAAGCTTATCACCCAACTCAGTTACAAATTAATTTCACTTACCTAATAGTTGCCCTCATCTAACTCAGCACTAACATCATTCTCACCATTGCAGTAATTTCCCACGGGAATAAGGCCCTCAATTCCCCCTGTATTTGTCTGTTCAATTTCTTATATTGTAATGTCTCAACGTTGTGCTTTTATCTTTGTACCCATGGACAGTGCTGCGGGATCTGTTGGGGCTTTATAAATAAAGACTAATAATAAGAATAAAATATATATTATTTTCCTACAAATAACTTTAAAAATAATAATTTTTCAAACTATACTCAAAATTACTTATGTAGATGAAACTTATATGTAAATAAATAAAAAATATACATCAATCAATGCCCTAATTGCATATTATTTATGTACATCATACATCTCTACTTTATAAAGGATTTTTATGTATTTCACAAAATAAATACTTTTAGAATGTGCTGACATTTTCTCAAATTAAATGATTGGTTGAAAAGATATAAAAACATACACTTAGATTACGAGTTTTGCGTTAGAGGCTATGCGGTGCTAACGAGCAGTTTATGCTCACCGCTCACTTACAGACAGCGCTGGTATTACAGGTTTTTACAACCCAGACAAGAAGTGAGCGTTGAGCAAAATTTTGCTCCTTACCGCACTCCTATACCAGCGCTGCTTACGTTAGTGGTGAGCTGGTGTAACGTGCTCGTGCACGATTTCCCCATAGGAATCAACGGGGAGAGCCGGCTGAAAAAAAGTCTAACATCTGCAAAAAAGCAGCGTAAAACACAGTAACGCAGCCCCATTGATTCCCATGGGGAAATAAAAGTTATGTCTACACCTAACACCCTAACATGAACCCTGAGTCTAAACACCCCTAATCTTACACTTATTAAATCCTAATCTGCTGCCACTGACATCGCCAACACCTATTTTATAATTATTAACCCCTAATCTGCCGTTCCGGACACCGCCGCCACCTACATTATACTTATGAACCCCTAATCTGCTGCCCCCAACATCGCTGACACCTACATTATATTTATTAACCCCTAATCTGCTGCCCCCTATGTCACCACCACCTACCTACATTTATTAACCCCTAATCTGCTGCCCCAACGTCGCCGCCACTATAATAAACATATTAACCCCTAAACCACCGCACTCCCGCGTTGCAAACATTAGTTAAATATTATTAACCCCTAATCTGCCAGCCCTAACATCGCCGCCACCTACCTACATTTATTAACCCCTAATCTGCCATCCCCAATGTCACCGCCACTATATTAAAGTTATTAACCCCTAAACTCAAGTCTAACCCTTAACCTAACACCCCCTAACTTAAATATAATTAAAAGAAATCTAAATAAAATTACTATAATTAACTAAATTATTCCTATTTAAAACTAAATACTTACCTGTAAAATAAACCCTAAGCTAGCTACAATATAACTAATAGTTACATTGTAGCTATTTTAGGATTTATTTTTATTTTACAGGCAAGTTTGTATTTATTTTAACTAGGTAGAATAGTTATTAAATAGTTATTAACTATTTAATAACCACCTAGCTAAAATAAATACAAAGTTACCTGTAAAATAAAACCTAACCTAAGTTACAATTACACCTAACACTACACTATAATTAAATAAATTAACTAATTTAACAACAATTAAATACAATTAAATAAAATTATCTAAAGTACAAAAAAACAAACACTAAATTACAGAAAATAATAAACAAATTACAATATTTTTAAACTAATTACACCTAATCTAATCCCCCTAACAAAATAAAACAGCCCCCCCAAAAATAAAAAAAAGCCCTACCCTACACTAAATTACATAAAGTAATCAGCTCTTTTACCTGTAAAAAAATTACAAATCCCCCCCAACATTAAAACCCACCACCCACACAACCAACCCTACTCTAAAACCCACCCAATACCCCCTTTAAAAAAAACTAACACTAACCCCTTGAAGATCACCTTACTGGGAGAAGTCTTCATCCAACCGGGCCGTAGTCCTCAAAAAAGCCAGGAGAAGTCGTCATCCAAGCCGGGCGAAGTGGTCCTCCAGACAGGCAGAAGTCTTCATCCAGACGGCATCTTCTATATTCATCCATCCGGCGCGGAACAGGTCCATCTTCAAGACATCCAACGTAGAGCATCCTCTTCAAACAACGGCTAACACAGAATGAAGGTACCTTTAAGTGACGTCATCCAAGATGGCGTCCCTTCAATTCCGATTGGCTGATAGAATTCTATCAGCCAATCGTAATTAAGGTAGAAAAAATCATATTGGCTGATGCAATCAGCCAATAGGATTGAAGTTCAATCCTATCGGCTGATCCAATCAGCCAATAGAATGCGAGCTCAATCCTATTGGCTGCTTGGATCAGCCAATAGGATTGAACTTCAATCCTATTGGCTGATTGCATTAGTCAATAGGATTTTTTCTACCTTAATTCCGATTTGCTGATAGAATTCTATCAGCCAATTGGAATTGAAGGGACGCCATCTTGGATGACGTCACTTAAAGGTACCTTCATTCTGTGTTAGCCATCGATTGAAGAGGATGCTCTACGTCGGATGTCTTGAAGATGGACCTGCTCCACGCCGGATGGATGAAGATAGAAGATGCCGTCTGGATGAAGACTTCTGCCTGTCTGGAGGACCACTTCGCCCGGCTTGGATGAAGACTTCTCCCGGCTTCGTTGAGGCCCAGTTGGATGAAGACTTCTCCCGGTAAGGTGATCTTCAAGGGGTTAGTGTTAGGTTTTTTTAAAGGAGTATTGGGTGGGTTTTAGAGTAGGGTTGGTTGTGTGGGTGGTGGGTTTTAATGTTGGGGGGGGAGTTGTCGCAAAGGCCCTTTTAAGGGCTATTTGTAATTTAGTGTAGGGTAGGGCTTTTTTTTTATTTTGGGGGGGCTTTTTTATTTTGTTAGTGGGATTAGATTAGGTGTAATTAGTTTAAAAATATTGTAATTTGTTTATTATTTTCTGTTATTTAGTGTTTTTTTTTTTTTTGTACTTTAGATCATTTTATTTAATTGTATTTAATTGTTGTTAAATTAGTTTACCCAGTTTGCAAAAAAAGTAGTTTTTTCTGTTTTTTATTTTTTTTCTGTAGTGTAGCTTCCCCCCCCCCCCCACAGACCAACCCCCACCACCTGCCACACCAGATATGAGTGGTGGCACTGGGCAAGTAGGCACAGTATACGCTGTAAGCCTGACACACACGCTGGCAGGCAGGCAACTGCAATTAGATTACACAGGAAAAAAAAAAAAAAGCAGACTGATGTTCTAGCCCTAAAAGGGGCTTTTTGGGGTGCTGTCCTTACAGCAGAGATCAGATGAGTTCTTCAGGACTGTAGTGGACACTGAATACACTAGCCTAGCTATCGATTTCCCTATTAAATCAGCAGCAGCTACACTGTCCCTCCTCTCACTAAGAATGCAGCTTCTGAATGAATCTAAAATGGATGCTGTCCAGCAGGTGGGAGGGTCTGGGAGGGAGGGTCTGCTGCTGATTGGCTGGAATGTGTCTGCTGACTGTGAGGTACAGGGTCAAAGTTTACTCAATGATGATGAATAGGGGGCGGATCGAACATCGCATATGTTCGCCCGCTGCGGCAAACGCGAACATGCTATGTTCGCCGGGAACTATTCGCTGGCAAACTATTCGCGACATCACTAGTTGTAACATGGCTGTGCAAAAAGCTTATTTGAAATAAAATATGTTGTTCTCATAAAAAAAATGCCTCTCATA
Organism: Bombina bombina; assembly: GCF_027579735.1. Taxonomy (NCBI): domain Eukaryota; kingdom Metazoa; phylum Chordata; class Amphibia; order Anura; family Bombinatoridae; genus Bombina; species Bombina bombina. Next base: position 981,397,513 of record NC_069500.1, on the reverse strand, counting down.
TTAACTATTAGTAATAATCTGAAAATATTAAAATAACTAAAGAAAAAGGAAATAGAGTTTGTAAACATTATGTGAAGCTTACAAAATTATTGACGGGCACAGCCAATGAAACAAGGACCTTCCAACATAGATAGATCCTTTCTCACTTGCAGAGAAAGTTTTAAAGGGACACAAAACCAAACATTTTCTTTTGTGATTCAGATAAAACATACAATATAAAAAAAAGTAATAATTTACTTTTATTATATCATTTGCTTTGTTCCCAGGGTATTCTTTGTTAAAGAGATACATAGGTAAGTGTTTAGAGCATTACATGACAGGAAAAAGTGCTGCCATCTAGTGCCATCATCTTTTGTAAATGGATAATATTCTTGCCATGCAGTTCTGCACACTGTTTTTCAACAAAAGATAACAAGAGAATAAAGACAATTTGATAACGGAAGTAAATAAGAAAGTTGTTTAAAATTACGTGCTTTATCTGAAGCATGAATTTTAGATTTCATGTCCCTTTGATGAATGCCACATTTTCCTTTTTTTTAATTAAAAAGCCTAATTTTTCTTTATACAAATCCAAATGCACATCTCTAGTGTTTAACACAAAATGCAGAATAAAATTCAAAAGGTTAAATGTTTGGCCTGCATCTGATTCTTGGTTACCTGGCATTGACCTCCTGCAGCTACAATCCTAATAAAAGTGAGATAATGAATCTAGCTTTAGAGATTTTGGTTAAAACAGCATATGAAAGAAAAAAAATGCATTTGCAACTGTGCTAGAAAGGAGTCAAAATAAATTAAAGCAAATCTACTACTAACATATTTTTTAAACACTGTTTACTAAGGGCTAGATTACAAGTGGAGCGCAATTTAGCACTCTAACTTAAACTACACTATAAAGTAAGTAAAAACCTAGCTTGTGCTAAAATATTATTGTGACTGCATTAGTCTCTCCTCCCATAGGCCTAGATTTGGAGTTTTGTCGGTAAGGACCCGCGTAGCTAACGCCGGCTTTTTTCTGGTCGCACCATAAAAATATCTCTGGCATTGAGAGTCCACATAAAGGCTGCGTTAGGTTCCAAAAAAGGAGCGTAGAGCATTTTTAACGCAACTTCAACTCTCGATACCAGAGTTGCTTACGGACGCGGCCAGCCTCAAAAACGTGCTCGTGCACGATTCCCCCATAGGAAACAATGGGGCTGTTTGAGCTGAAAAAAAACCTAACACCTGCAAAAAAGCCGCGTTCAGCTCCTAACGCAGCCCCATTGTTTGCTATGCGTAAACACTTCCTACGTCTGCACCTAACACTCTAACATGTACCCCGAGTCTAAACACCCCTAACCTTACACTTATTAACCCCTATTCTGCCGCCCCCGCTATCGCTGACCCCTGTATATTTTTTTTAACCCCTAATCTGCCGCTCCGTAAACCGTCGCTACTTACATAATCCCTATGTACCCCTAATCTGCTGCCCCTAACACCGCCGACCCCTATATTATATTTATTAACCCCTAATCTGCCCCCCACAACGTCGCCTCCACCTGCCTACACTTATTAACCCCTAATCTGCCGACCGGACCTGAGCGCTACTATAATAAAGTTATTAACCCCTAATCCGCCTCACTAACCCTATAATAAATAGTATTAAACCCTAATCTGCCCTCCCTAACATCGCCGACACCTAACTTCAATTATTAACCCCTAATCTGCCAACTGGAGCTCACCGCTATTCTAATAAATGTATTAACCCCTAAAGCTAAGTCTAACCCTAACACTAACACCCCCCTAAATTAAATATAATTTTAATCTAACGAAATTAATTATCTCTTATTAAATAAATTATTCCTATTTAAAGCTAAATACTTACCTGTAAAATAAATCCTAATATAGCTACACTATAAAGTATAATTATACTATAGCTATTTTAGGATTAATATTTATTTTACAGGCAACTTTGTATTTATTTTAACCAGGTACAATAGCTATTAAATAGTTAATAACTATTTAATAGTTACCTAGTTAAAATAATAACAAAATTACCTGTAAAATAAATCCTAACCTAAGTTACAATTAAACCTAACCCTACACTATCATTAAATTAATTAAATAAAATATCTACAATTACCTACAATTAAACCTAACACTACACTATCAATACATTAATTAAATACAATATCTACAAATAACTACAATGAAATAAACTTACTAAAGTACAAAAAATAAAAAAGAACTAAGTTACAAAAAATAAAAAAATATTTACAAACATAAGGAAAATCTTACAACAATTTTAAACTAATTACACCTACTCTAAGCCCCCTAATAAAATAACAAAGCCCCCCAAAATAAAAAATGCCCTACCCTATTCTAAATTACTAAAGTTCAAAGCTCTTTTACCTTACCAGCCCTGAACAGGGCCCTTTGCGGGGCATGCCCCAAAGAATTCAGCTCTTTTGCCTGTAAAAAAAAACATACAATACCCCCCCAACATTACAACCCACCACCCACATACCCCTAATCTAACCCAAACCCCCCTTAAATAAACCTAACACTAAGCCCCTGAAGATCATCCTACCTTGTCTTCACCATACCAGGTTCACCGATCGGTCCTGGCTCCAAAATCTTCATCCAACCCAAGCGGGGGCTGGTGATCCATCATCCGGCAGCTGAAGAGGTCCAGAAGAGGCTCCAAAGTCTTCATCCTATCCGGGAAGAAGAGCAGATCCGGACCGGCAACCATCATCTTCCAAGCGGCATCTTCTATCTTCATCCGATGAGGACCGGCTCCATCCTGAAGACCTCCACTGCGGACCCATCTTCATCCGGCGACGTCCAACTGAAGAATGACGGTTCCTTTAAGGGACGTCATCCAAGATGGCGTCCCTCGAATTCCGATTGGCTGATAGGATTCTATCAGCCAATCGGAATTAAGGTAGGAATATTCTGATTGGCTGATGGAATCAGCCAATCAGAATCAAGTTCAATCCGATTGGCTGATCCAATCAGCCAATCAGATTGAGCTCGCATTCTATTGGCTGATCAGATCTACTCTTCTTCCCGGATAGGATGAAGACTTTGGAGCCTCTTCTGGACTTCTTCAGCCGCCGGATGATGGATCGCCAGCCCCCGCTTGGGTTGGATGAAGATTTTGGAGCCAGGACCGATCGGTGAACCTGGTATGGTGAAGACAAGGTAGGATGATCTTCAGGGGCTTAGTGTTAGGTTTATTTAAGGGGGGTTTGGGTTAGATTAGGGGTATGTGGGTGGTGGGTTGTAATGTTGGGGGGGGGTATTGTATGTTTTTTTTTACAGGCAAAAGAGCTGAATTCTTTGGGGCATGCCCCGCAAAGGGCCCTGTTAAGGGCTGGTAAGGTAAAAGAGCTTTGAACTTTATTAATTTAGAATAGGGTAGGGCATTTTTTATTTTGGGGGTCTTTGCTATTTTATTAGGGGGCTTAGAGTAGGTGTAATTAGTTTAAAATTGTTGTAATATTTTTCTTATGTTTGTAAATTTTTTTTATTTTTTGTAACTTAGTTCTTTTTTATTTTTTGTACTTTAGTTAGTTTATTTCATTGTAGTTATTTGTAGATATTGTATTTAATTAATGTATTGATAGTGTAGTGTTAGGTTTAATTGTAGGTAATTATAGGTATTTTATTTAATTAATTTATTGATAGTATAGTGTTAGGTTTAATTGTAACTTAGGTTAGGATTTATTTTACAGGTAATTTTGTAATTATTTTAACTAGGTAGCTATTAAATAGTTCTTAACTATTTAATAGCTATTGTACATGGTTAAAATAATTACAAAGTTGCCTGTAAAATAAATATTAATCCTAAAATAGCTACAATGTAATTATAATTTATATTGTAGCTATATTAGGATTTATTTTACAGGTAAGTATTTAGCTTTAAATAGGAATAATTTATTTAATAAGAGTTAATTAATTTCGTTAGATTAAAATTATATTTAATTTAGGGGGGTGTTAGTGTTAGGGTTAGACTTAGCTTTAGGGGTTAATACATTTATTAGAATAGCGGTGAGCTCCAGTCGGCAGATTAGGGGTTAATAATTGAAGTTAGGTGTCGGCGATGTTAGGGAGGGCAGATTAGGGGTTAATACTATTTATTATAGGGTTAGTGAGGCGGATTAGGGGTTAATAACTTTATTATAGTAGCGGTGCGGTCCGCTCGGAAGATTAAGGGTTAATAAGTGTAGGCAGGTGGAGGCGACGTTGAGGGGGGCAGATTAGGGGTTAATAAATATAATATAGGGGTCGGCGGTGTTAGGGGCAGCAGATTAGGGGTACATAGCTATAATGTAGGTGGCGGCGCTTTGCGGTCGGCAGATTAGGGGTTAATTATTGTAGGTAGCTGGCGGCGACGTTGTGGGGGGTAGATTAGGGGTTAATAAATATAATACAGGGGTCGGCGGTGTTAGGGGCAGCAGATTAGGGGTACATAAGTATAACATAGGTGGCGGTCGGCAGATTAGGGGTTAAAAAAATTTAATCGAGTGGCGGCGATGTGGGGGGACCTCGGTTTAGGGGTACATAGGTAGTTTATGGGTGTTAGTGTACTTTAGAGTACAGTAGTTAAGAGCTTTATGAACCGGCGTTAGCCCAGAAAGCTCTTAACTACTGACTTTTTTCCTGCGGCTGGAGTTTTGTCGTTAGATTTCTAACGCTCACTTCAGCCACGACTCTATGATGTTTGTGTAAATCACTTGCTTTTGAGAAGTTCATTAGGCTCATATTGTAACCAGAGCCAAGTTTGTACACTGATTGTTATGACAATAAAGCTCTTTGAAAAAGAAAAAAAAAAAAAAATGAATAATATTCAAACATACTGTAAAATATTCTAAATAATCTATTGAATGTATCTATATTTGTTACAGTATATTTAATAAGTTTAAAATATTTTTTAATCATTTTTTAAATAAATTTGATTGCGCACAAGGTAACATGTTTACTTTCAACTCGTAATGCACACAGTATTTACATCTTGTGCAAAGAGCTGCAAAATACCTCTTACTGCTTGCATACAACAGTTAGCGTGCAATTCATAATCTAGCCCTGAATTGCTATAATTTAAGTGAGACAAAGCTTCACCCAAAAAGACAAAAAAAAAAACGCTCTTACTATAGCAGTGGCCAAACAAACAATCAATTAGATTACAAGTTTCGCGTTGCGGCTTGTAACACTCAAAATATGGCATTTTTATGGGATTCACATTTACGAGCTGCCAATAGAATGAGAGCTGCTTAAATCCTATTGGCTAATTTGAATAGCCAATAGGATTTTAGCAGCCCTAATTCCTATTGGCTGATTCAAAAGTTTAAGCCAATAGGAATGCAAGGGACGCCATCTTGAATCGTTTCCCTTGCATTGAAGCTTCAGTTTACGGTGGTGACCATTAGAAGAGGAGCTCCGCGTCGGATGTCTTCAGGATGGACCCGCTCCGCGCCGGCTGGATGAAGATCGATGAGGCCTCCTGGATGAAGACTTCTTGCCGCATGGATAAGGACTTCGCCGGCTGGATGAATACAGAAGAGGCTGCCTGGATAAAGACTTCTTGCCGAATGGCTGAGGACTTTGCTGGCTAGAGAGATCCTTCAAGTGGGACTTTAACAACTGTAAGTGGATTGTCTTGGGGTTAGTGTTAGGTGTTTTCTAAGGGTTTTTTGTGTGTTTTTTTTTTGTTTAGGGTCTGGGCAGTAAAAGAGCTAAATGCCCTTTTAAGGGCAATGCCAATACAAATGCCCTTTTTTGGGCAATGGGGAGCTTAAGTTATTTTAGATAGTTTTTTTTATTTGGGGGTTGGTTGGTTGGGTGGTGGGTTTTACTGTTGGAGGGGTGTTTGTATTTTTTTATTTTACAGGTAAATGAGCTTTTGTAGTTTATTGTAGGCTAGGTGGTTTTCTTTTTTTTGGGTGGGCTTTTTTTGTTTTGATAGGGCTATTAGATTAGTGTAATACTAGGGGGTGTTTGTATTCTTTTTAAAGTAAAAGAGATGTTTATCTCAGGGCAATGCCCTACAAAAGACCCTTTTAAGGGCCCCCAAAAGGCCCTTTGAAGGGCCCTTGGTAGTTTATTCTAGAGAAGGGTTTTTTATTTTGGGGTATTTTTTAAAGGATATTAGAATAGGATTAATCTTTATTTTTTTTGATAATTTAATTTTTTTTGTAACGATAGGTTTTTTATTTTTTTGTAATAGTAGGTTTTTATTTTTGTAATGTTAGGTTTTAGTGTAAGGCAGGTTCGGTTTTATTTCACAGGTAAGTTTTTATTTATTTTAACTAGGTAGTTATTAAATAGTTAATAACTATTTACTAACTAGTCTACCTAATTAAAAAAAATACAAACGTACCTGTGAAATAAAAATAAAACCTAAGCTAGCTACAATATAACTATTAGTTTAGCTAGCTTAGGTTTTATTTCACAGGTAAGTATTTAGTTTTAAATAGGTATTATTTTGTTAATAATTGTAAATTTAATTTAGATATAATTTAATTATATTAAAGTTAGGGTGGGGTTAGGTTTAGGGTTAAGGCTACATTAGCGTTAGAGTTATGTTAGGGTTAGGTTTAGGGGTTAATATAGTTTGATTTAGCTTGTTGCAATGTGGGGGGCTGGTGGTTTAGGGGTTAATAGGTTATTTTAGTTAATAATTGTAAATATAATTTAGCTATATTTTTATTATGTTAAAGTTAGGGGGTGTTATGGTTATGGTTATGTTAGGGTTAGGGTTAGGTTTAGGGGTTAATATAGTTTAATTTAGCTTGTTGCAATGTGGGGGGCTGGCGGTTTTGGGGTTAATAAATGTAGTATAGTGGCGACGATATCGGGAGCGGCAGATTAGGGGTTAATCATCTTATTTAGGTAGCAGCAATATCGGGAGCAGCAGATTATGGGTTAATAACTGTAGGCAGACGTCGGCGATGTCCGGGGCAGCAGATTAGGGGTATTTAGACTCAGAGTTTATGTTAGGGTGTTAGGTTTAAACTGTGTTTTTATTTCCCTATAGACATCGATCGGGCTGCGTTACGGAACTTGTTTTTCCGCGATCGCAGGTGTTTTTTTTTTACCAGCTCTCCCCATTGATGTCTATTGGGAAATCGTGCACAAGCACATCTCAGCAGTGCTCTGATTGTGTGAGGTATGGAGCTCAATCCAACCATATCGCACACAAAAGGCGTATGTTTAAGAACTTGTAATAGCAGCACTATAGAAAATTAAATAACGTAACTTTTGTGGCGTTTGTTAATTTCTCTATAGCGCTCAAAACTCATAATCTAGCTGAATGTAAATAAAGAGTAAAAGATGAAAGCACACAGTGCAAAAATAGAAATGAATTGTTTTCTAGTTACTTAAAGGGACACTCAGGTTAAATTAAATTTTCATGATTCAGATACAGCATGCAATTTTAAACAACTTTCCAATTTACTTCCATTAAAAAAACGTGAACAGTCTTTTATATTTACACTTTTTGAGTCACCAGATCCTACTGAGCATGTGCAAGAATTCACAGACTATACGTATATGCATTTGTGATTGGCTGATTGCTATCACATGGTACAAGGGGAGTGGAAATAGACATAACTTTGAAATTTGTTATAAAAAAATCTACTACTCATTTGAAGTTCAGACTAAGTGCTATTGCATTGTCTTGTTATCTTGCATTTGTTGATTATGCAAATCTAATGTGTTGACTGGTCCTTTAAGAAAAAATAAGAACCAAAACATATAGTCCTAGATTACAAGTAGAGTGCGACTGATAGAGTAGGGTGCGCTATCCATAACACAGCCAGCGCTAAGGATAACACACAATCTGGATTAACAATGGTAAACTAATTTTATCAATACAAATCTCAAAAAGGGTTACAGACACCACTTTGGTGCAGGTAAAAACGTACAGTATATAATTTATTGTAGACAAACTATATACATCTTATTCACTGTCATGTCATACCAACTGAAAATATCCGACGAGTTTCCTGTGCTGCCAGGCACACTTCATCAGAGGCTTATATAGAACAAAGGTATAGGGCTAGAATACAAGTGGAGCGCTATCGATATTGCTAGGAGCGTAAACGCAATAATGAGGTTGCGGTATTTTTTATGCTCAAATCCATATTGAAAGTGCAATGCTATCAAAATTACCGCAAATTAGTTTGAGCAAAGCCATCAGCTCTTTTGTGGGGGGAAAAAACTCTAACCTCTCTAACATTAAACCCCCCAAATAAAAAAATCATAACTAAAAAAAAATATACCAATTCAGCTTGTTTGATGCCCCCCAAAAAATCTAATCTATTTAAAAATATATATATATAATTACCCTAACACTAACCTCATAAATGTATTTATTGATGATGATGAAGGCAGTGGTCCATCTTCATTGAGGCAGTGGTCTATCTTCATCAAGGCGACCGTCCATCTTCTTCATCCAGGTGGCAGTGGCGGTGGCAGTGGTCCTCCTCTTGCAAACTTCAACATGGAGGTCCTCTTCATACGGTCTCCAGCCGCACAATGAATAGTCAATCACCTAGATTACAAGTTTTGCGGTGCGGCTTGTAACACTGAAAATATGTCATTTTTTGCTTTAAAACAGCACCGCAGGTATTACAAGTGTTGTCAGTATAGGTGTACCGCAAGCCTTTTAGCCTTTTAGCCTGTAACGCAATGTCAGTAGCTAACTTCCACAAAAGTTTGTGAACCGGCGAACCGGGCGAACCGCCATAGACTTCAATAGGCAGGCGAATTTTAAAACCCACAGGGACTCTTTCTGGCCACAAAAGTGATGGAAAAGTTGTTTCAAGGGGACTAACACCTGGACTGTGGCATGCCGGAGGGGGATCCATGGCAAACTCCCATGGAAAATTACATAGTTGATGCAGAGTCTGGTTTTAATCCATAAAGGGCATAAATCACCTAACATTCCTAAATTGTTTGAAATAACGTGCTTTAAAACATCAGGTATGATGTTGTATCGTTCAGTAGTGTAAGGGTTTTTTTTTTTAAATGTACACTACTGTTTTAGCAGATATGACTTGCACTGGTGTGACACTGTGCCCTGGTAGGACCTGGAGCGCACACGTGTGAGGGAAACTGACTGCTATTATCTCACAGTAAAAAAAGTTTTTCTTCTGTTAAGTGTGATCAGTCCACGGGTCATCATTACTTCTGGGATATTACTCCTCCCCAACAGGAAGTGCAAGAGGATTCACCCAGCAGAGCTGCATATAGCTCCTCCCCTCTACGTCACTCCCAGTCATTCTCTTGCACCCAACGACTAGATAGGATGTGTGAGAGGACTATGGTGATTATACTTAGTTTTATATCTTCAATCAAAAGTTTGTTATTTTAAAATAGCACCGGAGTGTGTTATTACCTCTCTGGCAGAGTTTGAAGAAGAATCTACCAGAGTTTTGCTATGATTTTAGCCGGAGTAGTTAAGATCATATTGCTGTTCTCGGCCATCTGAGGAGTGAGGTAAACTTCAGATCAGGGGACAGCGGGCAGATGAATCTGCATAGAGGTATGTAGCAGTTTTTATTTTCTGACAATGGAATTGATGAGAAAATCCTGCCATACCGATATAATGTCATGTATGTATACTTTACACTTCAGTATTCTGGGGAATGGTACTTCACTAGAATTACACTGTAAGAAATACATAAAGCTGTTTAATAACTAGAGATTATGTTTAACGTTTTTGCTGGAATGTAAAATCGTTTTCATTTGCTGAGGTACTGTGTGAATAAATGTTTGGGCACTATTTTTCCACTTGGCAGTTGCTTAATCTGTTTTTCTGACAGTTTCTGTTCTCCCTCACTGCTGTGTGTGAGGGGGAGGGGCCGTTTTTTTGGCGCTTTTACTATGCATCAAATATTTCAGTCAGCAGCTCATTGTATTCCCTGCATGATCCGGTTCATCTCTACAGAGCTCAGGGGTCATCAAAACTTATTTTGAGGGAGGTAATTTCTCTCAGCAGAGCTGTGAGAATTATAGTTTGACTGAGATAAAAAACGTTTATTCTGTAATTTGTTTCCTGCTTTCAGAATTTGTTATCTTTGCTAATGGGATTAAACCTTTGCTAAAGTTGTGTTGTTTACAAGGATTGAGGCTATAACTGTTTCAATTTATTAATTTTCAACTGTCATAGATCTTCTGTGCTTCTTAAAGGCACAGTACGTTTTAATATTATTCTAATTGAATTGTATTTCCAAGTTGCAAGTTTATTTGCTAGTGTGTTAAACATGTCTGACTCAGAGGATGATACCTGTGTCATTTGTTGCAATGCCAAAGTGGAGCCCAATAGAAATTTATGTACTAACTGTATTGATGCTACTTTAAATAAAAGTCAATCTGTACAAATTGAACAAATTTCACCAAACAACGAGGGGAGAGTTATGCCGACTAACTCGCCTCACGTGTCAGTACCTACATCTCCCGCTCAGAGGGAGGTGCGTGATATTGTAGCGCCGAGTACATCTGGGCGGCCATTACAAATCACATTACAGGATATGGCTACTGTTATGACTGAGGTTTTGGCTAAATTACCAGAACTAAGAGGTAAGCGTGATCACTCTGGGGTGAGAACAGAGTGCGCTGATAATATTAGGGCCATGTCAGACACTGCGTCACAGGTGGCAGAACATGAGGACGGAGAACTTCATTCTGTGGGTGACGGTTCTGATCCAAACAGACTGGATTCAGATATTTCAAATTTTAAATTTAAACTGGAAAACCTCCGTGTATTACTAGGGGAGGTGTTAGCGGCTCTGAATGATTGTAACACAGTTGCAATACCAGAGAAAATGTGTAGGTTGGATAAATATTTTGCGGTACCGACGAGTACTGAGGTTTTTCCTATACCTAAGAGACTTACTGAAATTGTTACTAAGGAGTGGGATAGACCCGGTGTGCCGTTCTCACCCCCTCCGATATTTAGAAAAATGTTTCCAATAGACGCCACCACAAGGGACTTATGGCAAATGGTCCCTAAGGTGGAGGGAGCAGTTTCTACCTTAGCTAAGCGTACCACTATCCCGGTGGAGGATAGCTGTGCTTTTTCAGATCCAATGGATAACAAGTTAGAGGGTTACCTTAAGAAAATGTTTGTTCAACAAGGTTTTATATTGCAACCCCTTGCATGCATTGCGCCGATCACGGCTGCAGCGGCATTCTGGATTGAGTCTCTGGAAGAGAACATTGGTTCAGCTACTCTGGACGACATTACGGACAGGCTTAGGGTCCTTAAACTAGCTAATTCATTCATTTCGGAGGCCGTAGTACATCTTACTAAACTTACGGCGAAGAATTCAGGATTCGCCATTCAGGCACGCAGGGCGCTGTGGCTAAAATCCTGGTCAGCTGATGTTACTTCTAAGTCTAAATTGCTTAATATACCTTTCAAAGGGCAGACCTTATTCGGGCCCGGGTTGAAAGAGATTATCGCTGACATTACAGGAGGTAAAGGCCATGCCCTGCCTCAGGACAAAGCCAAAGCCAAGACTAGACAGTCTAATTTTCGTTCCTTTCGTAATTTCAAAGCAGGAGCAGCATCAACTTCCTCTGCACCAAAACAGGAAGGAGCTGTTGCTCGCTACAGACAAGGCTGGAAACCTAACCAGTCCTGGAACAAGGGCAAGCAGACTAGGAAACCTGCTGCTGCCCCTAAAACAGCATGAATTGAGGGCCCCCGATCCGGGATCGGATCTAGTGGGGGGCAGACTTTCTCTCTTCGCCCAGGCTTGGGCAAGAGATGTTCAGGATCCCTGGGCGCTAGAGATAATATCTCAGGGATACCTTCTGGACTTCAAATACTCTCCTCCAAGAGAGAGATTTCATCTGTCAAGATTGTCAACAATCCAGACAAAGAAAGAGGCGTTTCTACGCTGCGTACAAGAGCTCTTGTTAATGGGAGTAATCCATCCAGTTCCACGATCGGAACAGGGACAGGGGTTTTACTCAAATCTGTTTGTGGTTCCCAAAAAAGAGGGAACTTTCAGACCAATCCTGGACTTAAAGATCCTAAACAAATTCCTAAGAGTTCCATCGTTCAAGATGGAGACTATTCGGACAATTTTACCTATGATCCAAGAGGGTCAATACATGACCACTGTAGATTTAAAAGATGCTTACCTTCACATACCGATTCACAAAGATCATTATCGGTACCTAAGGTTTGCCTTCCTAGACAGGCATTACCAGTTTGTGGCTCTTCCATTCGGATTGGCTACAGCTCCAAGAATCTTCACAAAGGTTCTGGGTGCTCTTCTGGCGGTACTAAGACCGCGGGGAATCTCGGTAGCTCCATACCTAGACGACATTCTGATACAAGCTTCAAGCTTTCAAACTGCCAAGTCTCATACAGAGTTAGTGCTGGCATTTCTAAGGTCACATGGATGGAAGGTGAACGAAAAGAAAAGTTCACTCGTTCCACTCACAAGAGTTCCCTTCCTGGGGACTCTTATAGATTCTGTAGAAATGAAGATTTACCTGACAGAGGACAGGCTAACAAGACTTCAAAGTGCTTGCCGCACCCTTCATTCCATTCAACACCCGTCAGTGGCTCAATGCATGGAGGTAATCGGCTTAATGGTAGCGGCAATGAACATAGTACCCTTTGCACGCTTACACCTCAGACCACTGCAACTGTGCATGCTAAGTCAGTGGAATGGGGATTACTCAGACTTATCCCCTTCTCTGAATCTGGATCAAGAGACCAGAAATTCTCTTCTATGGTGGCTTTCTCGGCCACATCTGTCCAGGGGGATGCCATTCAGCAGACCAGACTGGACAATTGTAACAACAGACGCCAGCCTTCTAGGTTGGGGTGCCGTCTGGAATTCTCTGAAGGCTCAGGGACAATGGAGTCAGGAGGAGAGTCTCCTGCCAATAAACATTCTGGAATTGAGAGCAGTTCTCAATGCCCTCCTGGCTTGGCCCCAGTTGACAACTCGGGGGTTCATCAGGTTTCAGTCGGACAACATCACGACTGTAGCTTACATCAACCATCAGGGAGGGACAAGAAGCTCCCTAGCTATGATGGAAGTATCAAAGATAATTTGCTGGGCAGAGTCTCACTCTTGCCACCTGTCAGCAATCCACATCCCGGGAGTGGAGAACTGGGAGGCGGATTTCTTAAGTCGTCAGACTTTTCATCCGGGGGAGTGGGAACTTCATCCGGAGGTCTTTGCCCAAATACTTCGACGTTGGGGCAAACCAGAGATAGATCTCATGGCGTCTCGACAGAACGCCAAGCTTCCTCGTTACGGGTCCAGATCCAGGGATCCAGGAGCAGTCCTGATAGATGCTCTGACAGCACCTTGGGACTTCAGGATGGCTTACGTGTTTCCACCCTTCCCGTTGCTTCCTCGATTGATTGCCAGAATCAAACAAGAGAGAGCATCAGTGATTCTAATAGCACCTGCGTGGCCACGCAGGACTTGGTATGCAGACCTGGTGGACATGTCATCCTGTCCACCTTGGTCTCTACCTCTGAAACAGGACCTTCTGATACAGGGTCCCTTCAAACATCAAAATCTAACTTCTCTGAAGCTGACTGCTTGGAAATTGAACGCTTGATTTTATCAAGACGTGGATTTTCTGAGTCAGTTATTGATACCTTAATACAGGCTAGGAAACCTGTTACCAGAAAGATTTACCATAACATATGGCGTAAATACCTATATTGGTGTGAATCCAAAGGTTACTCTTGGAGTAAGGTTAGGATTCCTAGGATATTGTCTTTTCTACAAGAAGGTTTAGAAAAGGGTTTATCTGCTAGTTCATTAAAGGGACAGATCTCAGCTCTGTCCATTCTGTTACACAAACGTCTGTCAGAAGTTCTTGACGTCCAGGCTTTTTGTCAGGCTTTGGCCAGAATTAAGCCTGTGTTTAAAACTGTTGCTCCACCATGGAGTTTAAACCTTGTTCTTAATGTTTTACAGGGCGTTCCGTTTGAACCCCTTCATTCCATTGATATAAAGTTGTTATCTTGGAAAGTTCTATTTTTAATGGCTATTTCCTCGGCTCGAAGAGTCTCTGAATTATCAGCCTTACATTGTGATTCTCCTTATTTGATTTTTCTTCGGATAAGGTAGTCCTGCGTACTAAACCTGGGTTCTTACCTAAGGTAGTTACTAACAGGAATATCAATCAAGAGATTGTTGTTCCTTCTTTATGCCCAAATCCTTCTTCAAAGAAGGAACGTCTACTGCACAACCTGGATGTAGTCCGTGCTCTAAAATTTTACTTACAGGCAACTAAGGAATTTCGACAAACGTCTTCTCTGTTTGTCATTTACTCTGGGCAGAGGAGAGGTCAAAAAGCTTCCGCTACCTCTCTTTCTTTTTGGCTTCGTAGCATAATTCGTTTAGCTTATGAGACTGCTGGACAGCAGCCTCCTGAAAGAATTACAGCTCATTCTACTAGAGCTGTGGCTTCCACTTGGGCCTTCAAGAATGAGGCCTCTGTTGAACAGATTTGCAAGGCTGCAACTTGGTCTTCGCTTCATACTTTTTCCAAATTTTACAAATTTGACACTTTTGCTTCATCGGAGGCTATTTTTGGGAGAAAGGTTCTTCAGGCAGTGGTTCCTTCTGTATAAAGAGCCTGCCTATCCCTCCCGTCATCCGTGTACTTTTGCTTTGGTATTGGTATCCCAGAAGTAATGATGACCCGTGGACTGATCACACTTAACAGAAGAAAACATAATTTATGCTTACCTGATAAATTCCTTTCTTCTGTAGTGTGATCAGTCCACGGCCCGCCCTGTTTTTAAGGCAGGTAAATATTTTTTAATTTATACTCCAGTCACCACTTCACCCTTGGCTTTTCCTTTCTCGTTGGTCCTTGGTCGAATGACTGGGAGTGACGTAGAGGGGAGGAGCTATATGCAGCTCTGCTGGGTGAATCCTCTTGCACTTCCTGTTGGGGAGGAGTAATATCCCAGAAGTAATGATGACCCGTGGACTGATCACACTACAGAAGAAAGGAATTTATCAGGTAAGCATAAATTATGTTTTTTTTTTTTTAAATGTATGTACACTACTTTTTTAGTAGATATGACTTGCACTGGTGTGACACTGTGCCCTGGCAGGACCTGGAATGCACACGTGTGAGGGAAACTGACTGCTATTATTTCACAATAAAAAAGGTGTTTTTTTTTAAATGTATGTACACTACTGTTTTAGCAGATATGACTTGCACTGGTGTGACACTGTGCCCTGGTAGGACCTGGAGTGCACACGTGTGAGGGAAACTGACTGCTATTATTTCACAATAAAAAAGGGTTGTTTTTTTTAAATGTATGTACACTACTGTTTTCGCAGATATGACTTGCACTGGTGTGACACTGTGCCCTGGCAGGACCTGGAACGCACACGTGTGAGGGAAACTGACTGCTATTATTTCACAATAAAAAAAGGTTGTTTTTTTTTTAAATGTATGTACACTACTGTTTTAGTAGATATCAGAATGTTTATATGGTAGTCCAGCGCTAAGATGACCCCTATGCTGTGGTGCACAAAGAGGGTCTAACCAGCCCCCAAAAGGGAAGAATTGAGAAAAAAGTAGTGGACACAGCGCCAAAAAGAGGACTAGGGGTCAATATACACACAGACAATGGGAATAAGATTCAATAAAATTTAATTTATTACAATAAAAACTAATAACAATAAAAATAAAAACTTACAAAAGGGGATGCGGTAAGTATTAAAATGGGTTAAGACCCTAATTCCCTACAAGGGAAAGTGAGTAGCAGAGGATGAAACAAAAAACAAATTACGAATTTACAAATCAAAGTCTGTACTTTGGGAAATACCAACTATAGCCTATTGGTAGAAACAAGTTCTTGATTAAAAAATGTCTGAATAACTGGCGCACAGTAAAACAAAATAAAGTAAAATGGAAGCAGCTAATTACTGGTGAAGATGTCCCAGTAAAGGCTGGACATGACGGCTGGTTAATACAGTGCAAAGTAATTGTAGCACGATAATAAACAGCCTGCAGTTATGGATCCATATCTGATAGTAAACCGCGGTGTACTGTATGATACAAAAGTGCTAATAGCGGATTGCGCTTACAATGAATAACCAAATAACAAAAAACACAGTATTCTCGCAAAGTGTGTGCAAAGAAGTGTGATAATAACAAATAGCGATAAACAGGTGATAAAAGAAATTATATAAAGCAATTATATAAAGCAATTATATAAAGCAAAAGCAGACAGATGTCACAATTAAAAATAATAATAGTGATGGAAAAAATAAAATAAAAATGATGGAAAAATTAAAAATAATAAAAATAGAAGTCCAAAAGTGATGTTCAACAAAGCATTGTGATAAAAATAATGTTAGTGAAAAAATGTGGTTAGTGAGAAAATATCAGTTCAAAAATGTCAGTGAAACAAATACTGTCAGTGAACAATTGACAATCACGTTGTATCCAAATGCAAAAGTGCTCCAAATGTAGAAGTGCTCCAAATATAAAAGTGTGAAAAAATGGAGACCTTGGATCCAAATGAATCCTAGATAGAAATCAGCTGCTCCTGTGATGTACCAGTCGATACCTAAAATCAAAATTAAAACATAGCGTAACACAATTTACAAATACTCCGAAATATTGAAAAGATGCTTACCAATGGGTCTACGCGTTTCGGTCCTCAATGGACCTTTATCAAGACTGATACATTGGTAAGCTAAGCACCTATATATAGGGATCTTAATTCAGTGACCGAATTTGGCTTAAAATAATTCTACTTCCGGTTTCGTGGTTCATATTGATACCAATTGGTTATTTATCAGGATAATCTTGTACTTTATACAATTAATGTCTTAGTATTCTATATATGAATGGCTTGTATGTAGAGTTTTTGCCCAACTTTTTGTTTGGTTATAAAACCCGGATTTGTGATGTCACTTCCGGTAGATGATCCCAGGTATGTTAGTATAAACAAACCTGGCGTCATTTCCGGTTATTAATTTCTCACAAAGGCGATGGATCAAGTCTAGCTCCATCATGTACAGCCAATCAATCGAATGTTCGTGTCACAGGGCCATCCAATTTTACCTCTGCGATTGTAAAAAACATATATACATCGCTGATCTCAAGTACATTGGTGCAAAAGGGGCTCAAACGTCACTTCCGGTTCACGGACATAGCGGTTAAAACCGAAAGAGCTTTATCTCTTTGTGTTATCTAAAAAACAAATCCGTTAATTAAACAGTAACCTAAAATTAGTTTATTCACTTGTGGAATGCTGGACAGATACAGAATCTGAATTGTTTGGTATGTCATGACTTCACAACTCAATATGTTCTATTGGTTACTCACAGGGGTGTGTGGAAGACACCTATCCTGATTGGTTGAACCTTTTTAATCATCCTCATATGTGTCTTCTAAATTAGATATCTGGTTGTCCATTTTCTTAATGTTTTACAGTGTAACAATGTTGGAAAAGGGATAAACTCATAGAGTAGAGGGACACTAGAACTATAATCTATTTGCACCATACAGAAGGATTAGAGGTTAAAATGACAATAAAAATAAAAACATGACAATAAACTACTACGATGAAACACACATGTTACATCTATGTGATCAGACTAAAAAAATCAACATACAGACTACTCCTAACAGAGAAAAGATATATATGTCAATAATGGAACTGGTCCTCACAAGTTAACCAAAGGGTTGGACAAAGGAAAGGTCATATCATCTGGTCTATAAATACCCCATATTTAAGAGTCATACCTAAGAATGAACTTAGTACTGAAAACGGTAATTAAAATACATACTATTTGACTAGTAAAAAGTTGGGTTCTATGTATAATATAAGTCACATACAGTGATTACAGGCAATATAAACAGAAACCTATTTCATGTCCTCTTGTTGGAGAACCCTGCTCTCTTTAAATAGAGAGGGGCGATGGTAACGGATAGCAGAAATCCCCACTAAGATCTGGTGTGTATTTTATTTAGAGATGGGATTTATTTGTGGCCTATAGGTGGCTCTATCGTGGTTAAAGTCATATAAAGGGATAATCACAGATATTAGGAGGATATAGACATTAAACTTTTTTGGGAGTCATCCCCTAACTCCTTGATTTGGAGGGGGGTCTCTTAAGACTAGTGCCTCTGTGAGGGCAAGATGACTACATTAATTGTCTATACGCAGAGATTGATGAACTACTAGAAAAGAGTGTTCTTAAAAAGTTTTTTGATCAAACCAGAAGTGAATCATAGCAAATCGGAAAATCTTTGCAAAAGGAATGCCACACATCAAGGATGTTTTTCTTTCTATGTTCAAATGTAGGATAATATAAACTATAAAACATAGGGGTGTATTTTCACTTTCAGTCTGCAGGATTTCAGGATATAAGTGAGGTCGCTAGTGATGATCTTACTATAGAAGGAAAGGTCTCTAATGGTGGTCTTCATATGAGAGGGGATGTATTTGGTGAATGTAGAATCATAGATGGGCATTAATTGAAGAGGTGGGTGACGTCCTCTCTGTTGTTTAGACCTTTCGGATGTAAACAGTCTAATAAAAAGATCCATTTGGATTCAGCTTTGAGAAGGGTTTTTTCAAAGTCCCCTCCTCTCCAGTTTTTTTATCACTTTTTGTATGCCCATAAACTTCATCTCTTGTATTTTGCCATTGTGTTTATTGGCAAAATGTTTGTAAAGTATCGTGTCTTTATTCTGTTTTTCAATTAACAGTATGTGCTCTCTCAACCTATCTCTGAGGCTTCTTGAGGTCTGGCCAATGTACTGAAGGCCACAGGAGCACTCCATGAGGTAGATAATCCCTGTATCCTGGCATCTGATAAGATCCTTAATATTGAATTCTTCTCCAGTCTGAGTTGATTTGAATGTTTTTGTCTTAACCCCTCTTTGCAGCTGGGACAGGGGAAAAAAACCTTTAATTGGTTTCCCCTGTACACTTGCGTGTTAGGTTTTTTCTTTCGTAGCAGAATTGGAGCTAGTTTGTTTTTAAGATTCCCTGTTTTCTTATAAAAAAAATTTGGTTGATCTGGGAGTTTATCTCCAATAATATCATCATTTTTCAACAGATGCCAATGTTTCTTAAAGATTTTTTCCATGATGTGCCGGTTGCTACTGTACTCCGTAATCATTGGTACGTTGAGTACTCCTTCTGTCCCTAATTTCTTCCTCTCTTTGTATTTTGTTAATTCCTTTCTTTCCACCTGTCTTACTTCCTCTATCTTAAGGTCCAGTTCTTCTTCCTTATAACCCATTTCCATAAACTTTT
Source organism: Bombina bombina (assembly GCF_027579735.1). NCBI lineage: Eukaryota > Metazoa > Chordata > Amphibia > Anura > Bombinatoridae > Bombina > Bombina bombina. The sequence goes on along the minus strand of NC_069500.1, from coordinate 981,378,237 downwards.
CTTTTAGACGTATTGCTTGCTGTTCCCATATTTTGATGTTGGAACAGTTTTTTCGAACCCTTAGGAGTTGGCTTTTGGGGATATTATTTTTCCACCTTTCGTGATGGCAACTCTCATAGTGTACATAGTTTTTGGTATCAACTGTTTTGAAGTGTGTGGAAGTTTCCCATTTGCCGTTTTTCACTTCTATTTGTAAGTCTAACAAGACGATTTCCTTTGGGCTCCAAGTATGGGTAAATTTAAGGTTCAGAGTGTTTTGATTCATCTTCACCAGTAATTAGCTGCTTCCATTTTACTTTATTTTGTTTTACTGTGCGCCAGTTATTCAGACATTTTTTAATCAAGAACTTGTTTCTACCAATAGGCTATAGCTGGTATTTCCCAAAGTACAGACTTTGATTTGTAAATTGGTAATTTGTTTTTTGTTTCATCCTCTGCTACTCACTTTCCCTTGTAGGGAATTAGGGTCTTAACCCATTTTAATACTTTTGTAAGTTTTTATTTTTATTGTTATTAGTTTTTATTGCAATAAATTAAATTTTATTGAATCTTATTCCCATCGCTCTGTGTGTATATCGACCCCTAGGCCTGTTTTAGTAGATATGACTTGCACTGGTGTGACACTGTGCCCTGGCAGGACCTGGAGTGCACACGTGTGAAGGAAACTGACTGCTATTATTTCAAATTAAAAAAAGTTTTTTTTTTTTTTTAAATGTACACTACTGTTTTAGCAGATATGACTTGCACTGGTGTCACACTGTGCCCTGGCAGGACCTCAAACGCACACATGTGAAGGAAAATGACTGCTATTATTTCAATTTAAAAAAAGTTTTTTTTTTTAAATGTACACTACTTTTACACCAGATATGAGTGGTGGCACTGGGCAAGTGGGCACAGTATACGCTGTGAGCCTGAGCTGGCAGGCAGGCTGCAATTAGATTACACAGGGGGAAAAAATAAAAAAGCAGACTGATGTTCTAGCCCTAAAAAGGGCTTTTTGGGGTGCTGTCCTTACAGCAGAGATCAGATGAGTCCTTCAGGACTGTAGTGGACACTGAATACACTAGCCTAGCTATCGATTTCCCTATTAAATCAGCAGCAGCTACACTGTCCCTCCTCTCACTAAGAATGCAGGCTCCGAATTAATCTAAAATGGATGCTGTCCAGAAGGTGGGAGGGTCTGGGAGGGAGTGTCTGCTGCTGATTGGCTGGAATGTGTATTGTGACTGTGAGCTACAGGGTCAAAGTTTACTCAATGATGACGAATAGGGGGCGGATCGAACATCGCATATGTTCGCCGTCCGCTGCGAACGCGAACATGCTATGTTCACTGCAAACTATTCGCGTCAGAACTGTTCGCGACATCACTAAATGTCAGTCCCGCACACGTAAAAATGAAGTTTTTTCATGGGATTCCCATAGCGCCGGTATTACGAGTTTTGTGGTATGGCTAAAAAGTTACCGTTACAGCCTAAAACAACAAGATCTGTACCGCCATTTAAAGTCAGCAGCTATGAGTTTTACGCACAAAGCTGTAGCATAAAACTCATAACTAATATGTTACAATGTACACTAACACCCATTAACTACCTATTAACCCCTAAACCGAGGCCCTCCCGCATCACAAACACTATATTAAATTTATTAACTCCTAATCTGTCACTCCCGACATCGCCGGCACTAAATTTTTTTATTAACCCTTATTCTGTCGCTTCCCAACATTGTCGACACTATAATAAACTTATTAACCCCTAAACTGCTGCCCTCCTGCATCACAAATACTATTTGCATATTATTAACCCCTAATTTGCCGTCCGCCCACACCGCCACTATAATAAACCTATTAACCCCTAAACCGCAAGCCCTCCACAACAAAATATACTAAAATAAACTATTAACCCCAAAACCGAAAGTCCCCCCACAATGAAATAAACTAATTTAAACTAGTAACCCCTAAACCTAACGACCTCCTAACTTTATATTAAATTCACAATTTCCCTAGCTTAAATTAAAATGTACCTGTCAAATTAAAAAAAAATTTAAACTAACAATTAAACTATTATAATTATTAAACTAAAATTAAACTAACTACCAATTAAATAAAACTAGACTACCAATAAAAAAACCTAACACTACTCTAAAAAATATAAAAAGAATCTAATTACAAAAAATAAAAACTATCACTAAATTACAAAAAATAACAAACAAATTATCAAAAATAAAAAATAATTGCACCTTATCTAATAGCCCTATCAAAATAAAAAAGCCCCACCAAAAAACAAACAAAAACCAAGCCTACAATAAACTACCAATGGCCCTTAAAAGGGCCTTTTGTGGGGCATTGCCCCAAAGATATCAGATCTTTTACCTGTAAAAAAAAATACAAATACCCCCCCACCCAAAAGTAAAACCCACAACCCAACCAATCCCCCCAAATAAAAAAACTATCTAAAATAACCTAAGCTAACCATTGCCCTGAAAAGGGCATTTGTATGGGCATTGCCCTTAAAAGGGCATTTAGCTGTTTTACTGCCCAGACCCTAAACTAAAAAAAAACCCCACCCAAGAACCCTTTAAAAGCCCTAACACTAACCCCCGATGATCCACTTACAGTTGCTGAAGTCCCGCTTGAAGGCTCTTCATCCAGCCGACGAAGTCATCATCCATGCGGAAAGAAGTCTTCATCCAGATGGCCTCTTCTATCTTCATCCAGCCGGCGAAGTCCTCATCCAGGTGTCAAGAAGTCTTCATCAAGGTGGCTTCTTCGATCTTTATCCAGCCGGCACGGAGCGTGTCCATCCTGAAGACATCCGGCGTGAAGCATCCTCTTCATGCGGTCGCTGCCATACACTGAATCTTCAATGCAAGGGACGCGATTCAAGATGGGTTTCCGTTGCATTACTATTGGCTGAAAAATTTAAATCAGCCAATAGGAATTAGGGCTGCTAAAAACCTATTGGCTATTCAAATCAGCCAATAGGTTTTAAGCAGCTCTCATTCTATTGCCTAATTCGGCTACCCACGCCACAATGCTCTTTACCAATGAGGTGACGTTTTCACCTCTAAACTAATAGCCATGCTAGGGTGTCAGTTGACACGCACGGCTGTTGCTTTAGAGGTGGAAACATCACCTCACTGAAGAAGAGCGATGTGCCAGGGGTGGCTGGAGACACTGAGTTCAGCGATCTACTGAAGACAGATAGGGTGAGTTTAGCGTTTTTTAAATGCTTAAATTTACCATCCCTTTAACTCCTCTTTAGGTTTCTTGGGTACTTCATTAGTGATTTTATTCAGTGTTGTTTTCTTATATTCCCTAGATGCGAGCTGTTCAGTAAGTACTTGCGATTGACTTTAATAAGTGAGGTTATCAGAACAATTTCTACGTAATCTTATAAACTGACACTTTGGAATACCTCGTATTGAACTAGATTACGAGTTATGCGTGCTATAGGGAAATTAACGAATGCAACAAAAGTTGCGTTATTTAACCCCCTCTAGCGCAGCCATTACAAGTTTTCAAACAGCCAGCTTGTGCGTGCGATATGGTGCTTATAAGCTAAATACCACACAAAATACAAGCGCTGTTTTGACGTGCTCATGCACGCTTTCCCCATAGACATCAATGGGGAGAGTGGGCCAGAAAAAAGCCTGCGATCGCAGAAAGAAAAGCTCCATAATGCAGCCCCCTTGATGTCTATGGGGAAAAAAAACTAATGTTTAAACCTAACACCCTGACATAAACCTCCAGCCTAAAAACCCCTAATCTGCCCCCCACCGACATCGCCGGCACCTACATAATGTTATTAACCCCTAATCTGCCGCCCCCGATATCGCCACCACCTAAATAAAACTATTAACCCCTAATCTGCTGCTCCCGATATCGCCGCCACTATACTAAAGTTTTTAACCCCTATTCCCCTTCACCACAACATCGCCCACACTATAATAAATCTATTGACCCCTATTCTGCTGCTCCCCAACATCGCTGCAACTAAATAAAGCTATTAACCCTTAAACCTCTGGCCTCCCACATCACTACCACTAAATATACCTATTAATCCCTAAACCGCCAGCCCCCCCACATTGCAACAACCTAAATTAAACTATATTAACCCCTAAACCTAATCCTAACCCTAACTTAACCCTAAGCCTAATTCAAACCCTAATCCTAACCATAACCCTAAATCTAATGTAACCCTAACCCTAACACCCCCTAACTTTAACATAATTAAAATATAACTCTTATTAACTAAATAATTCCTATTTAAAACTAAATACATACTTACCTGTGAAATAAAACCTAAGCTAGCTACAATATATTGTAGCTAGCTTAGGTTTTATTTTTATTTCACAGGTAAGTTTGTATTTATTTTAACTAGGTAGACTAGTTAGTAAATAGTTATTAACTATTTACTAACTACCTAGTTAAAATAAATACAAACACACCTGTCAAATAAAACCTAAGCTACCTTACACTAAAACCTACCATTACAAAAAATAACAAACAAAATATTACTAAAAATAAAAAACTACCTTTACAAAAAAGAACAAACAAAACTATATAAAAGAATTAAAAAATATTCCTATTCTTATAGCCTTTAAAAAAAAAACACCCCAAAATAAAAAAGCCTAATCTAGAATAAACTACCAAGGGCCCTTAAAAGGGCCTTGTGTAAAAATAAAGTAAAACCTAATGTACCCATTGCCCTGAAAAGGGCATTTGTATGGGCATTGGCCTTAAAAGGGCATTCAGCTCTTTTTTTAAATGCCCAAGCCCTAATCTAAAAATAAAATCCCACCCCAAAACAAAAAAATATATTACACAAAATAACAAACAAATTATCAGAAATAATAAAACATATTCCTATTCTAATACCCATTTAAAAAAAATCACCCCAAAAATATAAAACCTAATCTAGAATAAACTACCAATAGCCCTTAAAATTGCCTTTTGTAGGGCATTGCCCTAAGTTAAACCAACCCACAAAATAAAAAAAACCTATTTAACAAAACCTAAACTAACCATTGCCCTGAAAAGGGCATTTGTATGGGCATTGCCCTTAAAAGGGCATTTAGCTCTTTTGTTTTGCCCTGAAAAGGGCATGAAGCTCTTTTATGAAAGCCCAAACCCTAAACTAAAAAAAAAACACCCTAAAAAAACCCTTAAAGAAACCGATCACTAACCCGCGAAGATCCACTCACAGTTTTTGAAGTCCCGCTTGAACGATCTTCGTCCAGGTGATGAAGTCCTCATCCAGGCGGTGAGAAGTCTTCATCCAGACGGCCTCTTCTATCTTCATCCAGGCGGCGAAGTCCTCATCCAGGTGGTGAGAAGACTTCATCTAGACGGCATCTTCTATCTTCATCCCGGCAGCGCAGAGCGGGTCCTGAAGACCCTGGAGCATCTTCTTCATATGGTCGCTGCCGTATATTGAATCTTCAATGCATGGTATGCAATTCAAGATGGCATCCCTTGCATTCCTATTGGCTGATTTGATTTTGGAAATTCAAATCAGCCAATAGGATGAGAGCAACTGAAATCCTATTGGCTGTTCAAAACAGCCAATAGGATGAGAGCTTCTGAAATTCTATTGGCTGTTCAAAACTGGTAATCTAGGTGATTGTGAGTCACCTCTCAATTTGGTTTCTTTTATGTACCTTAGTTTTTATTGAAAGATCTATTGTGTCAGCTGAAATGTCTAAATCTAAAAAAAAAATAATTTGTATTTATCAGTGTTATAAGTAAATTTTAGCCAAGTCAAGTTATAAACTGTTGTAGGTCATATTTTGCAGTATCCTTCCAAATGATGATCAAGTCATCCATTTATCAACCATACAATATTATATTGTTTGAAAGGAAGGAAGCATTTGAAAATATATGTTGGATCACAAAGTACCTTATAAATATATTTGCATATGCGGGGGGAAATTTTGCCCTCATTGCAGTCCCATTCTTTTGCAAGAAAAAAATTCTATCAAAAGTGAGTTAGCAAAAATTCCATAATATGTACAATGAAATTAATCAATTCTTGTGTACAATGGGTGTATTTTTTGAGCATATGTTTTAATAAAGGGCTTAAACATCAATAGTTACCTAATTGAATTCTTTTTCCCAGGTTATCTTTTCTAGATGTTGGATTACATATGTACTTCCTTTTATTTATCCAGGTAGAGAAATAACCACTGGTTGTAGAACGTGATCTAGTTATTCACCTAGTTTGTTAAAAAAGTGAATCAATACCTGCCACTATGGGTCTTCCAGGAGGATTAAGTAAGGTCTTATGCATTTTTGGTGACATTTTGAAAATGGGTACTTTTTGATTGTCCACTGTCAAATAAGAGGATAGGTAAGATATCATAAATAATCTCTCTATTTCTATATCAAATTTGTTAATCAATTATTTTATGAAACAGCTTGTTGGATCACAAGATAGTTTAGTACAGAGATCCATGTTGTTTAATGGTCTGGATGCCTCCTGTAGTAGATAATCACTAGTTAATACTACAATGGTTCCTCCTTTGTCTGCTTGGGTGATCCAAATTTGGTCATTATCTTTAAGTTATTTAAGTGGTCTACGTTGTGCTGTTGTCAAATTATCTCCTATTTTCAGGTTTCCTTTCATTTTAGAGGCCAGTTCAGTTAGTTTTTTTCTACTTAAGTTTGAAAGGAATTGATAAGGTGTTCCCTATTTTGTATAGGATAAAAGTGTGACTTATCCTTGTGCTTAAAAGTGTGGTTATAATTTACCAAACTGTGTTGCTCATGTCTATTTGAGCCACTTTCTAAGTCAATTCATTAATTGAGACTGATGAGGTCATGAAATTTGAGGCCTACATTAGTTTTATTACAATGTTCTATTTGTGTTACCTGATTATCTTTAGTCAAAGAAAACTGCAAAACTAATTTGCCTACATAAATTATTGTGTCAAAAAAAGTTTAATTAATGAAATTCTGGGGGTTTTATTCTGCCATATGAAACTTCTCAGCATACTATTAACTTTTTCAATATCCTTCCTCTTAAGTAATATTGAGGTATTCTGCAAGACATAATAATTTTGGAAGAAGAATCATTTTAAACACAGCAATGTGGCCTGAAATCGAAAGTGGAAGGTTCTGCCATGTTTTCAAGCTGCCCCTGATTTCTCTCAAGACTGGTAATATATTAAGCTCATAACAGTCATCAGGATTAGATGAGATCATAATTCCAAGATATCTAAAAAGTTCTGAAAGTCTAAAAGGTATTTCTAATAGAGAATCTGGATCCTTCCTGACCCAAAGAAGTTCTGATTTTGAGGCATTAATCCTGTAACCAGAAAAGGACCCAAATTGATTTATTATTGAAATAAGTGTAGGTATATTAGTTCGAGTATTAGAAATATATAGGAGAATATCGTCAGCATATAGCACAATTTTAAGTTCCTTTTGACCTATTTTTATGCCTTCCATTTGATATCTAATATATAATTGCCAAGGGTTCAATGGAAATATGAAAAAGAAGAGGAGAGAGAGGGCATCCATGTCTTGTTCCTCTTTCAAGTGATATCTCAGATAATACTATATTGTTAACAATTATCTTTGTGTATGGTTTATTATATAGATTCTCCACAAATATAAGCAGATTCCCTCTAAAGCCGAACTTAGAAAGAGAAAACAACACATGATCATGATGAACTGAATTGAATGCTTTTTCTGCATCAATTGAAATAATTGCTAGATCTGGAGATTCCCTCTCCCCCTCTCCTCTGCTCTGTCCTTTCAATAGACTTAAAATAATCTATTGTGACTAAGACTTACTTACCTAATTTTTGCTGCTGAATTTCTTTTCTGCAGAAACCCTGCTTGATCTTTATGAATTATGTCAGAGAGTACCAGTTAACAAAAAGAGAGAGGATATAATAAACCCTCAAGATTGGGGTGTGTTAGCACTCATTCCTACTATATAGTAAAGATATTAAAAAATTAAATTTTTATTATGTCAAAGTTAAAAAACATATATAATATATAGTAATATATGTGTATCAGGGTGGCCTTATATATTAAGATAATACCTATTAAACTTACAAACTAGAGTTACCTTGTCCCCCTGTTTCCTGGCCGATAACTGCTCCCTCGGCTTCAGGTGACAGGGACAAGAGACCATAAACTTAAAGTTAAAACCAAAGAAAGTGCACCGAGGTGCTTACTATTTACACAAACGTGTTTCGGCTGTTAGTAGCAGCCTTTTTCAATGTGGCAAAGACAAGCCGAGGCCCAGGTGCCACCCCTTCTTATAGCACTAAGCAACTGGTAAGCTGACCAATCACACACAAGGGGTGAGATACGCCCCGAAACGCACCAATGACTGACGCCTAAGAAAAGGCTTGTGTACTATAAGGTATATGATTGGTTCTGACTCTGAGATAGGACTTCTACGATCAGTGTAATACCAACTTTATGGAGCATTGGATTTGACCCGATTATTGTTGTATGGGCATCAGATTTATGACTAAACATCTTATAGTAAATAACGTGAGCAACCATGAGAAAAATTTCCCTTGTGGCGTCTGCCTCAGAAGGAGCGGAGATTGTCTGTGTTACCATCATCTTTGTTACCATCACATCTTTAGTTCTCCGTGCATGAAACATTAGTTCACCAATAGATGCGCTCCTCTCATTCCCTCACGCATTATAAGCAATCCGATTGGTCTCAATTGTAAACATGAGTCAATAGTTAAAGCCTGTGAGTTAACAGAAGTACCCCGCTCATGATCAAAGTCCTAAAGGTATAGCATACAATCCTCAACTTATGTTCTGCCTAGAATTGGAGGTACATTCCACACAAGTTACACAGCGAAACAAGGAAAAAAATCCCTGTACACTTTTACATGCATCCCCATTCATTCAGTATGCAAGGGTTTAAAATTATTCGTATGCATCACCTGGTATATTGTAATATAGAATTTTCGTCTCCCATGACAATAAATACAGTCTCATATCTTTCTTTGTTATGACAGTAAAATACCCGTGTGTATAGAACTTTTGTTAAGATTGGAACGAACCGTATTATATACATAGATCTCACAATATAAATATCAAGTATCGCTATGCAATATTAACCCTCAAATGGTGGGTGAGCAGTTTTGTGTAAATGGCTCTCGATATGGCAGAATCTAGAGATACAGTCCATTGATCTGTATTTATTGCTGGATGTTTTATGAAGCAAATACCTTTCTACTGTCTTATTCAGGGCATTTAAGTTGAGGATTGTATGCTATACCTTTAGGACTTTGATCATGAGCGGGTACTTCTGTTAAATCACGGCTTTAACTATTGACTCGTGTTTACAATTGAGACCAATCAGATTGCTTATAATGCGTGAGGGAATGAGAGGAGCGCATCTATTGGTGAACTAATGTTTCATGCACGGAGAACTAAAGATGTGACTTATGGTAACACAGACAATCTCCGCTCCTTCTGAGGCAGACGCCACAAGGGAAATTTTTCTCATGGTTGCTCACGTTATTTACTATAAGATGTTTAGTCATCAATCTGATGCCCATACAACAATAATCGGGTCAAATCCATTGCTCCATAAAGTTGGTATTACACTAATCGTAGAAGTCCTATGTCAGAGTCAGAACCAATCAGATACCTTATAGTACACAAGCCTTTTCTTAGGCGTCAGTTATTGGTGCGTTACGGGGCGTATCTCGCCCCTTGTGTGTGATTGGTCAGCTTACCGGTTGCTTAGTGCTATAAGAAGGGGTGGCACCTGGGCCTCGGCTTGTCTTTGCCACATTGAAAAAGGCTGCTACTAACAGCCGAAACGCGTTTGTGTAAATAGTAAGCACCTCGGTGCACTTTCTTTGGTTTTAACTTTAAGTTTATGGTCTCTTGTCCCTGTAACCTGAAGCCGAGGGAGCAGTTATCGGCCAGGAAACAGGGGGACAAGGTAACTCTAGTTTGTAAGTTTAATAGGTATTATCTTAATATATAAGGCCACCCTGATACACATATATTACTATATATTATATATGTTTTTTAACTTTGACATAATAAAAATTTAATTTTTTAATATCTTTACTATATAGTAGGAATGAGTGCTAACACACCCCAATCTTGAGGGTTTATTATATCCTCTCTCTTTTTGTTAACTGGTACTCTCTGACATAATTCATAAAGATCAAGCAGGGTTTCTGCAGAAAAGAAATTCAGCAGCAAAAATTAGGTAAGTAAGTCTTAGTCACAATAGATTATTTTAAGTCTATTGAAAGGACAGAGCAGAGGAGAGGGGGAGAGGGAATCTCCAGATCTAGCAATTATTTCAATTGATGCAGAAAAAGCATTCAATTCCAGTTCATCATGATCATGTGTTGTTTTCTCTTTCTATGTTCGGCTTTAGAGGGAATCTGCTTATATTGTGGAGAATCTATATAATAAACCATACACAAAGATAATTGTTAGCATATAGTATTTTCTGAGTATCACTTGAAAGAGGAACAAGACATGGATGCCCTCTCTCTCCTCTTCTTTTTCATATTTCCATTGGAACCCTTGGCCAATTATATATTAGATATCAAATGGAAGGCATAAAAATAGGTCAAAAGGAACTTAAAAATTGTGCTATATGCTGACGATATTCTCCTATATATTTCTAATACTCGAACTAATATACCTACACTTATTTCAATAATAAATCAATTTGGGTCCTTTTCTGGTTACAGGATTAATGCCTCAAAATCAGAACTTCTTTGGGTCAGGAGGATCCAGATTCTCTATTAGAATACCTTTTAGACTTTCAGAACTTTTTAGATATCTTGGAATTATGATCTCATCTAATCCTGATGACTGTTATAGAGCTTAATATATTACCAGTCTTGAGAGAAATCAGGGGCAGCTTGAAAACATGGCAGAACCTTCCACTTTCGATTTCAGGCCGCATTGCTGTGTTTAAAATGATTCTTCTTCCAAAATTATTATATGTCTTGCAGAATACCTCAATATTACTTAAGAGGAAGGATATTGAAAAAGTTAATAGTATGCTGAGAAGTTTCATATGGCAGAATAAAACCCCCAGAATTTCATTATTTAAACTTTCCTACCTAGAAAAATTTGGGGGGGCTCTCACTACCTGATATTCAATTATACAATCTGACCTTTCTTGCACGAATTGTGGTTGATTGGATCTTAAATAAAAACTTAGGCCTAGATTTGGAGTTTGGCGGTAGATGGGCTGTTAACGCTCCGCAGGCTTTTTTCTGGCCGCACCATAAAATGAACTCTGGTATCGAGAGTTCAAAAAAATGCTGCGTTAGGCTCCAAAAAAGGAGCGTAGAGCATTTTTACCGCAAATGCAACTCTCGATACCAGAGTTGCTTACGGACGCGGCCAGCCTCAAAAACGTGCTCGTGCACGATTCTCCCATAGGAAACAATGGGCTGTTTGAGCTGTAAAAAAACCTAACACCTGCAAAAAAGCAGCATTCAGCTCCTAACGCAGCCCCATTGTTTCCTATGGGGAAACACTTCCTACGTTCTGCACCTAACACCCTAACATGTACCCCGAGTCTAAAACACCCCTAACCTTACACTTATTAACCCCTAATCTGCCGCCCCCGCTATCGCTGACCCCTGCATATTATTTTTAACCCCTAATCTTTCGCTCCGTACACCGCCGCAACCCACGTTATCCCTATGTACCCCTAATCTGCTGCCCCCTAACACCGCCGACCCCTATATTATATTTATTAACCCCTAATCTGCCCCCATCAATGTCGCCGACACCTGCTACACTTTATTAACCCCTAATCTGCCGAGCGGACCTGAGCGCTACTATAATAAAGTTATTAACCCCCTAACCCGCCTCACTAACCCCTATCATAAATAGTATTAACCCCTAATCTGCCCTCCCTAACATCGCCGACACCTAACTTTCCATTTATTAACCCCTATCTTCTGACGACCGGAGCTCATTGCTACTATAATAAATGATTAACCCCTAAAGCTAAGTCTAACCCTAACACTAACACCCCCCTAACTTAAATATAATTTACATCTAACAAAATTAATTAACTTCTTATTAAATAAATTATTCCTATTTAAAGCTAAATACTTACCTGTAAAATAAATCCTAATATAGCTACAATATAAATTTATAATTACATTGTAGCTATTTAGGATTAATATTTATTTTAACAGGCAACTTTGTAATTATTTTAACCAGGTACAATAGCTATTAAATAGTTAAGAACTATTAATAGTTACCTAGTTAAAATAATAACAAAATTACCTGTAAAATAAGTCCTAACCTAAGTTATAATTAAACCTAACACTACCCGTATCAATAAATTAATTAAATAAAATACCTACAATTACCTACAATAAAACCTAACACTACACTATCAATAAATAAATTAAATACAATTTCTACAAATAACTACAATTACATAAACTAACTAAAGTACAAAAAAATAAAAAAGAACTAAGTTACAAAAAATAAAAAAATATTTACAAACATAAGAAAAATATTACAACAATTTAAACTAATTACACCTACTCTAAGCCCCCTAATAAAATAACAAAGACCCCCCAAAATAAAAATTTGTCGTTAGAGCTCTAACGCTCACCTTCAGAAACGACTCTAAATGACCGGCGTTAGAAAGATCCCATTGAAAAGATAGGATACGCAATTGACGTAAGGGATCTGGCGGTATGGAAAAGTCGCGGCTGAAAAGTGAGCGTTAGACCCTTTTAATCTCTGACTCCAAATACCTGCGGTAGCCTAAAACCAGCGTTAGAGCCTCTAACGCTGGGGGTTTTCACGGCTAACGCCAAACTCCAAATCTAGGCCTAAGTGACTGATAATGAACTCGAAAAAAATATGTTTTCCTTTCCTTCCTGGTAGCTTTAATACATTGTAATCCTAGATCAATCCCCCAAAGAAATAAGAAGATTTAAAACATTGTTGTGTCCTTTACAGGCATGGTGGAAGGATAAGGCAGGCTGCTAACGAGGAAATGCAGTGTTTCTGACTATATGCCACTATTGAGTAATCTAAATTCCAAGCGGGATTGCAATCGGCACCTTTTCAGAGATGGCGATACCCTAGGTCTTAAAAATATTTCCCTATTGATAGATAGGAATAGAAAATGCATTAAAAACATTTGAGACCGACCAATATACTTAAAGGGGACGGTGCGGATCTAGGGACCGGAAGGGGGAGGAGGTTAGCAGCTACCTGCACGCTAGGCATCTTGCTCTATCGTGAAGGCAATATCGATCACCCCCCCACCACTGTGCTTATCCTTGGCCAGAGAGAAGCTACCTGGTCCTGGATACTTTTTACAGAAGCCGGTCCCTAAACAGCAGACTGACTCAGGTGCTGAGATCGTGAAGCCACCTATACAGCTCTACCCTGCTATGGGACAGACAGCATTTTAAGAAACCCCGTGGAAACTGCTCAGGTCTACGGCCAGGAAAAGGAGGGGGAGACAGTGTTGCTGTATTTGAGGCGGTAGATCTTGAGGTGTTTTGAGATCGGCGGTCCTCCCTACTTACTTCAGCCGTATATCTCCCTCTCCAGAAAGGGTCTTTGTCCGGGTAGGAGGCGCAGGTTACCCCAGACGGTGACGTCTCTTGGAGGCGTGTTTGTGCCAGAGCGTGAGTTGGGAAGCAGCTGAGGATCACGGGCGGGCTTGGCAGAGAGAGGACGCTGGAGCTGAGTCGGTAAGACGGCACTCTTCTGTAGAAAAGTCCCGCACTAAGGAGCCGTGTAGCGCTGTAACCACCGCTTGAAACAGGAGAGGGCTGGGGTTCACTCGGCAGTAGTTGGAAGAGAGGTAAATGCCTCAGCAGAGCCGGTATTATGGGTAAGATAGCCGCCGATAAGGTCTGGTAAGATCCTCTATTACATTTATATCTATGTGAGCTTGGATACGCCGTGTATTATTGTGCACCATACATCAGACCTTCTAAAATACCTCCCTCAAAAAAACTGTGTTTAAGCTGGATATAGTGAGGTGAAAGGGGCTCCTATCTCAGGCAAAAAGCTAAGGACAAAAAAACTCCCTCAACATCCTTAATAATAAACTCTTCCTCTTTCTAAAAATAAAGGTTTAGGTGTGAGTGAGAAATAACATTACCCCTATATATGCGAACAGCTGGGACTGTCCTTTAATTGGTCCTGGGGAATTACACATCACCTGGACATATTGGAGAAAAGTTTCCCTGATTTAAAAACTTGGCCAGAACAAAGAGGCCTCCTTCAAACAAGGGACTGTTTAACATAACAAGAGACTATCTCCTACCCTCATTTGGGTTGGCCTGATTATATAACTGAGCTTGTGGGTCTAATGTCTTGTAAGGTATTATATATCTGAGAGATAAGGGCCCTAGAAGTTGGTCATTAGGGTCTGTACAATCTGGAAGAATTAGACCTGGGGTAATAAAAACAAAACTCAATTATGAAATGTGCTGAAAAAAAAAAAAAAGTCTGGTTTAAAAGGTTGATATAAACTGCTTTGAGTTAAATTTTTTACTGTATTGCACTGCATATTGTTTTTCTATCGTACAGAGACTAAGAATTTACTAGGCAGAATAACAAGTTAGCTACTTTTGTGTGGAATTAGGGAAACTGAGATCAATATTATCTTTTGAGGTGGGGTATGCTTGTTTTTCTTTTTCACATCTCCTAAGGGGCCTTATTATTGCGCCTCCCAGAAGTTGTTGAAACCTTAGTCACTGTTTTTTCATTATACTAGTTGTAATTTATAGACTAGTGTCTATATCACTGTATGTTCTTTGTTTGTTTGGTACTCCCAATTTTGTTTATTTTCACTTAAAATAGGAAGGAGAGAGGGGAGATAGAACTAGGGAAGAATAGGACCCCGTTGATTTAACATATAGTTTAAGACTGACCTTAATAAGATTAGCCTGATAATTTTGTGTCAGGTTGTGCAACACACATTCACATTGTCTTAGTGTCTATCCTATTGGATTTAGACTTATATCTCACTTAAAGGGACCTAAAGATTGAAATTACCCTGAAGTATCTTAATCTTAGTATTGGGGCCCGGTTTTATTTTGTTCACTTACTCACTTAATTCATGGAAAGATTCATCTCACATACTAAAACTACCTCACCTAGCATGCCACCTAATCAAAAGACAAAAAAATCCTAAACCAAATGAGAGTAGCTCTGAGATATTTAATCAGAATGATGCAGGGGCGAGTGGTCCTGATAACTCTCTACTAATCCAACAGATCTCAGAACTAGTTATGCCACAGTTTGAAGCCTTAAAGTCAGAAATGGTTATGGCTACGAATGAAATTAAACAGTTTTCAATTCGTTATAAATGAAGTAGAATCCAGAGTATCAGACGCAGAGATAGATTAGCAACACAAGATCAGTTGGTTAATACACATGATATTAAACTCTCTGTATTACAAGCTAAAATCGAGGAATTAGAGGACAGAGCAAGGCGCAATAATCTGAGGGTTGTGGGGCTCCTGGAAACTGCGGAGTATCATGATTTGATCAATTTTGCAGCCACACAGCTCCCAAAACTTGTAGGCAGTAACGTAGATAACGTAAGGTTACCAATTGAGAGAGCCCATAGACTAGGACAACCCAGAAGGAAGCTTAGAGGGAGCAGACAAGACCCAGAGTTGTTATTATTAAATTTTTAAATTAACAAGACAAATTCCATATCCTCAGACGTACCGCAAGAATACTAATATTATGATAGGACCCAACAAAATTTTTATTATTTCAGGATTTTTCATTGGAGACTCAGAAATAAGCGTAGGGAAGATGGCTCCATTCTGGCTCCCAATTGATTAAGGCCAATTTAAAGGCAATATTAGTGTACCCTGCTAAAGTGATTTTGGAGAAAGATGGAGAATCTCACAGTTTTACAAAGCTGGAAGAGATTAAGACATACTGTAAGAGTATAGGCTTATAATTCAGTTATTTTTGACTAGAGAATGAATCCCAAAAGAGAATTAAATGGGCGGTTCTCCATGTGATAGAGGTAAAACATGCTTAAGTTAGTTGATTACCTGAGCAGAATTTGTCTATGGAGAATTCAGGAGGAGGGGGGGGAGAGGGGGCCGGGTGTGATAGGGGAGGAGAGTTCCCCCCCCTTTTTTTTATTTTTTTATATATTACTAGTCCTAAAGCCCGTTCACACGGGGGCCGTGTGGTTTTATTTTTATATTCTCTCTCTCCCCCTATCTCTCTCTCTCCCCTCTATCTCCCCCATGTCTCTCTCTCTCTCTCTCTCCCCCCTGTCTCTCTCACTCTATCCCCCCTGTCTCTCTCTCTATCCCCCCTGTCTCTCTCACTCTATCCCCCCTGTCTCTCTCACTCTATCCCCCCCTGTCTCTCTCACTCTATCCCCCCCTGTCTCACTCTCACTCTATCCCCCCCTGTCTCTCTCACTCTATCCCCCCTGTCTCTCTCACTCTATCCCCCCTGTCTCACTCTCACTCTATCCCCCTGTGTCTGCTCACTCTCTCCCCCTGTCTCTCTCTCTCTCTCCCCCCTGTCTCTCTCACTCTATCCCCCCTGTCTCACTGTCACTCTATCCCCCCTGTCTCACTCTCACTCTATCCCCCCTGTCTCACTCTATCCCCCCTGTCTCACTCTCACTCCCCTGTCTCTCTCTCACTCCCCTGTCTCTCTCTCTCTCTCCCCCCCTGGTCTCTCTCACTCTCTCCCCCCTGTCTCTCTCACTCTATCCCCCCTGTTCTCTCTTCACTCTCTCCCCCCTGTCTCTCTCAGCACTCTCTCCCCTCCTGTCTCTCTCACTCTCTCCCCCCTGTCTCACTCTCACTCTATCCCCCTGTCCTCACTCTATCCCCCCCTGTCTCTCACTCTAATCCCCCCTGTCTCTCTCACTCTCTCCCCCCTGGTCTCTCTCACATCTCCCCCCCTGTCTCTTCTCTCTCTTCCCCCCCTGTCTCTCTCACTCTATCCCCCCTGTCTCACTCTCACTCCCTGTCTCTCTCTCACTCTCTCCCCTGTCTCTCTCAATCTCTTCCCCCCTGTCTCTCTCACTCTATCCCCCCTGTTCTCTCTCACTCTATCCCCCCTGTCTCTCTCACTGTATCCCCCCTGTCTCACTCTCACTCTATCCCCCCCCTGTCCTCTCTCACTCTTCCCCCCCCTGTGTCTCTCACTCTACCCCCCTGTCTCACTCTCACTCTCTCCCCCCTGTCTCTCTCACTCTCTCTCCCCCTGTCTCTTCTCACTCTCTCCCCCCCTGTCTCTCTCTCTCTATCCCCCCCCTGTCTCTCTCACTCTATCCCCCCTGCTCACTCTCACTCTATCCCCCCTGTCTCACTCTCACTCCCCTGTCTCTCTCTCACTCCCCTGTCTCTCTCACTCTCTCCCCCCCTGTCTCTCTCACTCTCTCTGAGGCTATGTTTGCGTGCGCGTTCGCGTGCGCGTGCGTGTGCGCAGTTGCGAGGGTGCGTGCGCATTCTGCAAGTGTGCTGTGTGATAGGCTAAGTGGGTGTCAACATCAAGTGTGCTGTGTGATAGGCTAAGTGGGTGTCAACATCAGTTTTTGCTTTGAGGGTACGGTGCGCATGAGGTCACGTGGGTGCGAGGGTGCGCGCGGTGAAAGTGTCACATCAGTTTTGTACGCATCAGTTTTGTACGCGGGTGCGCGCGGTGAGGGTGCGCGTGCGAGGTCAGCGGTGTGCGGTGAGGGTGCGCGTGCGAAGTATCAACAGCTGTCAGCTATAGGCCAAGGGTGCGCGTGCGATCAGCTGCAAGAGTTTGTCTGAACTGCGCATGACGGCTTCAGACAAACTCTTGTCTTTTATAATATAGGATTCTTTTTTTTTTTTTTAAATCTTCTTGTTTTTTCCCACCCCCAGTAATCTAAATGATTAAGTTGAAATTATTATCCTGGAATATTGGAGGGATTTCATCTCCACGTAAAAGGAAGTTAGCAATTAGACACCTTGGTTATCAAAAGCCTAATATAGTGTTTATCCAGGAGACCCATCTTAGACCTAAGGAGGCTATCAAACTGAAATGCAAGTGGGTGGGGGAGGTAGTGTTCACCCCATATGATAAATCTAAGAGAGGTCTAGCGATTCTAATACGTAAGCAACTGGATTACAAAATCATAACTGTAGAAAATGACTCAAATGGGAGGTATCAAATTATGGAGATGGAAGTTAATGGTTCCACTTTTGTTTTTTGTAATGTGTATGGTCCTAATAGGATGGATAAAAGTTTTTGGGAAGATCTAAGGTTGAAATTGTTCCTGCACACAGGGAAAAATTTGATAGTTGTCGGTGATTTCAATCTGGTTTTCTCTCAGGTTCTAGATAGATCAAAGACAACAAATCTATCAAGGAAAACGAGGGGAGTAGATGTCCTTCAAAGGTTTACTAAGAGTCTGGTATTACAAGATATCTGGCGGCTACAGAATCCGGATCGGCGGGAGTATACAAGCGCCTCTAGGGCACATGCTTCTTTCTCAAGGATTGATTTCTTTTTAACCACTAAACATATGGTTAAAATAAAAATGCGGGCTGATATCCAGGATATCTTGATCTCTGACCACGCTATCATTTCATTAGAGCTAGGATTAAGTGAGAAACCAATCTCAATAAATAAGTTCTTTTTTCCCCAATATCTCTACAATAATCCACATTTTAAAAAAATGGATTCAGAAGAGATGGCACCAATATATGGTTGAGAATCAAGACTATTTAGATAGGCCAGAGATTCTCTGGGAAACTGTGAAAGCCGTCTTTAGAGGGGAGATTAAGGCGTATGCAGTAAGAATAAGGGCGATATGGATGAAAAGAGAGGAGCAATTAGCTAACACTTTAAGTAACGACTACAGGAGATACCTTACTGCACCTTCACCTGAGCAATGGCTTAAATACAAAAATAGTAAAGCTGTGTATGATCTTTTTTTGAAACAGTATTCGGTATCAGAGGATTTAAAGCTTAAGGCCCTGTATGCTGGGGTGCATGGTGTCTCAGCCAAATATCTAGCTAAGATTGTTAAAATAAGACAGCAAAAAAATTATATCTCAGCAATTAAATCTAGAAATACCAGAGTAACTGATCCCTCAGCAATTAGAGCAGCTTTTTTCCAGTCATATCAAGAATTATATGCAGAGAAGCAGATCAATCCCCTTTTGAAACAACAGTTCTGGCAAGGTTTAACCCTGCCGCAAATTAATAAAGAGGATCTTCAAGAATTGAATAAGCCTTTTTCTGTTGAAGAAATCGTGAAAGCCATTCAGAAGCTGAAGCTAGGGAAAGCTCCTGGGCCAGATGCTCTCCCAGCAGAGTTTTATAAACTCCTCTCTGATCAGATTCCGCCAGTGTTAGTCAATTTATTTAACGACTATTTTATCAGGAATAAACCCCAATCTTCCTTATTCGCGGCTTCTAACATAGTCTTAATCCCCAAAAAAGGCAAAGACCTAGAGCTAACTTCGTCATACAGGCCTATATCACTCTTGAATCAGGACTATAAGATCCTTACATATATCTTGGCGAGTAGATTGAAAACCCCCTTAGGAGAGCTCATACATTCAGACCAGACGGGTTTTATGATGGGCAGGAACCCCGTTAAAAATCTTAGGAAAATACAATTGGTTCTTGATTTTTTTTGGAACATGGTAGAAAGAAAAAGGGTTGGCCCTAAACCGGACCGTGCGATACTTACAATTGACGCCGAAAAGGCATTCGATTCTATCGTCTGGGACCACCTGTTAACAGCGCTAGGGAAATTTGGTATAATTGGCTCCTTTCAATGCTTTATCTCACAATTATATAAGAAGCCGATTTCTTCAATTATTGTGAATGGAGAATTAACTGAGAATATCATCTTGGGGCAGTGTACCCGTCAGGGGTGCCCACTATCCCCATTCCTTTTCAACTTATCCCTTGAGCCACTTGCAATTCTTTTGAGGAAAGAAATGCAAGGTATCCAGCTGGGAGGTCAGAAGTTGGTTCTTTCTCTGTTTGCAGACGATCTCTTGCTTTTTCTAAGTAATTCAAGGACATCTATCCCTCAGTTATTGGAACTATGCAACCTGTTCAGCTCGTTCTCAGGTTATAAAATGAACTACGGAAAATCAGAGATTATGTGGATACGTAAACCTATAGGCCCCTGTACCCACACATTTATAGAATCCACCCAGATTACTTATCTAGGAATTACGTTAAGTAGGGACCCCAACAGATGGTATGAACTCAATTTTAAACCCTGTATCAAGGGCCTGACTCTGAAATTGCAGAATTGGGGTAATCTTCCTCTCTCTCTCACTGCTCGTATTATGCTAATTAAGGTAGTGCTCTTTCCCAAACTGTTATATTTTCTGCAGAACCTCCCGCTTCTGTTGTATAAAAAAGACCTAGATACCTTTAATAGGGTGTTCAACCAGTTTATTTGGCAAGGTAAGAAACCACGGATTTCATTATTCAAGTTAACTCTTCCTAAAGCTTTTGGAGGCATGGCCTGCCCCAACTTGAAATTTTATAATTATGTTGCAGTAGCAAAATTTGCTCTGGATTGGATCACAGAGAAGAATCAAATTTCGTTTTATGAGATCGAGTCTATTCTGATAAAACCGTTTAGTTTGAAGGCAATCCTCCACCACACGGCAAGTAAATTACCAGACCAAGTATGCCAGATGGTCACTTTTAAGTGTGTTGTACAAGCCTGGCAGAAAATATGTAAGGAACTTGGAGTGGATTTTAGGAAATCAGAATTTCTACCTTTAATTGGTAATCCGAATTTTCCAATAGCTTGTAAGCCCTCGGTATTTGAGTTATGGTCCGGATGTGGGGTGAATTATGTAATTCAGTTATGTGATGGTAACCATTTGAGACTCCGCTCGTTTGAGAATATTGTTAATCAGTTCCATCTTCTGAGGTCCAGTTTTTTTTGCCTATCTGCAAATTAGGCACTGGGTGGAGAAATTGAGATTAGATACAGGGGTGGGGATAGATAGTAAAGATTTGAAAATATAATTACTCAATATCGTGAGGGGGTGAGCACTATCTCCCAGCCATACTTTGCTATTATGAGAGCATGGTGCCAAAATAATCTTGTGGATATATCCACAAAATGGGCAAAAGAAAATCTGAGATTAGAGAGCGAGACTATAACACAGAGTATGTCACTGGTAACTAGGGCAACCTATATGCATGCTTGGAAAGAATCTCATATGAAATTAGTTAATAGGGCATATCTTACTCCAGCTAGACTTGTTAAATGGAGTTCGGAAAAAGGGAACTGTCCTAAGTGTAGTAAGGAACGCACAGATTATGTTCACTGTTTTTTGGACCTGCCCCAAAATATCCCAATTTTGGCAGAAGATCAATTTCTGGGGTCTCTAAAATTATGGGGGACAAGTGTTTAAAGTTACGCTACAACAGATAGTGTTCTTATGTAAATAGACAGCCTTTCCCAAATAACAGATTTATCAATGTATGTATCTTGACAGCAACGAAATGTAATTTTAAGGAACTGGAGGAATCATAAATCACTTTAAATTTTACTGATTTTTTTGAAAGAAGTTCAGTACCAAATGGTACTGGAGCAATATAACACAAAGATCTATTAATCCCAAACAAGTTTCTAGATTTTTCAGTAAATGGAAATCATACATTATTTCACTCCCTGAGGAGTTGCAGGGAACAGGCGGTGTTGCAGTATAAATCACATCACCCTGGCTACAAAAGCCAAATAGAACGTGCTCCCTAGATTATGGTTGGGTAAACACTAGAGGAAAGACGGGGATGTTGGGGAGGTTTTGTTGGTTAAATTATCATTTTTTTTTTTTCCCTTTCTTGCTCGCAGCCTCTCCCCCTCTCTGTCTGGTCCTGCTGTGCACCTGATCTCTAGTAGGTTGTTTGATTTATCAAAGAAGAAACTATAGGAACCTCCGTAATGGCTTAAATCAGGAGGAAGTTGTAGATGGTGAGAAGTTTACTAGTAGATTTAATTTCCTGTTATAGGTATTAGGAGCTTGTAGTTGGCTTCCGGAATGTTCCTAGTAGAATCTTTACTAGCAAAATTAACGATAAACATTCAGGATATAGCAGTATTTAGTGGTTTAGGGGACTATTTCGGTCAGTCTCCGAGCAGAATTATGTATGCATTGAGTTTAGTCTTAATTTAGATTCAGGAGAAGAGGATCTATCTTTAAAGGGACACTGAACCCAAATTTTTTCTTTCATGATTCAGATAGAGCATGCAATTTTAAGCCACATTCTAATTTATTCCTATTATCAATTTTTCTTCATTCTCTTGCTATCTTTTATTTTAAAAAGAAGACATCTAAACTTTTTTTTTAATTCAGAACTATGGACAGCCACTTTTTTATATGGTGGATAGTTTATCCACCAATCAGCAAGAACAACCCAGGTTTGATCACCAAAATGGGCCGGCATCTAAACTTACTTTCTTGCATTTCAAATAAAGATACCAAGAGAATGAAGAAAATTTGATAATAGGAGTAAATTAGAAAGTTGCTAAAATGTCATGCTACTATATGAATCACAAAAGAAAAAAACTTTGGGTACAGTGTCCCTTTAAGTAGTATGTAACTAAGGAAGGGATGCTTTCCTTCTTTTTGTATTTTTTATAACTTACGTTCTCTTTGTTTTTCTGTTTAAATTGGATGAAATGGAATTTAAATTTCAATTGCCAATCGTATATCGCTAAGTAATCTTTGTCATGTAACAAAGGAAATGGAGATGTATTGATTTGTACTGTACTGGAGCTGTGTCTCCCTAACATTGTTGTTTAATTTATCTTCTTCAATAAACAAATAAAAAAAAAAACAAAACATTGAGACTTAAAAAGATAGTTTTAATCTCCTCCAATAAAGAATTTGTCGCATACTTACAAGCAAGACACTTCATTCTTAAGTTAGATAATGAGTCTGGCTGGAATTGGTCACTTGGGGAATTGGAGAACTGGCTTGCCACGCAACGGGTTTATGTCAATCAAACTATGTTACCAACTTTTGAGCTCTAGCAAGGGAGATATGAATTTAGAAAACGTATCATCTGCATGGAACTTAATGATACCACAACTTAACATGAATGCAAGGAATATTCAGGTCTCTATTTCAAAAACTACGAAATTACTCTATCTGCTACATGGAGGGAGTCTCATATTAAATTATTGTACAGGACTTATTTTACCCCGAAAAAGGGGCTTAGGTATGGGAATAGCAATTTTAATAAATGTGTTTACTACCCTCTGCTGATCTTATCCATATGATTTGGAAGTGCCCCAAGATTAAACACTTTTGGTTCAAAATAGAATATTGGATTAATAAAGTATTCAAGATCTCCCCTTTGAGAATAACTGTGGTTCATATAATTTTTCTTTTGGAAGCCACAAAAGATCTTCAGGAACATAATAAAATAGTTAACATGATTATTCTAGGTCTTTGATTTATAAAATGAGATAGTTGACGGCAGCAAATCTGTAGCGGACCTGGCCTGGATCCAAGAGGATAATCTATAAACAGAAGAGAAGACAGATGCGCCACATGCCCAATATTGTTTTGATCCACAGAGTTAGACTATCAGATTGTATTCTATCAAAACTCACAATCTTGGAAGCACTCCAATTAGTGCAGTGGGAGCAGTCTGGGATCTATAACAGTCACCCAGCAGACGGACCTCTTAGGGTGAAGATGGATATTCTGTAGTAAAACACAAGGGGACACAAAGGTGCCTATATGGCCTAGTACAGTCTTATCTCTGGAGCAATGGTGTGTGTGGTAAGATATATACTCACAAAAAGTCAAGCATCTCCATTGATGCTAATCAGACAGGATGGGGGTCAATGTAGTCACCCAACAGACTGTATCAAGGCTTCCACAGGAGGCTGACAGCAGAGGTCCAATGGACCATGTGTAGATCCAAGTAAAACACAGTAGCAAGTGTTTGAGTTAAAAAAGGTATTAAACTTTACTGACATAAATAAAATACAGGACGCGTTTCTCAGGTCACAGACTGTTTCCTCAGGCATAATAATGCCTGAGGAAACAGTCTGTGACTGAGAAACGCCTGAGGAAACAGTCTGTGACTGAGAAACGCGGTCCTGTATTTTTAATTTATGTCAGTAAAGTTTAATACTTTTTTAACTCAAACACTTGCTACTGTGTTTTACTTGGATCTACACATGGTCCATTGGACCTCTGCTGTCAGCCTCCTATGGAAGCCTTGATACAGTCTGTTGGGTGACTACATTGACCCCATCCTGTCTGATTAGCATCAATGGAGATGCTTTACTTTTTGTGAGTATATATCTTACCACACACACCATTGCTCCTGGTAAAGACTGTACTAGGCCATATAGGCACCTTTGTGTCCCTTGTGTTTTACTACAGAATATCCATCTTCACCCCAAGAGGTCTGGTCTGCTGGGTGACTGTTATAGATCCCAGACTGCTCCCACTGCACTAATTGGAGTGCTTCCAAGATTGTGAGTTGATAGAATACAATCTGATAGTCTAACTCTGTGGATCAAACAATATTGGGCCATGTGGCGCATCTGTCTTCTCTTCTGTTTATAGATTATCCTCTTGGATCCAGGCCGCGTCCGCTACAGATTGCTGCCTCAACATTATCTCATTTTATAAATCAAAGACCTTTTTTTTTTTTTTTTTTTTATTTATTTCTTATTTTGTTGAATTGTTATTTGACTAATAGTCTTATCCATACTGTCCTCATTTGTGTATTATACTCATTATCATATACACTATATAGCCTATTGAGTGCTAATCTTTAGGGCGCCCCCTATCTTATAGACACTATTGGGGGCTTGTTAATCTGCCTTGCTCAAGATCGAATTTAGTTAATTCTTTCCTTTTTCTTTTTTTTTTCTTCCCTCTTATCCCCCCTCCTTTACTTCCATTCATGGTAAGGGTCCAGTTTCCTTCTGGGGTTGATATGTATGGTCAGTAGGACTGATCATCTCAAAGGGAGGAGTCAATATATGGGGCCAATGATGGCGCAGATAATGGCTCATATGACATCACCTATATAGTTATAGGGTCATTCTCAGTGTTTAATTTTTAAGATAAATCAAGTATAATTTAGGGCAGAGTATAGGCCCTTTTTTTTTGGGGGGGGGCATTGTATATTATGAAAAATTATATATCAAGATAAATGGCTAAGTGGTATAACTTGGCTTTTCTTTTTTGATCTGAAAAATATCTGTAAGAAAGTACTATGAGTAATGTACTAGCAATGTTTTGTAATAATGTTATGTTTTATATTATTTTTTCTTTTTCTGGTAATGAAAATGGATTTAAAATTAAAAAAAAAAAAAAAGTAAATTAGAAAGTTGTTTAAAATAGAATGCCCTATAAGTTTAATTTGGACTTTACTATCCGTTTAAAGGGCCACTGTAAGTAAATATTTTCTATGCCAGTTACTAACTAACTACCCCAAATACGCTTTTTATCAATAGCATTTCATTAACATATCTCTACCGTATATCAGAAATCTTGTCTGCAAATTTAATTGTTTTCCAAACCCACTCCGTGGGTATCCTTTGCTCTGTACCAATCTGTTTACAATACCTAGGTTTCAAAATGGCGCTTTAAACAAAAAGTTATTGGTTTAAGTATTTTGAACACTCAGTGCTGAAAATAGTGGGCAGGATAACGTGACATCATCGGCGAATAAAAGATATAACTTTTAGAACGTTATGAAACTTCGTTTTGGAGAAAATTTAGGTCAGTAGGTTTTAACTAATGTTTATTAACTTTAATATGTTAGTTGTTTAGCTTAAAAATTATAACAGAAAGTAATCCTTTAAGAACAGAAATTTGTGCAACTGTGAGTGCGTGATTAGACAAATTATAAATTTAATCTATTCCTTTCTCTTTCTTTTTATGCTGCTGTGGTACCTCTGCAGTCCTTCAACCTGGCTGTTTGTGCTTAACTTGTAATACCAGCTATTTGTGTGCACTGGCATTACTGAGTGGAGCGCAAATATTGTGCTTGCGAAAACGCACTTTTGCATTTCACTCGTAATATAGGCCTTTATGAGTTATGTGTTGCGCTCAAGACCTGAAGTAAAGTGTTAGGATTAGCATAAATGTATAACAAAACACATTAATAATATGTTAAACTAAACTATTTAACATACATATAGACAGCTAGATTACGAGTTTTGAGCGCTATAGGTAAATTAACGACCGCAACATTTTCGGCGTTATTTTACCTCCCTATAGCGCTGCTATTAAAGGTTTTAAAAATTAGGTAACTTTGTATTTATTTTAACTAGGTAGCTAGTAAATAGTTAATAACTATTTACTAACTAGTCTACCTTGTTAAAATAAATACAAACTTACCTGTGAACTAAAAATAAAACCTAAGATAGCTAC
This sequence comes from Bombina bombina, assembly GCF_027579735.1. Classification (NCBI taxonomy): domain Eukaryota; kingdom Metazoa; phylum Chordata; class Amphibia; order Anura; family Bombinatoridae; genus Bombina; species Bombina bombina. The sequence continues at coordinate 981,351,852 of NC_069500.1, read as the reverse complement.
AATATAACTATTAGTTATTTCGTAGCTAGCTTAGGTTTTTTTTTTACGGGTAAGTATGTATTTAGTTTTAAATAGGAATTATTTAATTAATAATTGTAAGGTGTATTTAGATTTATTTTAATTATATTTAAGTTATGGGGTGTTAGGCTTAGGGTTACATTAGGGTTAGACTTAGGGTTAGGCTTATGTTAGCGTTAGAGTTAGACTTAGGGTTATGTTAGGGTTAGGATTAGGGGTTATTATATTTATGTAGAGTTAGTGATGTGGGAGGTCAGAGGTTTAGGTGTCAATAATTTATTTCAGTATATTTCATTGTGTCAGGGCTTGCGGTTTAGTGGTTAATAGGTTTATTAAAGCGGCAGTGTGGCCGGACGGCAGATTAGGGGTTAATAATATTTAAATAGTGATTGCGATGTGAGAGGGCAGTGGTTTAGGGGTTAATAGGTTTATTATAGTGGCGATGATGTCGGGAAGCAGCGGAATTAGGGTTTATACATTTTAATAGTGGCGGCGAGGTCCGGAGCGGCAGATTAGGGATTAATACATTTATTTTAATATATTTTGTTGTATCGGTGCTTGTGGTTTAGTGGTTAATAGGTTTATTAAAGCGGCAGTGTTGACGGACGGCAGATTAGGGGTTAATAATATTTAAATAGTGTTTGTGATGTGGGAGGGCCTCGGTTTAGGGGTTATTAGGTAGCTTATAGGTGTTTAGTTTACTTTTTAACACTTTAGTTATGAGTTTTATGCTACAGCTTTGTAACGTAAAACTCATAACTACTGACTTTAGATGGCGGTACATATCTTGTCAGTATAGGGTGTACCACTTACTTTTTGGTCTCCTAGGCAAACTCATAATACCGGCACTATGGGAGTCCCATTGAAAAAGGTCTTTTTAAAAAGGTACTGACATTGCGTGACGGCCAAAAAGGTGTGCGGTACACCTATACCTACAAGACTTGTAATAGCAGCGTTAGGGAAAAAGCAGCGTTATGAAGCATAACTCTGCTTTTTCACTAATAACACAAAACTCGTAATCTAGCTGATAGTTATTAAATGTAATTTAACTTTAACAGTAATTTAAAGGGATATGGTTGATAACAAGGCATTCTATATGCACACAAATACATACATACATATACACACACACTTAACAAAGAAACTGTAATAGAATTTACAATTAAGTATAGGTAGCTTGAGTCTGTATTATGAAATAATGACTGCTAAGTTTAAGAAAAATAGATAAGCTATATAAGTAGTTCAAATGTCATTCACACTATTAACTTTATTGAAAAAATGTCAAAGGAAAAGAAAAAAGGGAAATTCTCATGCATACAATGACTTGAGCTCAGGATTAAAAACACTTAAACCAGGAAAAATGGTAGAACTCCTATCTAGTTAGTGAAATTATAACAGCCAGCAGGAGAATTATATCAATATCAAATAAATCCTTACAATCCGAGGGCTAAAATTAAATTATCATTACCATTTTAAGCTAACTGCTAGGCTGAGATATCCACATAAATTTGTGGGAGTCTAGTTTTATAACATGGTAAGAAATCTAAAAAAAACGGAAAGACAGAACTACTCCAAAGGACCCCTGATGCGCGTTTCACAAAAACGCTTCTTCAGAGGGGGTGCGGGTGCCACCGTTGTAAGACATATAACAGTCCATTAATCCCTCCTCACAATATGATTGGGGTAACGTTCCATAAAGTCGCTGTTCCATTGGTCAGTAGGATGTCTCACTCTGATTGCAGTGACCAGTAACGTAGGTCTATTGAGCACTAATGCTTACGTCAGCATCAGTGTCATAGAGGGGCAGAACAAGATCAATAGGATTTTCATTATTATAGGTTGCTCTTCATGTCTTTCAGGATGTTCAGCCAATCAAAAGGTCTTTATGGTTCATAATGATGTCTACGACATCATAGGGAGGTGTGTCACTTGGGACTGTCATATCACTGACTGACAATATTGGTTGATCGTATTTGCAGTCTGTCACTTTTTCACATGTAACAAATGTGTACTAGGTTCCTTTAATAAATTGAATTGTCCTGTATCTTTCGAATATCTAACATGTATTAATAGGCATCCATTATGAGGAGTCTCAACAATTCGTAATACTTGCATCGGCATCTGTGTTATTGATAAACATGCCAGTTGCGGCTGATATATTGCGGACTTCAATCCGAGATTAATCATATTAGAACTGCTTGCTACTTCACCAGTCACTAATATATACTTTGTTACATTGGTTAGTTACATTGTAATTGCAAAATAAATAACCAATTGAATATCTCTAAAGTTCATGCTGCATACATCAGCATCAGTATTTATAGGAAATGCTTAGATTACAGCTGAGATGTCAGAGATTTATACCATTTCCATCATATTGACATTGTGTCACTTACTGTTATACTGATAACAGATGTAGACTTTATTACATAGGTAAATTGTATTCTATATTGTCGAGCAGATATACAGGATGTACGGATCAATGCATCTAGTGATTCCAATTGGTTAGTATATTCAATTTAAAGAATGCTACCGTGTCTTTGTAAATATGCACAATAATTAGCACACATGGTGACTGTGTATTGTTGTTTAAAAAAAAATAGAATACAGAGAAATACTCTCGGTAATAAATATGCAAGATTATAGCAGCATCACAGTAATTCTCATGCAGTTGCAGTTGTATGTTAAGATTTAAAGTGGTATAGAGGTACTGAGAAGGGCTTAAATGGATTGTCTGTGAGTGTTGTTTGGAATACCCAAAAGACAGTATGAGGAATATAAATTGTATTAAAATGTGATCTGAATTAAGCAAGCCGAAACAAAAAAAGTGAAAATTATATATAGAAAGTAAAAGAGGTGAGAGTGTAAATATATGAGATGAGATCACGAAGTGAAGTTGGATAAGTGTATGGACTACACTGTGATTAAGGAGGGTAATATGATTTCCTAATCAGGAAAAAGAAAACAACCCTGATATTTAAAGTAATAAAATCATAATATATGTGAAAAAGTACCTCATATTGTGTGCTATACTTGTGAATTATAAGTATACAAAGAGATTGTTAAAATCATTCATGCCATTGGGTTTCACTGAATCTAATAGATAGATCCATTTACACTTCATCTTAAGTAATGCCTTTTCTACATTACCACCCCTTATCCCCAAGGATACTTTTTGGAATACTGTATATTGTAAACCTGTAGGCATACTGTAGTGATATTGTTGAAAATATTTTGTTACAGATGTTAATTTTTTGCCTCTAGCTTTATCTCTACTGGCGTTCTTAATATTATTAGCATGTTCAAGGATGCGTACCCAGTGGAGGCTCCTCCATATGAGCACAGCAGCACATGAACCCCCTGTGAAAAAAGAAAGAAAATACATTTTTTGGCTGAATAAATATAATTTCTCCAATAGCCTCCCTATTGGAAAAATTATATTTACTGAGCCAAAAGTTTTTCCAGTCTAGACTCCAGTTTAATAAAATAAAATAAAAAGATCACTTTTATATACCTCTCTACCGCACATGCGGTAGAGAGGTATAGCCGGTCATAGCCCTTTGCACATTTTTTCTATGTGCCTGCTGCGCCGCCCATAACAGAGCCTATACCTTTGCTAATCGCACAATTTTCAGTGTGTGATCTGGGCCATTTCTATGGGCGGACAGCAGGGGGAGCACTTTTTTATATATACAGACATTATTTTTTTATTGGTTGAATTTTTTTGCCGGAACTTTTACATTGGGGCGGTACTTTTACAGGGGGCGGCACTAGGGCAGGCCGTATCTGGTACAGCGGCTCCCGCGCAGCAGTGTGACAAGTTCCAACTTCCATGGACGGACTGGACTGGAGGGAATCAAGTTGAAGCTGACTGTCATGCGGACAGTGCACTGTGAGAAGAAGCCATGTGGTAAGGAAGATTGAAGATGATGGGGACCAACGCAATCAGTGGAGTCATGCAGCCAAAAAGTGAGCCGCGCCCGCTGATGATAGTTACCTGTTCATGTTGTTAAGTAAAATCTACAATTTTTCTTATCCTGATGAGGGTAGTAAGGTGAGCTGAGAGCAACTGAGATGCAGACTGTAAGGTGAGATGAGGGCAGTACGGCAAGCTGGGGGCAGCTGAGATGAGGACTGTAAGGTGAGATGAGGGTAGTAAGGCAAGCTGAGGGCAGCTGGGATGAGGACTGTAAATATGAATTAACATACTATTACTATTTAATGTGCAGTGGGGCATCCACAATATTACACCACCGGCAAGACCACCAATAATAATTACAGTGGCGTTGACTGGGATATCCTAGAGATGTAGTGCATGGCATGCTAAGGATGAATTTTTTTTTTAGCTAACATGGCAGTTAGGGACTCCCTTGTGACTTAGTCTTACTGAGCAGTGTGTGTCTGTGCGCTACAATAGCACTGAGTGTCATGGGCAATTCATTTTATAACTTAGAGAAAGCTGTCAGCTTCAAAGCTGCAAAAGGCAAATTAGCTGTATGCGCTGTTGTATATAACTTCCTGCTTGGATGGTTTGAAGGAATGCAAACAAGAGCCGCTGCTGTTATCCCTTAGGAGCTACAAAAAAAAAAAGGTGACATACTCTTTACTGCAGTTAGTAAAACCTTTTTTTTTAGCAGTCTGTGTGCTTCAACTAAGCTGGAGGGCTGTGTTAACCTCTTAACTGCTGACATAGCAGCCATGATGCAGACTTACCAAGCTTATTTATTCTTACAGCCTGCTACGAAAAATCTTTGTATTCATCTCCAATCCACTTCTTATTATTCCATATATATCTCTAAAGCTCTAAGGTGTAAATGTATAGTCTACATTGGAGTATTTATCCCTGTTAAATGTGTATATATATATATATATATATATATATATATATATATAATAGTATAAAACAGGGATGCAAGTATGCAACTATATAAGCAAAATAAAAATAGAGCATAATAAACACCTTTAAAGACAGAAATATCATCAGGCACTAAAAGTATTAACGGACAGCAAACATTGCACAGAAATTTTTCTTCTGCATACAAAAATGTACTAATGTCTCTACAAAGACCATCTAGAACAAACCTTAATGATATATAATGCCTTTGTAATTGGACTGCACCTAATCTTCCTATCATTACCTCATAAATTTGTATGTGAAATGTTTTAAATATATATATATATATATATATATATATAAACTATTTTACATAACTGGTCCGTGAACCCCCATTTGAATAAACCAAGAGCCGTCACTGTGCGTACCCTCACTACATATGTATGTGGTTTCTGTATTGCTGCAATAACCCTATTAAGGGATCGCTGTGTTAAAACAGTATTTGAAGCAAAATATTTTTCTGAGATTTTGCATATCTAATTTGCATATCTTACCCAAAATCATGAGGGGGGTTAAGGAGACAGAGTCATACAGTGTCCAGTGAAGGATAACAGACAGGGGAAATATATGGTTATACACAGAGCATATATTGGCAAAGTTATATATATTAACATGGAATCAATATGTATAAAGATGTGAAATTAGGCGCCAATAAAGGCTGGGTCTGAATAAATTTGGAACTCCCAATAAGTATAAAATACAATTATAATTTATTATTACAAATAGACAAACATGGATCCATGTGATATACAAACACAAACCATAAAATGGGTAAAAAACAGTACAAATTATTACAAGTTAAAATACAGTTTAAAAAACAATGGATGTCCTTTGGCAGAGGACCGGTAAAGTGAGCGTATGAGAAACTCCGATTGTGTCATGACTGCAACTTGATGTAGTAATGCAATTATGTGTTTAATAACAAATGTTTCCAATAAGGTATTGTGGGCGTTTGTTTGAGATACTTCAATTGTGTAGTGACTGTGTCTAGATGTAGTATTGCAACTATGTGTTTAATAACAAATATTAAATAATTGATAACTATTAAATAAATAAATAAATAAGTAGTTAACTAACAATTCATAAAGAAGATAATTCCCTTGTGTGATGGTGAATAAAGTGATAAACTACAAGTTAGAGATCAGTAACAATTCATTCCAAATGAAAACTCTGGTAAGTGCGAAATCAGTAACAATTCATTCCAAATAAAAACTCAGGTAAGTGGTGATGGTGTGAAAACAATTGATGATTACAAATCCAAACTCAATAGTACTGATTCAAATAAACCAATGGGGAGTTTTTCAATAAAAATCAAAAATACTGAATCTGTGAACACTGTGTTAAAAAATGGCAAAAAGTGGGATCAAAATTGCAGAAAGTCAAAATCGCAGCACACAATGATTCCTAAGGTGTGAAAGTCTCTTAGCCGAAGATAAAAGGTGTCAGCATCCAAAACAAGGGGTTGGCGTGCTCTTCTTAAACACCAGACAATCCCAGGTTATGCCTATCGTAATACAGAAACATACAATAGTGCAGAGGGTTTTAAAAATGGACAATAATAGGAATTAGGTTTACCAGTTGACACGTTTCGGTCTATTCTAGACCTTTATCAAGACACAATGGGAGTTTCTCATACGCTCACTTTACCGGTCCTCTGCCAAAGGACATCCATTGTTTTTTAAACTGTATTTTAACTTGTAATACTTTGTACTGTTTTTTACCCATTTTATGGTTTGTGTTTGTATATCACATGGATCCATGTTTGTCTATTTGTAATAATAAATTATAATTGTATTTTATACATATTGGGAGTTCCAAATTTATTCAGACCCAGCCAATATTGGCGCTTTGGTATTCATTCATTATATCCATCCTATTATATAAAAGGCCAAGTGTGTTTGTCTGAAGCTGTCATGCGCAGTACAGACAGCACGAGGACAAACACACCTGGCCTTTGAGTCCCTGCTCCTGCTGGTGATCTGATCTGCGCTGCGGTAGGAGTGGGCGTGGCCGGATGTGAGCGGGGGCGTGGCCAGGACGTGCCAGGGGCGTGGCCTGATGTGATTGCCCGTACAGGGGGCGTGGTCTGGCATGAAGGGGGCGTGGCCGGGCGCAGTCGCACGTTGGAAGATGGGAGAGAGATAGAGAGAGGGGAGAGAGATAGAGAGGGGGGAGAAAGAGAGGGGGAGAGAGACAGCACAAGACAGGGGGAGAAAGAGAGGGGGAGAGACAGCAAAAGACAGGGGGGAGAGAGACAGCAAAAGAGAGAAGGGGAAAGAGACAGCAAAAGAGAGAGGGGGAGAGAGACAGCAAAAGAGAGAGGGGGGAGAGACAGCAAAAGAGAGGGGGGGAGACAGCAAAAGAGAGAGGGGGAGAGAGACAGCAAAAAAGAGAGGGAGAGAGCGCAAAAGAGAGGGGGGAAGAGCACAAAAGAGAGGGGGGAGAGAGCGCAAAAGAGAGGGGGGAAGAGAGACAACAAAAGAGAGAGGGGGAGAGAGACAGCAAAAGAGAGAGGGGGAGAGAGACAGCAAAAGAGAGGGGGAGAGAGACAGCAAAAGAGAGAGGGGGAGAGAGACAGCAAAAGAGAGAGGGGGAGAGAGACAGCAAAAGAGAGGGGGAGAGAGACAGCAAAAGAGAAAGAGGGGGAGAGAGACAGCAAAAGAGAGGGGGGGAGAGAGACAGCAAAAGAGAGGGGGATAGAGACAGCAAAAGAGAGAGGGGGAGAGAGACAGCATAAGAGAGGGGGGAGAGAGCAAAAGAGAGGGGGGAAGAGCACAAAAGAGAGGGGGGAGAGAGACAGCAAAAGAGAGAGGGGGAGAGAGACAGCAAAAGAGAGGGGGAGAGAGACAGCAAAAGAGAGAGGGGGGAGAGAGACAGCAAAAGAGAGAGGGGGAGAGAGACAACAAAAGAGAGGGGGGAGAGAGACAGCAAAAGAGAGAGAGGGGGAGAGAGACAGCAAAAGAGAGGGGGGAGAGAGACAGCAAAAGAGAGGGGGGATAGAGACAGCAAAAGACAAAGGGGGAGAGAGACAGCATAAGAGAGGGGGGAGAGAGCAAAAGAGAGGGGGGAAGAGCGCAAAAGAGAGGGGGGAGAGAGAGCGCAAAAGAGAGTGGGGAGAGAGACAGCAAAAGAGAGGGGGGAGAGAGACAGCAAAAGAGGGGGGGGAGAGACAGCAAAAGAGAGAGGGGGAGAGAGACAGCAAAAGAGAGGGGGGATAGAGACAGCAAAAGAGAGAGGGGGAGAGAGACAGCAAAAGAGAGGGGGAGAGAGCACAAAAGAGAGGGGGGGGAGAGCGCAAAAGAGAGGGGGGGAGAGAGCACAAAAGAGAGGGGGGGAAGAGAGAGCGCAAAAGAGGGGGGAGAGAGAGAGCGCAAAAGAGAGGGGGGGAAGAGCGCAAAAGAGAAGGGGGAGAGAGAGCACAAAAAAGAGGGGGGAGAGAGCGCAAAAGAGAGGGGTGGAGAGAGAGCGCAAAAGAGAGGGAGGTGAGAAAGCGCAAAAGAGAGGGGGGTGAGAGAGCGCAAAAGAGAGGGGGAGAGAGAGCGCAAAAGAGAGGGGGGGACAGCAAAAGAGAGAGGGGTAGAGAGACAGCAAAAGAGAGGCGGAGAGAGCGCAAAAGAGAGGGCGGAAGAGAGAGCGCAAAAGAGGAGGGAGAGAGAGAGCGCAAAAGAGAGGGGGGAAGAGCGCAAAAGAGGGGGGGAAGAGCGCAAAAGAGAGGGGGAGAGAGAGCGCAAAAGAGAGGGTGGAGAGAGAGCCTCAAAGAGAAAAGGAGAGAGAGCACAAAAGAGAGGGGGAGAGAGAGCGCAAAAGAAAGGGTGGGAGAGAGAGCGCCAAAGAGAGGAGAGAGAGCACAAAAGAGAGGGGGGAGAGAGAGCGCAAAAGAGTCAGGAGAGAGAGAGGGGGTGAGAGCGCAAAAGAGATGGGGAGGAGAGAGAGCGCAAAAGAGAGGGGGAGAGAGAGAGCGCAAAAAGAGAGGGGGGCGAGAGAGAGCGCAAAAGAGAGGGGAGAGAGAGAGGCAAAAGAGAGGGGGAGAGAGAGAAGCGCAAAAGAGTAGGGGGAGAGAAAGAGCTCAAAAGAGATGGGGAGAAAGCTCAAAATAGAGGGGGGGGAGAGAGAGCGCAAAAGAGAGAGGGAGAGAGAGAGCGCAAAAGAGAGAGGGGGAGAAAGAGAGCTCAAAAGAGAGGAGAGAGAGAGAGCAAAAGAGAGGGGGGAGGGAGAGAGCGCAAGAGGTGGGACCGCTGTACTGCAAAAAATGGCCCGTGAGTGAACGGGCTTTAGGACTAGTGATATTTCATATTTTGAACTACTAGGAGTCAATTCCAGAGCTAAAGGTCCCTTCTTAGGTAGGCGCTCAGTGTACTCTCCTCTTTATGTACAGGGGAATATAAAATAGTCAAAAAAGGAGAAAGGAAAGAAAGAAAAAGGGGAATAATAATAATGACAAAAGTGTGGACATAGGCTTACCTGTGTACCTATGCATAGAGAGTGTGGAATATACAAGGTAATTGACTACAGTATATGAAAGCACATTACAAAAAAATTAATAATGGGTTAAGAAACCAGCTTCCACATTTAGTCCAGAATTTAGCAAGTTGAAGTGAATTATCATTTTCATTTCAAAGGTTTTTCATTCCATGGTGTTTTTGAGGTAGCCTCTGAGAATCTTGATTTTGAGGTTTTGGATGGAGTGGCCAGGTTGGTTGAAATGGTGACCAACAGGGGTACAGTATTTTGTTTCACAGTGATTTTTGATTGAGCGTGTGCAAGTTCATCCAAAGGTGCAGTTTTTGGCTTGTTTCTCCAATATAACATCCCACTTCACATGCAGTGCAATGTATCATGTATACCATGCAGATATACATGAATATGCCCCTTTAATGTTATAGGACTTACTTTTGTGATTTGCTGTGCTGCTTTCACAAATATGTTGACATGGTTTGCAGAAAGCTTTGTTGCAGTGCTTGGTCCCATTTTGAGTGTTCTTTTTATCAAGGGGTAGCTTCCTGTGGACCAGTTTCTGTTTTAGGTTGGGTGGTTGTCTGAGTGCCAGGAAGGGGTGATTTGGAAAGATTTTTTTTGAGTGTGGGATCCTCTAAGGGTAGTGGGATATGCAATATGTTTTTCTTCTCCCTGTATTGTAGCAAGTGTTCAGGTGGGGTATTGAGGGCAGAGTTAATTTGTTTGTTTATAACCCTTGATTTGTAACCTGTTTTTCTGAATGATTGGGACAGTGTGATGAGGTGTTTGTCACTGTCCATGGTGTCTGAGCAAATTATGTGATATCTGGTAGCCTGACTAAAGATTATTGATTTTTTAATGTGATTGAAGTGGGAGCTGGAGCTGTGGATGTAGCTGCATCTATCTGTTGGTTTCCTGTATACAGATAAGTGCAATTTGCCATTTGTGACGGATATTGTTGTATTAAGGAAGGAAGTCCATCTCCAGAGATCTTAATTTTCCTGTGTCCACTGTGTGCAACATTGCCAAGAAGTTTACAGCCCATGGCACTGTAGCTAATCTAGCTGAAAATGGACGAAAGAGAAAAATTGATCAAAGATTGCAACGAAGGATTGTTCTTATGGTGAATAAAGAACCTTGATCAACTTCCAGACAAATTTAAGCTGACTTTCAGGCACAGGGTACATATGTTTCAGCTTGCACTATACATCACCATCTGAATGAAAAGGGATGCTATGCTAGGAGACCCAGGAGGACCCCACTGCTGACACAGAAACATAAAAGTGCCAGATTGGTGTTTGCCAAAATTTACCTGAGGAAGCCAAAATCCTTTTGGGAAAATGTGCTGTGGACAGACGAAACAAAATTACAGCATTAGGCTTTTAAAGAAAAGAATACAGTCTCTACAGTCAAACATGGTGGCGGTTCACTGATGTTTTGGGGTTGCTTTGCTGCTGCAGGCACTAGATGACTTGACTGTGTGCATGGCATTATGAAATCTGAAGACTACCAAATAATTATGTGGTGCAATGTAGGGTCCAGTGTCAGAAAGTTGGGTCTCCATCAGAGGTCATGGGTCTTACAGCAGGAAAAGTACCCAAAGCACACATCAAAAAGCACTACTAAAGTACTAAACTGGCCAGCAATGAGTCTAAATCTCAATGCCATAGAGCACCTGTGGAGAGATATCAAAACAGCAGTTGGGAAAAGGAACCCCTCCAATCTGAGAGACCTGGAGCAGCTTGCGAAAGAAGAGGGGCCCAAAATTGAGGATATCACAGTGGATTATTATATTGTTATCATCAATGTAATAACAAGTAGTAGTACTGAATAAAAACAAGTACTTGTAGAATTCACTAGACTCACACATTCATAAAACATATGTTCTAAATATTAATCTAGAAATGCTTCTATCTATAAAATGAACCATTAAATTCCAGGGGGCTTTAAAAGATAAATAATTTGATAAGCTTTTTAAAGGATTTACATATTTGGCAATTGTTTTTGGGAATATATATGAGAATATTTTTTTAATGCCCATTACTTAAAATTACAATAGTTGTAGTGGTAGTGTTTCTACATTTATCATGTTTAAAATATACTTGCTGTTTTCCAGCTTACAATACCTTGCTATATCTATATCATAGACATTTTATCTTGTTTCTGCTCAATAAATTGTTGAGAAATAAGCTCACTCACTTTCAAGTCTATAATATCTGTCTTTCTTTCTTATTAATTGCGACAGGAGAAAATGGACTATTTTTCAGATCACCAGCCTGTGGAAATAACCTATTTAAATGATTATTGAAGATCTTCTATACCTCATAATGTAGAGTCATTGCAAGCTGAACATAATATTGTTTCCTGACATCTCTAATAATTTTGTAAATATACTACACTGTAGGTAATTTTTCTCACTCCCTGCTCCTCTTCTTTTTCTTCAGATTACTAAGGTTTTAGGCTAGTCATCTGGAATGATGCACCAAATCAACAAAATATTCAAATCCTTTAATATTATATATATATATATATACCTTTTAGAACCATTTTAAGTGCTGAAAATGCTTACTGTAAATTAGTATATTGTAAAAGGATAATATTGCTGGCATTTCTAAATACAATTTTTCAACTAAAAATATTGTCAACACATTATTAAGGATTTTTGTAAATTATGAGGCCATGAATCTAATTTATTCTTCCTTCTTTCTGATTGCTGCAAAACCACTGTGCACAGCAAATATACAAAGTAAAACTGAAGACATAAGAAATTGTATTTCTGAATATGCATTTAGTTAAAGCTTATAAATCTTGATATATGACTCCAAAGACTGCATGTGTTCAAATGTGCTCCACTTTGTGTGATTAGGTTTTTCACAAAATACTCACATAAAGGTATCCTTCCAGCAGGCGGTCATGACTGGTCAAATTAAAGAGAGTTGCTCCAGCTTCTAGGTGCATCCACCAAATAGCTTGGATATTTTTTTTACATCTGTAAAAACCTTCAGATACAGTACCAGCTAGTGTTTGTGGACACATGTAGCCTAGCATTGTGTGATCTCAACTGCAATATTCCAGAGCATTATTAGAGGCATAGGCCTGCAGCTCTACCCTCCATTGGAGTTTATTTCTGCTGTTTCGGAGAACCAATTATGTGCTGCATTTTCTAAATAATCCTTCTTAGAGAACACTTTATTGAGATATTATGTTTTTAAATAGTTGCAAACCTGGGATGGCACCTGGTGTAAACAACCTGCTAAAAAATGTTTAAAGAGCTTCTCTGGGAGCATTGCCAGAAGTTTGATCTACATTTGAAAGCAGCTTTCCACTCAACTTTGAAGGTCTTTGTCCCTTATCAAATGCATACTGCTGCAATGCAGGTTGCCAAGGTAGAAGCTGATCTAAAAACTGAGTGGACACCTATAAGAGTAGATGCGTGGTCTTCCTTATGTTTCCAGATGTCCAATATTTTCTGAGTGGCAGTGCAGAGGTTGATAGCAATAGGGAAGATGAAGATTGCTGTGCTGAGGAGCAAGCTGACAGTGAGAAGATGCCAGAGTTGATTAGCATCAAAAACAGACATCTGAGAGACACAGCGACTGAAATGGTTTCCTCCCCAAGATGTTCAGAGGATTCTTCCTAAAAGAAGCTAATAATCAATATGGCAGAAAAGCTTATAATAACAAGTTTTGATACTTACCTCTTGAAACTGGCAACTGCGTATAGTTCATTTCAAGGTGTTAAATGCCTTGCTGTCTTGGGGAAGAGAATTCAACTACATAATTACAAAGTGATCTACTTCTTATGTGGAATAGGGTAAATTGTCTGTAGACTTCACTATCTGTTCAATTGTATTGACTTTTTATAATATTCTTGTTAAATCGTAAGTAAGGTTTGGGTTGCCAGTGTTTATGATGCCCCCAAGCTGTAGCGTTGCCCAAAAAATGATGCAAAAATATAAACAAAAGCAGATGCTGACATTTTGTTTCTCTGATGCTAAGCTAGATTACAAGTGTAGCGCTCAAGGTAAATCAATGGAGCTCCCATGTTAGAGCTAGAATTATTTGTTGAAATAAA